>NC_089848.1:96469751-96809751 GCF_035609145.1 Eleutherodactylus coqui | reverse complement strand
CTCATCCCTCGTCTGCCTCGAAAGGGGTCTCCATTTTTCTTCATAAGACAATTAATTTTGTCGAGGAGGCTCAGTTTAGGGACGACGAGGGCAGAGTCTTGTTCATCAAGGGCACTCTGAACAACACAAAAATTACTTTAGCTAATTTATATACTCCAAATACAGAGCAGATTCCATGGTTGCTCAAGCAGCTGGAAAATTTAAAACACTTTAGCGAAGGCCAGATTATCTTAGCGGGTGATTTAAACGTCACACTCAACCCCACGTTAGATTCCTCTTCGGGTCGTTCACACATATCCCAAGGTAAACTGAAAAGATTGGGCAAGCGGCTTCAGGAAATGGGTCTGGTAGATACCTGGCGCACCTTACACCCCACCTCTAAAGATTTTTCGTTTTTCTCCGCTGTGCACTCCTCATACCAGAGGTTAGATTATGTCCTGGTCTCCTCCTCCCTACTTCCGTCCCTGATCGGCTCGAATATTGATTCGATGACGATCTCCGATCATGCCCCGGTGCATACGTCTCTTCATCTACCCCAGCCAGTTGCCAGGGAATGGAGATGCTCGTTGAACGCCTCCCTCCTGAAGCATATAGAGGATAGAGAATACCTATCAAAACATCTAGAAGAGTTTTTCTGTATCAACTCAACAGAAGAGTCCAGATCACCTCTGGTTTGGGAAGCCCATAAGGCTTATATGCGAGGCCTTTTTATTGCTCTGGGCTCACGTATCAAGAAAAAAACCCAGAAAGCTATTGATGAGAAACTCTCGCGGATCGCCAGATTGGAGTTGACTGCGAAATTTTCCCAAGTGAGACAGAACATGGCTGATCTTGCGGCAGCAAGAGCAGACCTGAAACTTCTGCTTAACTCAAAATTTAACAAAAATCAGCTACATTTCAGGCACAAGATATATGCCCAGGGAAATAAAGGCAGTAAGCTCATGTCCTCGCTGATTAAAAAAGCTAGGGCAAAAAACCAAATCGGGGCGATTAAATCCCCTTCTGGGACGACCTTGACTACCTCCAGAGACATTGCAGAGGAGTTCCGGAGGTTCTACGCGAATCTGTACAACCTCCAAGACACACATAATACACCCCCGGTGGAGAACCCTGCGGCCCCCATAGACAGGTTCCTAGAACAACTAAATATGCCGAAATTAAACCCTGAGGAGGCCGCGAGGTTGGTCACTCAAGTCTCGCAGGAGGAGGTGGAGGCGCTGATTGCCTCGAGCCCCCCCAATAAAAGCCCAGATCCGGACGGCCTTCCGATTCAATACTACAAAGTCTTCCTCCCCATATTAAAGCCAAAATTGACTCTCTTGTTTAATGACCTTTGGGGGGGGGGGGGGGCGTCCCTGCCGCGGCAGTCCCAAGAAGCTGATATTGCATTGATCCTTAAAGACAATAAGGACCCTGTATTGTGCGGCAGCTACCGCCCCATATCTCTGATCAATCTCGATGTGAAGCTGTGGGCTAAATTACTTGCAAAAAGATTGGAGCCATTTATGCCTCGACTGATTGATTCGGAACAGGCTGGCTTCGTTAAGGGAAGGGAGGGGAGAGACAATTGTATCAGACTCCTCCATGCAGCCAGATACGCCCAACACCATAAGATTCCACTCGCTATAGTAGGTACAGACGCCGAAAAGGCCTTTGATAGAGTGGACTGGCTGTACATGGAGAGAGTGCTGCTCTCCTTCGGCCTTCCGGTACAGTTCACACGTGCGGTCTTCTCGTTATACGGTAGCCCGCATGCTAGGCTGAAAATAAACGAGATCCTCTCCCCTCCCTTCCTCATAAGAAATGGCACTCGGCAGGGATGCCCCCTCTCCCCCTCGCTTTTTATCTTATCTTTGGAGCCCCTTCTCCAGAGGGTCAGACAGGATCCAGGGATTGTGGGCCTGCAAGCAGGAGAACAGCAAATCTCGGCGGCGGCATTTGCTGACGACATTGCCTTTGTGGTCACGGATCCCCAGAAGAGTCTCCCCAGACTCTCTGAGCTGCTTGAGGAATTTGGGTTGTTTTCCAACTTCAAGATTAATTTCTCAAAATCTACAGCGCTGAACGTCTCCATTCCCCCAAAGCAATTTGACAAGCTAAGGGGAAATTCCCCTTTTTCGTGGTCATCTACCCATTTGGATTACCTGGGGATTAAGTTGACCAGAAGGGCGGAAGACCTTTATGTCTCTAACTTTGTCCCCCTCATCACGCGGGTCAAGCAACTCCTCAAATCCTATGACATCCCCTACATCTCCTGGCTGGGGAGGAAGAATATCATAAAGTCATATATCCTGCCACTAATACTCTACAAAATCAGAATGCTCCCTATTCACCTTCCCAAAAAATTTTTCAAACTTATGCGCGCGGCCTTTTCGGCATTCGTCTGGAAACAGAGGAAACCGAGACTGGCGCATGGTCTGATGACTCGTAAGAGGAGGGAGGGGGGAGTGGATCTCCCCAACCTCTACGAGTATTACTGTGCAGCCCATCTCCGCTACTGGTGGGACCTTTCTAGGTTGGAGCACGACGAACTACTCTCAAGATTGATGGTAGAACATAGTAATGTCCCCCTATCGGAGGCCATATGGGTTCCCTCCAGCGCCCATTTTCGGGCGAAATCCTTTAATCCCCTTCTCAGAGGACCTTGCGAGGTATGGGATAAGCTTCGAACGGAGCTAGCTCCGTCTCCCTCACCTATATTACCCTTAGATGTAATTCCCAGAATAATGATCCCACAGAGAGACCGACCCCGGGCGCCGGTATGGAGTAAATGTAAATCAATCTCTGTAGCCAAATTACAAGAGCTTTCACATCTGACCCCCTCGACGATCCCTCAAAAACTATTCCCTACGGAATCTTTATCCTTCCTAGAGGGGGCCCAACTAGCGGGTTTCTTTAAAGAATTTCTCAGAAAGTACAAGTCCACAAGACCCCGCACTATATTCGAAAGGTCCTGGGCGGATAACAAAACCCCACATAAAAAGATCTCGTTTATTCGTAGAACCTTTATCTCCCCTTATCAACCGTACAAACCTGCCTTCCTTACATCATGGGAGAAAGAGCTAGGCATCCGGCTTACGGAGGAGGAGACCAGGACGATCTTGGATACGTCTTTTGGCCTCACCCCCTGCGTAATTGCACAAGAGGCCCACTATAAGCTATTGGTCAGATGGTATCGGACCCCACAATGGCTATTTGAACATAAGCTCTCCCCACATGACTCCTGCTGGAGATGTAAGAGGGAGACGGGTTCATACCTGCACATATGGTGGGAGTGTCCGGTTTTAACTCCCTTCTGGAGGGGCGTGGGGGAAACCATTGAAAAAGTGGCGCCTGGTGTCTGCCTTACCCCGGACCTGGTTTTTTTGTGGAGACCGAATAGAAACTTTCATCCTAAAAAGAACAAACTAGTAGCCCTATTAATAGATACAGCCAAATCCTTGATTCCCCGCTTGTGGCTTCAGAGTGCCCCTCCATCGCTGGGTCTCTGGAGGGAGAGAGTGGATAGTCTATACTCCCTGGAGGAATTACACAGCTGGTCAAATAATACCTACGATAAATTCATTGTGACGTGGGCTCCGTGGCGAGAGGTGAGATCCGCAGCGACATGGGATGTGTGAGACGTGATCTCCTCCGAACACTGTCATGACGAGACCCCGACTCATTCCCCTCCCTACCCCCCCTACCCCCCCCCCCCCCCCCTACTGTGGTGTCTCTGTGTGTGTCTGTTCCTTTTCGTCTTATTTAGTGCAGACAACAAAAAGTGTATGTTACGTCTATGCCGGCGTGGGACGACATAGTTCCCCTGTTTGGGCACTTTATTAGTTAATATTTGTATAGTTTACCTAGCGGAGATTACTGTGTATGTAGCGGAGTTACCTTGTTGGAACGTTGTCACGTGGCGGACTATGGTCCGGTGGAAGATCTGCCTTTGTAGAAGTTATTGTCTATCCCCTGTATATTCTGTGAAAACCTTAATAAAATTTGATTTGAAAAAAAAAAATGTACTTAAGATGCAGACTGTAACCCATCTCTGTACCATATATGTCTTTGTTGTTATTATCTGTTTTATAAAATGCAATAAAATCTGATTTACAAAAAAAAAAAAAAAGATCTGCACAATGGAGGTTTGCTTTTTCTATGTAGTGAGTAGGGCCAAGCAAAACAGGGGGACCCGAAGGAACAGGGTCAGGAAAGGCCAACAGTAAAGTCCTGTTGCATTGATACCGCAATCAATTAGGTTAGAAGCTAGGATCAGCCAAGTGAAAGGTTGGTGCAATAGCTACTGTATGGTGAAGTGGGCTTTAGCAAACAGAGGGCCCAAATACGGTGAGAACTGCATGGCTGGGATCCAAGCAAGTGAGCACCAGTACATTAAAGGAGAGGACATTTACCTACCTGCAATGACAAGTGATGTGGTTGACCAACAGGGCAATGATGACCAGCTCACCGATACGATGCAGAATGAGGATGATGTAATGGTGAAACCAGCATGATGGCACAGCCTTTGGTTCATGTCGCAGAGGAGCTGGAGCTCTATGCTCCCGCGGAAGTGTGATGAGGAAATCGTTGCTGTAGCAAGGGCGAGTAAGCAGAGGGTACTCCCACTCAGGGGAAGTTATAACACTTGTGTTTGTAGAAATTGTACAAGACTTCAAGAATAGTCGGACAGTCCTGCAGACAGACAGAACTTGTGTTTTTATAGATCTACTGTTCTTTTAAATGTACTACTGTAAACCTATAGATTTCTATGGGGCAATGTTACGGGCATGCACTGCGACCTGTGCAGAAAGGGGTAGAAGGTGAGCTGTAATTAAAATCTATAGACTTCAGGGTAAGAGTATTGTGGGCATCCTCTGTGACCTGTGCAGGGAAGTGGAGGAGGTGAGCTGTGACATCACCTATTGTGAATGGTGAATCCTGTGCAATCTACATATACGTGCCACCTCTCTTTGTAATCCAGACTGTGAAGATAATGAGATGCAAGCTGGGAAGTTTTATCTACAGAATAGGAAGTGTCAGACTATCTGTAGGCTTAGTGGTCAGAGTGAGAACTGCAGGATTTAGGAATTATTTTTAAAGATAGATTGCAACATCAAAAAAATAAAAAATCACCTGTGCAGGTGGAGGACGTAAGCTATGACCATCACCTATTGATTGAATGGAGCAGTGATGTGGGCATGCTATGTGACCTGTGCAAAAAAGGGGAGGAAGTGAGCTGTAACCATCATCTATAGACTTCAGAATAAGAGTGTTGAACATTCCTCTATGACCTGTGCAGAGAGGTGGAGGAGGTGAGCTGTGACATCACCTATTATTAAAGGTCGCGCCTGTATTTTCTGTGTATATGTGTCATCTATTATTGTTATCCTGCCTGTGATAATAATAAGATGAAGGCTGAGAAGTTTTCTCTGCAGAACAAAAAGTGTCAAACTGTTATTAGGCCTAGTGGTTAGTGTGAGAACTGCAGGATTGTAGAAAATTTTTAAATATATATTGTGACATCAAAAATCAAACAAATCATCGGTGCAAGGTGAACTATGAAATCACCTATTGGCTTCTTTGGAAGTGTTGTGGGCATGCTCTGTGGCATGTGTAGGGTGGGGAAAAAGTGAGCTGTGACATCTCCTATTATGAATAGTGTGTGTGTATATATATATATATATATATATATATATATAATGTGTGTGTGTGTGTGTGTGTTACATTTCAATGTAATCCTACCTGTGATGATAATGAGATGACTGCTGAGACGTTTACGGAACAGGAAGTCTCAGACTATTATTTGGTTTAGTGGTCAGTGTGAGTACTGCAGGATGTTAGGATTTTTAAAAATATAGATTGTAACATTGAGAATTAAAAAAACACCAAAAATACCAAAAAAATGTGTTTAACATAAGAACTTGAATTATACAAGAGGTCATTTTCTGTTGACACATTCCCTTTAATACTTTCCAATAGCAAAAATCCCAAAAGTCTACTTTATACCAAGTGTACAGCTGATAGAATCAGTAAACTCTTATAGCAAGTGAGTTCCAGTCCAGAGAAAACATGTTCTCCAAGCGCCTGAGCCGACAGAACTCTCAGCTGACCGAACTATGAATAGTTGCCTGTCAGGAGATATGCCTTCTAAAAAAACTAATGATTCTTGACCGAAGTTGGTCAGAGATCGATAAGATAATTGAATATCAGTTGCAAGCTCACAGTGAGACGGGAGCATTTGTAACAACAGTCAGTCAGCATGAAACACGTCTCAGAAATTACACGCAGGTTTACCGAATACTTCTTTTTAACCCAATGTGATAAGAACTTGGAATCAATGTTATGTAACTTATTTATGTTACATCCTGTTATGCAATGGGTTCAGCTAAGTCATAATATAATGTATTGTCCACACTACTACTCTACATCTGTACCAGGAGTATTATGGACAGTAAATAGAAAATAGCATACTGTATTTTTCTCATTAAAAGGCAAGAAAAAAAAATCTAAAAAATGCTAAAAACTGTGTGCATCTTTTGGTCTGCTGTCAGGAGGGTCCGGCAGCACCAGGCCCCCTGACCGCTGCCATAATGATCATGTACAACACTTTTGCACTTTAACTGATCAATAGGACCATCGGCCGCCACTCATCCTCAGAGACTGTAACATCCGACCCTTTGTCCCAGCGCCTATGGTGCATGTAAAAGACATGCAGTAATGCAGACAGTGGGGGGAGAGGTCAGGGGTCTTTGATGATCAGAAGATGCTAGATCAGATCTATGGAATGAAAGTACAGTGCATCCTGGTGGGGCTGCTGCCCACCCAGAGGTATAGGATACACTATTAACACTGGAACCACTGGGGACCACTTATACTACTGGGGGCACTATTACTACTAAGACCACTGGGGGCCTCTATTATTAATGGGGACATTATTACAACTGGGGGCATTATTAGTACTGGGACCACTGTGGGACACTGTTACTACTGGGGCCACTACTACTACTGGAGCCACTCAGGAGGGGGAATAATTACTATAAGGGCACTGAGAAGGAACATGATTACTATTTGGGCCACTGTGGCTATCCAAGTCCACTTGAAACTAAACCCTCTACCTCTTTCTCCTGATGAGTGGCAAACCCCCTTAAACCATTTGTATGTACATGGTTATCTTTTTCTTCTACTGAAGACTCTGGCTTTAGCTGGATTCCCAGTCATTGTTATAAGGCTTGTTAAAAGGTCAAACATAGACTTGCAGTAATGCTACATTCCAATAGGTGGCACTGCAGAGGTATTTTTCAATTTTCTATTTGCATAAATGTCCCAGAGGCGCATGCATGGACTTATAAGTCTTTTCAGACCTACTTTGTTCTTTCCCTATGGAGAAACTTTACTTCTTCTCATCCACATAATAAGCCTCTCACCCAGTGAGCCAGCAACCTATTGCACCCTGATGAGGGGAGAAACCCCCAAAACAACCTCTCTGTACATGGTTATCTTTTCCTTCTGTAGAAGACTCTGGCTTTAGCATATATTCCCAGTCATTGTTACAAGGCTTGTTAAAAAGTCTGCCATTACCTTGCAGGAACAATTCCAATAGGTGGTGCTGTAGAGACATTCTTCCCATTTGAATGCTACAGTATTTTTAATCTCATATACAGAGTCTACATCTATGAGATAGTAACATAGTATGGAAGGCTTAATGAAGACAATCTCCATCTAGTCCAGCCTGTCTATCCTCCTGTGTTGATCCAGAGGAAGGCAAAAAACCCCAAGGGCAGAAGCCAATTAGCCCTTTTGAGGAAAAAATTCCTTCCCAACTCCCTAATGGATCTGACCATACACTAGAAGGTCATCATAGGCTTCGGTAATTCACAGTGCCTGTTAAAGGGGTTGTCCCGCGAAACAAAGTGGGGTTATACACTTCTGTATGGCCATATTAATGCACTTTGTAATGTACATTGTGCATTAATTATGAGTCATACAGAAGTTATTCACTTACCTGTTCCGTTGCTAGCGTCCCCGTCTCCATGGTGCCGTCTAATCTTCAACGTCTAATCGCCCGATTAGACACGCTTGCGCAGTCCGGTCTTCTCTCTTCTGAATGGGGCTGCTCGTGCCAGAGAGCGGCTCCTCGTAGCTCCGCCCCGTCACGTGTGCCGATTCCAGCCAATCAGGAGGCTGGAATCGGCAATGGACCGCACAGAAGACCTGCGGCCCACCGAGGGTGAAGATCCCAGCGGCCATCTTCACAAGGTAAGTAAGAAGTCACCGGAGCGCGGGGATTCGGGTAAGTACTACCCGTTTTTTTTTTTTTATCCCTGCATCGGGTTTGTCTCGCGCCGAACGGGGGGGCTATTGAAAAAAAAAAAAAAACCTGTTTCGGCGCGGGACAACCCCTTTAAGCCCTGACTATTACTATACCAGCCAGAGCACTTCCTGTCAGCTAGTCATAACCTCTCAGTGCTTCCATCTAATCTGTGTCAATTGCATAAAATTTTTGGTCGACATGGGACAATATTTCTTCAGAGCACAATATTTCTTTCAATAGCTAGTGGTATCCACACCATGCCAAATTGCTGCAGTTCTGAAGACCATAGGCGATCCAATGCGCTACTAGCTTGGGGTCTTTAATAATGATGAGTGAACTTTCGAAAAGTGCAACTCAGCTGGTTTATCGAACTTTTGCAAAAAAGTTTGGTTTGTTCAGAATTAGTTCAAACAACCAAGAGTTCACGAAAAACCCTAAAACTGGTTATAACAGAGTATTATAGAAAGTTTTTATGACTCTTAGACAGTAGAATGCACCAGTGTTCAGGACTAGTGTTAAGCAAATGAAACCAGTAGAACCCTGTCGGGGTAGAACTTTGCTAAAAGCTTGGTTTGGGTTTGTGGAGAACCGAACATTTAGCAAAGTTCGACCCAAAACAGGGTTCTGCTAGCTCAGTTCACTGAACACTAGTCTCTATCGAAGCGACCATTCAGAGTATAATGATCACTAATGTTTAGAGACGAGCGAGCACCCAAATGCTCGGGTCCGCGTTATTCAAGTCGAGCTTTTCATAAAATTCAAGAGCTCTACTCGAGTAACAAACCCCATTGACTACAATGGGAGACTCGAGCATTTTTGTATGTGGGCCACTGGGTCCCGAGCTTTTTAAATTTTTGAATGACACGCACTGGGTGGCGGCGGGGAGGGGCCAAAACAGGCACGTCACAGTGGAGAGGGGCCAAAAGCTGGGGCGGGGTCGAACACGGCGTGATGCTCGTTCGAGTAATGAGCACCATCGAGTACGCTAATACTCGAACGAGCATCAAGCTCGACAGAGTATGTTCGCTCAACTCTACTGTTACATTACATGGCATTACACTATTTTCTCCCCATGAACTTCAACCATCAATATACCATTTCATCCTAGATCCTCGCCCCATTTTATTTTTCTCAAATTATTCCTCATTTTTAGTGTCCAAAGCAAAATTTGTCAACTAAAAAAACCATTGATCTCCACCGCCTTCCACAGCTGGGGCAGCGTTACAAATGAGACAATTTGTTGACATTGCGATATTTCTTGGCGCTCCCTCTCATTTCCAGATAACAATCTTTACTACAGAAGGCTCATGTATCTAAGTCAGGAGAATTGAATTCATTGTGGGGAGAAATGAAATGTATGTTAATTCAATGTGTTATGGATATGATCCCCCGTTGATGCAATTAAATGATTACGGATTTGTAATTTCTAGGACGAGGTGTATTTGTTAGTCGCACATTCAAAGACTTGTAACATAATTAATTATAACCTGAGATCGACCTAACAGCTTGTATTGATTTTTTTTCTCTTTGCTTGACTAGCATTTACTTACGCTCTTGTTTCACTTTCAAAATAAAGTTATTTCTGTAGGGCGGATAGAGTTTCAGATAATTTTCCAGAGCTGAAATATTGTATACCAAAGCAGAATAATCCGTATGTAAAATGAGAATGAAAACGTATCAGCAGCAGCTGCGAATCATAGGAACTCCTTCATCCCTATTTATCCCCACACGTGTTATCTTTATGTACAGATGTCACAGAGTTTATCCCAATGCTGATAACTTGCTGCAACAAGTTATCTTATCTTTAAAAGCCATTGAAGCTCAGTACCACAGTTTATTTAAAACATTAAAGGGGCACTAACGTTTTCGACAATGTATGCTCATCTGCTAGCTTGCATTAGGAGGGCTTCAAATGGGCGTAATTGCGAGCGTAGAATCTGTGCGCACAATACACAGAAGATAGAACCCATTGATTTCAATGTGTTCATTCTCATTTCTTTTTTGCCTCTGCAAGGAAAAAATAGCATCTGATTTACTTTTGGGAACATTTGTGCACCAAAGGTCCCCATAGAAGACTATCGGAGGTGTGCAAATGTGCAAAACGCTGCACAAATTTGTGATAAAAAAAATACACCCGTGCCTCATTAGTCTAAATAACCTTGTAAATTAGGGTGGGGGTGTTGCTCGGGCAAAGGAATAGACATGCACAAAAAAGTACAGTACAATGCGTACAATGGTTTTGTTTCCACTAGCAGGATTCTCGTGCGTTATAACTATGCAGAAGAAAAGATAGGACTTGCCCTATCTTTCACATACATAGTATTAACTACATGTGAGAAAGGTAGGGCAGGACTCATCTTCCCGCTTTTTATTCAAACTTGCACGGAGTTTGAAAAATCCAAGAAAAAAACCCTGGTTCATGCACCAATATGTTCCGTAGCGGGGAGCATATTAGCACATGTGCCTGTCTGTTTTTGCCCTTTGACTCATAAATTCTGTAATATTCTGGGGATCACTCACAATTTTGCCTTAGAACAGTGCCATGAATAAAGAGCAACTTCTCCCAATTCAGGAGCAACTTCTCCCAATCATCCAGGAGCAACTTCTTTCAACCATTCAGGAGCAACTTCTCCCAACCATTCAGGAACAACTTCTCCCAACCATCAAGGAGCATCTTCTCCAAACCATCCAGGAGTAACTTCTTTCAACCATCCATGAGCAACTTCTCCTAACCATCCATGAGCAACTTCTCCCAACTATCCAGGAGCAACTTCTCCCAACTATCCAGGAGCAACTTCTCCCAACTATCCAGGAGCAACTTCTCCCAACCATCCAGGAGCAACTTCTCCCAACCATCAAGGTGCAACTTCTGCCAACCAGCAAGGAGCAACTTCTCTCAACCATCAAGGAGCAACTTCTCTCAACCATCAAGGAGCAACTTCTCCCAACCATCAAGGTGCAACTTCTCCCAACCATCCAGGAGCAATTTGAGGATGAATAATGCTTTTTCCAGCATAATGTAGCACCATGTCACAAGGCAGAAGTGATAACTATGTGACTCACTGAACAAAACATTGACATTTTTGGGTCCATGACCAAGAAACTCCCCAGTTTTCAGTCCCATGGTCAATCTTTAAAATGTGGGTGGACAAATAAAAATACATCTAAACTCCAAGCACTGATTATGAAGAAATGGTTGCCATCGATCAGGATTTGGACAATAAGGAAATATCCAATTTGCCAGGTTCAATTGCAGAAGGGTTAACACTATAAATATTGAGTCTTTGTCGAAACTTGATGTATTGCTCAATAAAAGTAAAAAAACTTATGAAATGCTTATAACTGTACTGCAGTAACCATAGGAACAGCTAAAAGGTCTAAAAACACCGAAACAGAAGAGTGTGAAAACCAAAATTTGTGTCAGTTTCAAAACTTTGGACCACGACTGCGTATGCATTTCAGATGCAAATTACATTAACAGAATCAACAGGATAAAGTAGCATTTCAGAACTATGTAGGCGGACAGAATATGTACTTACGTAGCGTTAGGCGCCAACTGAGCCGAAGCAGATTGTATGACAAACGTCTCAGTCTAACATGACCCTTTAGGTAAATGGGACAGACAATGACAATTCACAGCTGAATAAACTTGTTTACTTCATTTGTTTCTAGAACTATCTGCTGTTAATTGGTTCTTACTAATTGAGTATGAATCTTCCTCTACAGTTCAGCTTATCAGAAAGAGATAATACCGTTCTTTGTAAATAATTGATTATTTTCTCATTTGTTTTAGCGATTCCAAATTAATTATCTTCTACGATACAGAAAGCTTTTGTCCTCCGGTATTAACTTAAAGGACTATGAAGTTCTTTCTTCTTAATACAAAAATCCTGATTAATATAGACACAAACTAAAGAGCTTTCAAGGGGGATTAAGTGGTAACCGCAACCACATCTGAAAAACAGACTGATAATGTGCTGTCGTGGCCTTACTAAACTTTTGCTACACTAATAACTTGTTAAAGGGAATCTGTCAGCTGGAACATGCTGCCAAACTGCAAGCATGATGTTATAGAGCCGGAGGAGCCGAGCAGATTGATATATAGTTTTATAGGAAATGATTAAAAAAAGGGAAATTCCATGGCACAATCAGCAGCCACGGCTGCATCACCTGATCAGTGGTATAGCGCTCACTACAGGCTACCGGGTGACTGGTGACAGTATGAAGTATTGTGAGGGGAGGCAGAGCAGCAGCTGCTGAAATCGGAAATGCAGCTGATTCCTAGTAAAAACCTTCATTGATGGTGCAGACTGATGCAGTTTTTAATGTCAAAATGCTGCAGATTTTGCTGCAGAATTTTCAGCTGCGGAAAGTCTGCGGCATTTCAACCACATATGAACGTACCTAAAACAGGTCATTTGTTGTGTGTGTATAACAGTACTGATCAACATACGAATGTGCTACGTCATTCATACTAACTGGCAAACTGGCAGAACTCAAAAACAGTGGACATTACTAAGAAATAGATAGAACACATTGACTGACAAACACCCAAAACACGACCAAGCATACCCACATGCATAAACAGATGTAAATAGATATGATGCGAGGTATTGGTTTGTATTTTGGCCAAGATACTTAAGCCCGCGAGCCCACTTCAAGGGTCCTCTTTGTCTCACGGGTCCCTACACTAACTAGACATCTTCCACATTAAACATGCCTGCATGTGAGATGATCCTCCCAACACGGATGGCCCCATGCTGGATCCTGAACCTACCTAGATGGCAAACGAAACACAGCAGGACTGCACGCAGCTCATACCAACATACCATGCACCCTGAACAGGACTGTCTACACCTCATGTCCGGAACCCTGTACAGACACGCAGAAACATGACACTGTTCACACTGAACAAACAGAGGAAAGCCCAGCAGCCTCTAACAGAGGAGCTGGTATATATGAGCAGCAGACCTGGGGGATTGGTTTGCTGGAGAAATCCACATCCAGTCAGCCCAATCAACAACCCACCTGTGAGGCGGTGCTGCTGAAAACCCATGTAGAACAGCATATTCCAACAGCACACCCTAACAGTACCTCCCCCTTAAAGAGGGGCCTCCGGAGACACGGGAACCCAACACATAGGGGTCTGGAGCAAAAGACAAGGCAGATCATTGTCAAGCATCAAAATCGGACACACTAGTTGCAAACCAGAAATACTGCACCAATGTGCACATGAAACACTAAGCAAAAGAGAACAAGTCACCTGACAGAGAATGGAAAACAGACATAAGCTAGACTAAACAAAATTATGTACAGGACTTATCCATACGAGCCTAGTACAGATGCACACATATGACAGATAAGGAGAGGGAACAGAACATGGCACAACACACACACAGATCTATTGCCAAACCATTTCCTTTACTTTCTTTTCTCCTTCTCCATCCTTCTCCCTGTAATCTTCAGTCTATAACCTTTAGTATATATAATCCTTGCCTTTATAGCTTTCTTCTCTTGATACATTCCTTTGTTCTATATCCTTCTTATCTAAACTGAATCCTTTCTTCTCTGTTTTGTTTAGCTTTGCTTTAATCATTTTTTGGGGGTACCATTCTGTCACATCTAGTCATTCCTATGTGAGTACTTGTACATTCTGTTATGTCATTCACATTCACAAACTGGGGAAACTCTAATGGAAATCTGAAATAGCGGACATAACTAATGTACAGACATAGCACACTGACTGACAAAGCCCAAAACATGACCAAGTATACCTGCACATATAATCAGATGTAATTAGATACAATGCAAGGCATTAGTTCATATTTTGGCCAAGATACTTAAGCCCGCAAGCCCATTTCAATGGTCCTTGCTGTCTCCCTACTCTAATGAGACAACTTCCACATGAAACCTGCCTGTATGCGGTGCAATCGTCCCGACAACCGCAACCCCATGATGAAACTTAACAGAATGGTACCAGGTGATGTTTCCCACTGTCCCTGTTGATCTTTATATTGTTCCTAGAACTACTGCCTCAACCACTTCCTTAAGGAAAGACATCTAATTAAAGGTACAGTGGATATGAAAAGTCTTCACACCTGTTAAAATGACATGTATTTGTCATGTTAAAAAATCTGACAAAGATTAATAATTTCAGATTTATTTCCACCATCAGCGTGACCCGTTATCTGTACAATTTTAATTGAAAACAAATTGAAATCATTTAGGGTGGAAAAATGTAAAAAAAAAACTAAAATAATACACACACCCTAAAACTAATACTTTGTTGATGTACCCTTTGAGTTTATGATGGCAGTCAGTCTTTTTGGGTTGGTGTCTATCAGCATGGCACATTTTGACTTTTCAATCTTTGCCAACTCTTCTGCGAAATGCTCCAAATCTGTCAGATTGCGAGGGCATCTTGTGTGTAGCGCCCTCTTCAGGTCAGCCCACAGATTTTTCAGTGGGTTTCTGCTCTAGCTGGGCTATTCCATAACGTTGATGTTCTTCTGGCCAAGCCATTATTTCATTAGTTTAGATCTATGCTTTCGGTCATTGTCATACTGAAAGGTGAAATTCATCTTCATCTTCAGCTTTTTAGCAAAGGCTTGAAGGTTTTGTGACAAAATGGGCTGATATTTTGAAATGTTCATAATTCCCTCCATTTTAAATAAAGTCCCTGTTTCAGCAGCAGAAAGACAAATCCAAAGCATAATTTTGCCTCCACCACCTTCACTATGGGTATGGTGTTCTTTTGGTGATGCGCAGTACTTGCCAGAAATTTCTGCAGCTCCTTTAATGTTGCTGTAGGCCTCTTAGCCGCTTCCTGCACCTATTTTCTTCTGGTATTTTTAACAAATTTTTAAGGGAAGTCCAGTTTTTGGTAATTTCACGGTTGCGCCAAATTTAAATCCACTTCTTGATGACGTCTTCACTGTGTTCCATGGTATATGTAATGCTTTGGTCATTTTTTTGGTTCCCTTCTCCTGACTAATACCTTTCCATAATTAGATCCCTTTCAGGTTCTGTAAGATCTTTAATCCTTTGCAATCCAATTTTGGATTCAGGGTTTCCTAGAGGGTTTTCTCTTTCTGCCATTATACAACAGCACCATCTGCTGGCTAGAGACAGTACAGCAGAATTTGGCATGCTGGAGAGGCCCCCGACAACAGAACGACCAGTAATATACAGTAAAAATACCCTGGCGGACATCTTCCGACATCAGAGCTGTACAGCCTTCAATCAGAATGTCTTCAGTCATCAGACAGTGGATTGGAAAGCGTTAAGAACCAACCAAGAAAATGTCATGAAAATCCTACAAAAAGAGCTGAACTTTATATGGGGTAAATCAGAATCCCTGTAAATAATAGCAGCAGAGTGCTGACTACTATTTATCATAAGTTTAAATGTGATTGGCTAAGTCTGAACACATCCCCATTCCTAAATATAAGAGGGTGTTCACACTTATGCAACCCATTATTTTTTCTCCAGCTTGTTCGTTTTTCAAGGGAATTGTACAGATAAAAGGGTCACAATGAAGGTAGAAATACATTTGAAATGATTCAGATTTTTCAACATGACCAAACATGGCCTTTTAACGGGTGTATAGGCATTCTTTAACATCTCCTGTACCTTTAAAGGGGTTGTCTCGTGGCAAACCTCAAAATTTTACCTTACTCCATTCCCCCTGTCACCCCCCTGGCATAAAATAGCAAATTAAAGCGGTTTTTAAACCGCTTACTACTTACCGATCCGACGAAATAAGGACTTTAAAAAATCTTCTCCCTAAGATGGCCGCTGGTCCTTTCCCAGGGATGCACTGCGGTCTTCTCCCATGGTGCACCATGGGCTCTGTGCGTTCCATTGCCGATTCCAGCCTCTTGATTGGCTGGAATCGGCACACGTGACGGGGCAGAGCTACGTGATGATGCATAGAAGGGGGCGGAGCCAGAACGCCGCTCGTGCCTGGACCGAGCAGAAGGGGAGAAGACCACACAGCGCAAGTGCGTCTAAAAAAGCAAGAAGACATCAGAATTAGACGGCACCATGGAGACGTGGACGCCAGCAACAGAGCAGGTAAGTGAATAACTTCTGTATGGCTCATAATTAATGCACAATGTACATTACAAAGTGCATTAATATGGCCATACAGAAGTGCTGAACCCCACTTGCTGCCGCGAGACAACCCCTTTAATCCAAGGGCTTTTCCTAAGGAAGTGGTTGAGCCAGTGGTACTAGGGACAATGTAAAGATTAACGGGGACAGTGGGAATCCTTGACCAGTACTATTCACAATATTGAATTCTTCTGATAAGGCCCCGTTCGTAAATATTTGTGCTGAGGGATTACAGTATAGTGTAGGCATAGCTTTGAGGAAGTGGCCAATAAATCCCATTTTATCAAAGGCAACAGAAACAGACAACCAATTTATGTGGTCAAATGCCTTTTTAACATCTAGGGCAACTAAAGCAGCAGGACTTACTAATTTACCATTCATTTTTCAAATTTTGACATATTATTTTTAATATTCAGTAATATTTCATTTGTGATGTTTAATGTACATACCTGTTATTGATGATTAATTAATATGATGACTAATTTATATAATAAACTGATGAAAGTGTATGTTCACATGTAGCGGTATTGGTGTGGATTTTCCACTGTGGAAAATTGACATCAAATTCAACATTACAACACTTGTGTGGTTTTTTACGTAAATTTTGACGTGAATGTGCAACAGACGTCACCCCTACATTTCAAAGTGTGAAATCAGCTGTGGGTCGATATCAAAATCCACAAAAAATGGTGTAAATTTTGCTGCAGATTTTGGTGTGGATCTGCACCAACATTTGCTACATCTGAACGTACTCTTAAAATATAATTTCTAGATACATTGTTCAAAATTAACCCTATACTATGCAATCACCTATATTCAAGGGGTTCTAAAAAAAAATTCTATACTTACCTATTCCACCCCAGGCAGCCTTCTTTCCAGATGACCGATCTTCTTCGGGCTCCTCAAGTCCCCCCGGGTCACCTCACCACAAGCTGGCCGGATCCTCTTCTTCCTGTTATGTAGCATACATTGCCGGCATTCTTCTTCTTGCAGGTCAGTGTCTAACAGGGAATGCCAATCCTCAGCAGCCTGCTTTAGTGCGCATGCGCAAAATCTCGCTGATAAACATACTATATGAACACTAGCGATGAGACCTGGTGCATTGACCTGCGGGAAGGAGAATGCTAGCAATGTTTGCTTCGTCACTGGAAGAAGAGGATCCAACCGGCTGGAGGTGAGGTGACCTGCGGGACTGTAGGAGCCAGGTCAGCAGCCTGCTTGGGGTGTTTTACCCACTGTGTGTGATCGCCAGTGGAGCCGGTCACATATATTTATATTGCTGCTGCACAAACCCCAGACAGCAGCGACATAAATTTACCATTTGCCGTCACAAAGTAGTTAGGAGGTAATAGCATATCCCTAGGATATCACTGAGGGTTCAACTTCTGTCCCCAAACCCTCCTTTCTTTAAGTCAAACCAACTCCAAGAATGAAGGGGCTAGCATTTTAGTATGTTCTCTACTCAGCAGGAGAATAGAGTCCATAGTACAGCGAGCAGCTCTATTCAAGTGACTTGGGTTGTGTTACATTCTCCTACATACCAAAAGTGTGAAATATTACACACGGATGAGGAAGTGGTGGAAATTTCTAGCCATATGACTTTTTATTTGCTCTATAACTGCTTTACCATTGCATGGATAATTAGCATCTATAAGAGGACTCTCCGTCCAAAATCTCATGATTGGTGGGGCATCCAGCAGAGAGACTCTTAACAATCAGCTGTTGGCAGAGGTACTTACGATATAACTTGGCATGGATGAGCCAACACCCCAAGGAAAACTGAGTTTTCAGCTTTGTCTAGAGTGATACTTTCACTTTCTAAAACACACAGGTTTTATAAAACTCTCTGGTTATTGACCTTCATCAGTTAATGGTGCATCAAAACAATTCACAGCATACATATCCAATTCTGGAAATCTCTGTATTTAGAAAGTAAGTTATCTGGATCAGCCACACGAATTCTATTGAGAATGGCGACTTCTTTATAGGATGTGCTGTGGAACGACAGCAGCTGCTGAAAGACCTTTCATTTGATATTTAGTTACATTTGGACGAAGCAAATGAGAATTTATTGAAACATTAAGTGCAGGTGGTGGGAGCGCATTTGGTATTTTTACTAGCCAGATGTTTAATATAAGATAGGATAAAAAAAAAGATAAAATATTAGTTAAAAAGCGAGAACGAAAAGAGAAAACGAATAAAAAAGCAAATAAAAAGGAGCCGTAAAGACAAGATTTGGGTACAATACATAGAAAAAGCTCAAAGTGCTTCTAAATACACCACAATGGGGATATCTCTTCATAGAAAGTTTTAGGAATAGAACATGTCGGCAAACCGGGAAGGGGTGGAGACTGCGTACGCAGTGAATCAAACACATTGATTTCGGTGGGTCTGTTCACATAAGGGATTTTTTTCTGCGCATATTGGTCATGCAAAAAAAGACACAGTGTGCTCTATTTTCCTGCGCATCTGCACACCAAAAGTCCCCATAGAAGTAAATTTGCAAATGTGCGGAAAATACGCTAGAAGATGCATGAAACTGCGTAATTGCACAGGAAAAAGAATACATCTTGAACTCATTAGGCTAATTATGGTTGGGAGGATCAGTGCGCATCTTTTTCCGTGCACAATTGCGCAAAAAGGACCGTAAATTATGCTGAAGCGCACGCAAAAAAGTAACATTCGTTTTTCATGGGAATCTGATCTTAGGTTGAATAACAAGGTAGCCGTTTGATTTATAGGTAGAGATGAGTGAGTATACTCGCTAAGGCTAACTACTCGAGCGAGTAGTGCCTTAGCCGAGTACCCTCCCGCTCGTCTGTAAAGATTCGGCGCGGGTGACAGGTGAGTTGTGGTGGTGAGCAGGGGGGTGCGGGGGGGAGAGAGGGAGAGAGAGATCTCCCCTCCGTTCCTCCTGCTCTCCCCCGCCGCTTCCCGCCCGCCGCCGGCCCGACTCTTTCGAGATGAGAGGGAGGATACTCGGCTAAGGCACTACTCGCTCGAGTAGTTAGCCTTAGCGAGTATACTCGCTCATCTCGCTCATCTCTATTTGTAGGATTATTCCAGGATTTTTTAAAACTCTATGCTTTAAAACTTAGCAAGGAGTACTAAAGCTTTTTTCAATAGGCTTTTAATACTTGTAATGCTCAGCCGATTATGTAAGAAGTTAACCCCGTTTAATATACCTGTCTTTATATGACTGAACTGGAATGTGAGTTAAAAGATCTTCAGAGAGGTCACATGACTGTATTTTTTTACTCTAATTTTGCTGTTGTGGATGAACAGGGAATGAGCTGCCTGTTACTTGGCTGAATGGCTAGGCATAAAAGGCAAATGTTCCCAGGCTCTGGTATGGCAGTTTTGCAGAGAGCCTTGTGAGGAATGAGCTGTCCCAGTGCTGCTGGAGAGCTCAGTTTTCCTGTACAAGAGAGAGAGAGAGAGAGCGAGAGAGAGAGAATACAAGTTGTATTCCTGGAGTGGTATTCCCAAGCTGTGGCAATGCAAGTGCCAGAGGGAGGTCTGCTGATCGTCCAAGGAAACATTAGTTTCAAGTACCAGCTGCAAGTGCTTAGCCATCATTGAGAGAAAGACCAATAGCAAGAGCAACAAACCAACAACCAGTATCCCAATATTCAAGTTTCAATGGTGTGTAATTGTAAGTACCATCTCATGGCTTATCAACAGTAAAAGGGATTATTCTGACTTCATCACTGCACAGCCTTCTCAAAGGTCCTGTGCTAATAATTTGCTCTGGTGACAGTGACTGCATATTTCAGTTAGTGGATTTAGTCGTTTGGCTAACCAATGGCTAAATTATCCAGAAGAGACTCTTATTGTTAACCAGCACCTGAAGAGCTATTTACCCCTGGCCAATGTAAATCATTTATTGGCTGTGATAATAACTCTATATTGTGTACGCAATATTAAGGACACCATCTGCAGGGTAGGGACCAAGTTTTAGCATTAATCAAATATTAGTATACTGTTTACATTGTATCCAAATAATACTGTTGTATGTTATTGCCATATTATTCTTTATCGTACTTTCAGTAAACCGTTTTGTGTTTAACCGAGCTGGTATAAAGCCTCTCCATAGCTGGCATCATATCATTATATTCTACATCTGTCACCTGTTACAAAATTGGCGTAGTTGGCAAAATATGAAGTTTGAGATTGAAAGTCGTAGTGTAATGGCTGCTATGTGCTGCTAGTGGTGAAGTGTCTGCAATGGTCTTACTGGTAGGACCTATATTGAACCACCTGATTAAATTTAATTAGCATAAGTTGATGCTGTCTGAATGGATTGAAGGCTGAAGGAGACTGTCAAACTGTATAATGTGGCCTCAGAACTTTGATATCAACAAGCCCACATTGCCCTAGAAGAAGATATATGTATTATTAAGACCAGAATGAGAATTTAGAACTCTAAAAGTAATCTTTGAGCTATTAGAGGCTATTTATGTATCCCATGCTGGTAATCTACTAACCAATCTCAACAGGAGGATGAGAACAATGCCCAATGTGTGAATGTCCTGCAGGAAATAATGCTTAGCATTTAAAAGAAAGATACAATTAGTAAAGGAACCCTGGGAGATATGGATCAGATCCGGAAAGACAATTTTGTTTAGACAATATGATGCAAAGACCAATCGACTCGTACATAATCCTATGATGAAACCTTTAGTAAACTCGTCTCTTTGATTAAATGGCTCTCAGTGGAGTCATATTGGCATCTTCACTACTTAATCTTCATCCAAACACAAAAAAGCAACACAAAGCAGTTTCCATGGATGTGACTTCTCCAAAGTTAGCAGCACAGAATGGTTTTCCCCTTTGATCACACTCCCAGATCACATAATTGTCCCAAAACTGCTGTATATACTCGAGTAATAGCCGACCCGAGTATAAGCCGAGACAATAAGTTTCCCCACAAAAACTGGGAAAACTTATTGACTCAAGTATAAGCCGAGCTATACTCCAGTATATACTAGGTAAAAAAAAAACCTCCATACTCACCTCCCAGACGGCGTCTGTGTCTGTGTGACAAGCTGCTTGAATTCTCTCTGCTGTAAGCCCCCGCCGTCCTCTCTGCTTGGCTCTGTCAGTGCTGTGTAAGTAAGCTCTGTGATTGGATTGAGCGCCAGCCAATCACAGCGCTTACCTACACAGCACTGATGGCAGGGGATTTGAAAGCCGAGCAGGGAGAATTCTAAAGCAGCTGGATTGGCTGTAATTGATCGAGCAGCGGCTGTGATTGGCCGGCGATCGATCCAATCACAGCTCCTACTTACACAACGCTGACGGCGGGGGATGACAGAACCGAGCAAAGAGGACGGCGGGGAATGACAGCGGAGAGAATTCAAGCAGCCTGCCGCCCCGCCGCCAGAGACACAGACACCGGCTGGGAGGTGAGTATGAAGGTTTTTTTTTTTAAGCCTTCCCTGACTCGAGTGTAAGCCGAGGGGGGCTTTTTCAGCACATTTTTACTAGGCTTATACTCGGTTATATACAGTATCTGTCTGAACATACCCTAAAACATTGCATAGTGCTACGACAAAATCTTCATACCGTGGCGTTTCCTCTATGAAGCAAAGTACGTATAACATAATACCTCCAGCCCAATTTTTTTTAATTGTATTAAAAGTAAGCAGTCCGTCTCCCTGAAGTAAGCCATTACCGCTCCGTAGCACTGATGTAACGGTGCATTATGTCTGTTTAAGCCTCGGACTATTGTAACATCAATTATAAGGAGCAGAGAATGATACGCTTTGTCCTTTTTCCTACTTTATGTACTTTTTGTCAATCAATAATTTCAATGTCAGGAAGAACTTCCTAGAAGACATATTATTTTATATATTAGGACGATGTCTGATGGTCCCTATAATAGCCGAGGGAACAAATTATAATTAACAATGACATAATACTACTTCAAAGTGGAGACATTGAATGGCTGGCCGAGAAAATTGCAAATAATTGCAAGCTTTTAGACACTAGAATTGTCCTTGAAGGTTAAGAAGCACTAATAAGTGATAGATACAAAGGAGACAACATCCGCAGTACATGCACCACGGACTCACTCTCTGTTTATGCCACATATAATAAATGTATATCCAAACAGAACATTTCTTAGCAATTCCCAATTCCCCCTTCTTTACAGACATTATTCACCCTGACATTACCAGGGATTTACAATCCCCATGTAATGCCAGAGACATATTGTAGAATGGAAATCGGAATCATTTCTCTACAGAATGGATGGCTACAGAAGCTAATGATGACTATGTTAGAGGAGCTGTAAATGTAGAAGAATTTTTTTGTATTTATGTAAACCCTACCCAAAAGAGAGTGATTAGGGGTATTCCCGAGCGTTCGGAGAACATATTTGGGCATTCCTGGGGTCGAACTTGTGACTCTGTAACAATCTTTTTGCACCCCTCATTGATATTAGTGCCAGTCACACTGATTACTTTCAATTCCCGGTCATTGTTACAAGGCTTGTATAAAGAGTCTGACTTTGGCTTGAAGGAATGCTGCCTTCCAATAGGTGGCACTGTGGAGGTATTATTCCATCTCCCTTAGTCACTGATTACAATGATATGTCTTTTGTGTGGATCTCTGCAGTAGTATTTGATAAACTTGCCTTTTATCAGTAGCAGCACATGCACAAAGGACTACTTAAAGGGGTTGTCCCGCGGCAGCAAGTGGGTCTATACAGTTCTGTATGGCCATATTAATGCACCTTGTAATGTACATTGTGCATTAATTATGAGCCATACAGAAGTTATCAAAAGTTTTATACTTACCTGCTCCGTTGCTAGCGTCCTCGTTCCCATGGAGCCGACTAATTTTCGCCCTCCGATGGCCAAATTAGCCGCGCTTGCGCAGTCCGGGTCTTCTGCTCTCTTCAATGGAGCCGCTCGTGCAGAATGCCGGCTCCGTGTAGCTCCGCCCCGTCACGTGCCGATTCCAGCCAATCAGGAGGCTGGAATCGGCAATGGACCGCACAGAAGAGCTGCGGTCCACGGAGGGAGCAGACCCCGGCGGCCATCTTCAGCAGGTAAGTATGAAGACGCCGGACCGCCGGGATTCAGGTAAGCGCTGAGTGGTTTGTTTTTTTAACCCCTGCATCGGGGTTGTCTCGCGCCGAAAAGGGGGGGGGGGGGATTTAAAAAAAAAAAAAACAGTTTCGGCGCGGGACAACCCCTTTAAGGTACTCCTAGGTATTCATGAGCTGCAGGCTAGCTGCACCCACTCCGCCTTCCAGACACTGGTTGACAGCTCTCTGCTTATTATTGTGCATAGTGAGAGAGCTGCCAATCATTGGCTGGAGGGTGGGGTGGGTGTGGCCAGGCTGCAGCTCATGGATATGTAGGACTAGGTCTGTGCAAGTTTCCCCCAAACTACTGCACAGATCATCACAGCAGACATATCACTGTAATCAGTGTGACAGGCACTACCTTATGGTGCTCTCAGCGAGGGCTACAAAAAATGGTGACAGAGTTTTTTTATTCATACATTATGCAGCTATCCCCTGGCAGTATATATAAGTCGGTTCGTGTTATCTTGATTAGTTCTTTCTCTATATTTGAAACTTCTGGCCTCCTTTTCCTCAGATGGTCATGTGATCTCATTCTGACCACCTCAGATCTGCCTGGGGTCATGGATTCATTTTCTAGTTAGATTCTCGGTTTGCTTGATGCTATTACATGGATATCCCACAGAAACTGCCTACAGGGGATACAGGCATCTCTATCACAATGACTTCCAGAGTGTGACAGACAATCAGGTGAGGGGGGCAGGCATGGAAAAATGTGTTTTCACCGGAGTGGCACTGTAAATGTCCCAAATAGACCACCTGCGTTAAGATCACGGGGTGCTTTCCAAGTGTCATGGCAGCCTGAAGCCTTCTGAATGCCTCCAGAGCTGTCATGATTGTTTGCTTATTAAGACATGCCCATGTCATGTCTTTTCAATAAGGCAGCCTGTTAAAATACAGTATAACGCAATACCTTAGCATTGCATTAAATTATATAAGCCATCAAGCAATCGCAAGTTCAAGTCCCCCATGGGAACTTATTTTTAAAAAATGCAAAGATGAGTATAATGACATTTTTTATTATTCTAAAAAGAAAATGATTAAGTTAAATACCTTTTCCCAGTCGTCATCTTAAAAAAAAATCTAAAAATTGGTATCGCTGTGCAATTTATTAATATCTCATTATTAGAGATGAGCGAGCGTACTCGGAAAAGCACTACTCGCTCGAGTAATTGGCTTTATCCGAGTATCGCTGTGCTCGGGTCTGAAGATTCGGGTGCCGCTGCGGCTGACAGGTGAGTCGCAGCAGGGAGCAGGGGAGAGCGGGCGGGAGAGAGGGAGAGAAAGGTCTTACCTCCGTTCCTCCCCGCTCTCCCCTGCAGCTTCCCGCTCCGTGCCGGCACCCGAATCTTCAGGGACGAGCACAGCGATACTCGGATAAAGCAAATTACTCGAGCGAGTACCGCTTATCTGAGTACGCTCACTCATCTCTACTCATTATTTTTTTTTTTAACTTTGTTTTATTTAACACATGAAAATTATACGATACAGAAAGGAAAAATATATGATATCAGCATACAGTCATGTAACATGTGAGCACTTATTTTGCATTTATGGACATTTCAATGCATAAGGATATACATACTTTGGCATATTGCTTGATATTATAGGCTGAAGTTTACTACCTTAAACTGTATCTTCTGATTTTAGTAACGTGTTTATTATTATTTTTTATTTAACGAAATATATTCTCTATACAGTATGTGTCTAGAGTTTGAAGTAAACAATAAACAAAAACCTGTTAAACTGAAGCAACCTGCGCTGGTCGTGTTATTCCTGTTAAAGCTTAGTTTATTCTGTGGGTAACGTGGAGTAGGCCTCCAGCCACGAGCCCCAGATCTTGTGGTACTTGTTTGGACAGCCTCTGTTTTTGTATATAATTTTTTCATAGGGTATTATTGAGTTTACTAGTTGGATCCATTGTGTGATCGAGGGTGGATCTGAGGCCATCCAATGCATGGCTATCTCTTTACGTGCCAGGAAGAGTACTTCTTTAAGAAATATTCGGGTATATAATGGCCATAGTTCCTCCTCTAAAATTCCGAATAATGTTATTTTGGGGTCTAAGTTTATGTTATAGGGGGGTTCTAATAGTTGATTTATAAGGGTTATTACATTGGACCAGTAGGTCTTGACAAATGGGCAGTTCCAGACTAGGTGCCAGAAGTCCGCGTTCGGTTGGTTACATCTGTGACAGGAGTCTGAATGGGTGTTCCCTATTTTGAATAGGCGACTAGGAGTAAGGTATGATTGGTGGATGATATACAGTTGGATCAATTTGTTGTTTATGGCAGGAGATACTGATAGATGGGATTCTTCTATTTCTTCCCATTCTTCAGGTGTTAAGGATGGGATGTAGTTTTTCCATTTGTCGAAGATGGGGAGTGGGTTGGAGTTTAGTTTTGCTGATAGTAAATGTGTATAAAGGGACGAGATCAAACCTTTAGGGCCTTGCGATTTTAGTATGCCAATCGTAGGGAACTTTGAAATTTGGGTGGAGGTTGGAGGGAATTGAGTGTTCAATGCATGCCTTAGCTGGAAGAACCTGAATAATTGCAGATGCGGGTTTTGGAGCTGCTCGCGTAGCTGGGTGAATGTAGGAAATATTCCGCCCTTATATATGTCTCCTAGTGTGGTGATACCAAGGTTGGTCCAATAGTGAGTGTCTGGAATGGAGAGTAGGGCTGTCAGGCCAGGGTTGTTCCAAAGGGGAAGGTCTGACACCACATCTTGGAACCTTTGGAGTGTTTTGGCTTCTTTCCAGACGCTGAGCGCCAACCTATGTAATGGTAGGATTTCAGAAGAAATTGTACATTCTGGAAATTCTAAGTAGTTTAGTAAATTATTGCCCTTTACTTGTTTCGCCAGATAGCGGTCTGCCGTGGGCATTTCTTGGGGTCGGAACCACAACTGAATGTTTCTCAGTTGTCCTGCCAGGTAGTACAATCGGAGATCTGGGAGGGCCATCCCAGCTCGATCCTTCGGCCTTTGCAACGTTGTAAGGCTCAGTTTAGAGCGAGTGGAGTTCCATACAAATGATGTAATGAGAGAGTTAAATGATTGAAAGTACCGTTTGGGGACCTGTAGTGGCATATGTTGTAATATGTATAGGCATTTAGGCTGGATAGCCATTTTGACCAGATTTATACGGCCCGCTACGGACAGCGGTAATTTGGCCCATTTCTTGAATTTGTATTTTAGGGTTTCTTGTAGAGGAATGATGTTGTCTTCTATGGCGTTGTGATATTCGCGTGACATAATTATCCCCAGATATTTAAACCTAGTGACTATTGCCAGGTCATATCTGGCAACATGGGGATCAATTTTGGGGTTAATGTTCGTGTACATAATTGTGGATTTGGTCCAATTTATGTAGAGACCGGAGAATTGGGAGAATTTATTTATGTGGGTCATAGCTTGAGAGAAGGAGGTGTCAGGGTTTGATAGGAAAAGGATAGTGTCGTCCGCATAGAGGCTCACTTTACTTTCAATCCCCCCCCCATTTAATGCCCGTTACATTGGTAGAGGATCTTAGACGGATTGCCAAGGCTTCAATGGCTATAGCAAATAGAGCTGGAGATAGGGGACATCCTTGGCGGGTGCCTTTCGTGAGCGGGAATTCTGCCGAGGGGATGCCATTTACTACCACATTAGCCTTCGGGGATTTATATATAATGTTAATCCATTGTCTGAATTTGGGGCCAAACCCGAAACGGGATAGACAGGCTTCTAAGAAGTTCCACTCTAGGGAGTCAAATGCTTTTTTCATGTCCAATGACACAAGGGCCCAGGGCATGTTGTATTGTCTGCCTAGCTGAATGGCCGTTTGTACTTTGCGGATATTAATCGTAGTGGATTTGCCTGGCATGAAGCCTGTTTGATCAGGGTGTATGATAGATAAAATTACTTGGTTCAGTCTAGTGGCCAGAATTTTGGTTAGGATTTTATAATCCACATTTACTAGTGAAATGGGGCGGTAGGAATTGCAGTCCGTCGGGTCTTTGTCAGGTTTTAGGAGGACTATGATAGACGCTTCATATAGGGAAGGAGGAAGGGATTTTTCCAGTTGGGCCTGGTGTAGAGTTTCGTGTAAGAGTGGGATTAGTTGGTCGCTGTATCTCCGGTATATTTCTATTGGGAGGCCGTCAGGTCCGGGGGACTTATTGGGTGCCATGTCATTAATAGTTAATTGAATTTCTTCAGCTGTTATTGGGGCTTCTAGCTGTTCTATTTGTTCAGCGGATAGTGTTGGGAATGTTAGATCCTGTAGGTAGTTAAGGATATCAGGGAGAGATGTATGCGAGGATGACCTATAGAGGTCTGCATAATATTCTTTGAAACCAGCTGTTATAGATTGTGCATCTGTGAGTTCTGTGCCCTGTGTATTTTTAATTTTTAGGATCGTGTTGGCTTGGTTTTCCTGTCTAATTAAATTCGCCAGTAGATGGCTTGATTGGTTGCCCAATTCAAAATAATGCTGCTTCGTAAAGAATAATTTGCGTTTAGTTTTTTCGTATATCTGGTGTTTGTATAGGCGGGCTAGGCTAAGCCAATTTACCCTGTTGGAGTCTGTAGGGTTGGAGATGTAGATTTTTTCAGCTTCTGATGTTTGAATCTCGAGTTCTTTATCAATTTCGGATGTTGATTTTTTGATGTAGGATATGGCCGATTTAAGGCAACCTCTAAGGTAAGCCTTAAAGGTGTCCCACTTTAGGGCGTAATGAGTGTTATTCTCGTGGGCGTCTAGAAACATTGTTATGTGTGTTGGAGTTTGATCTTGGGTTTTTAGGAGTTTGAGCCAAAATGGATGTATTTTCCAAGTGGGGGTGAGTTTAAGATTAGGAAATTTAAGTGTTAGTAATATTGGGCTGTGGTCAGATATGCCTCTCGGGCAGTGTGTTATATCCGTTGTGTGGAGTGCCAATGTTGAGGAGGATAGTATATAATCTATTCTTGACAGCGTGTTATGGCCTGTATCTCTACTCATTATTAATCCTGCATGATTAACTCCATCAGAAAAAAAAAACAAAACACAATGGCAGAATTGCATTTTTTGACCACTTCCTCTCTAAGAAAACAATTTAATAAAAAACTATCAAAAAGTCATATGTTCCCCTAAATGGTTCAAATACAAACTGCTGGTCCCCCCGCAAAAAAAGCTCTCACTAACATATCGATGGAAAAATAAAAAAGTGATGGGGATGAAAAGATATAAAAAGAACTATACCGACAGAACAAAGACAACATGCCATTTTTACTGCACAGTGAACATCGTAAAAATAACCACCACCACCCTCACAAGGTGCATTTGTGGGTTTTTTCCCCATTTTAACCCACTGAGAAATTTTTAAGAGTCTTCCAATACAGTATATGGTACCAATACAAAATCCAAGAAGAAGCAACTCTTCATGTAGATATGTCACCCGAAAAAACAAAAAAAGGATGGGGGGGTATATCAGAACAGCAGAATGCGACCTGGACTCAGGCGCATTAATGACCCTTGGTCACAAAAAGGTTGAATAACCCAATTTGGAATTGCAAATGATGTTAGATATGCATAGATTATTCTGCCATACAGTACACATAACTAATATAATAGTGGTGCCGTGTTCTAACATATAACGACTAGTATGCCCACGATAATAGCATTATCAGAGTAGCGAGTATCAGGAACCATTGACGATCAGGCACTGCACAATTAGGCAAACTACAGCAAAATACAATGCTGGTGCTCCAACTAAGACCCAATATCTGCAAGCAAATTTGAATTGTGTAATTCACGCGGGGCACCCGCACAGACAATCCGCAGTTCAAGCTGCCCATAGTAAGACATGGGCATCCGCAGCTGAATTAAAGATTTGTTTTGCTGACCTTTTGGCCTTCAGGGCCCACTGGTAATCTATCTCTCTCTGCGTCTTCGTCACTCTGCTGCAACCCACAGATGGCAACCACCACTTCCAGAATGGGCTCTTATGTTGCTGGCATTGCTGACCCTTTAAGGATCACACTGCTTCCCTGCTCTGATCGCTGCCCCTTCTGCTGCTGTGACGCAGGGCACAAGAAGAGTCCGAAATAAAGTTGAGCGAACAGACACTGCCGAGCTTGATGCTCGTTCAAGTATTAGCGTACTCGATGGTGCTCGTTACTCGAACGAGCATCAAGCCGAGTTCGACCCCGCCCCAGTTTTTGGCCCCTCCCCGCTGTGACGTGCCTGTTTTGGCTCCTCCCCGCCACGACACAGCGCGTGTCAATGGCAATTTTTTTGTCTGGCAGGCAGGAGAGAGAGAGAGACCTAGAAAAAAAAAGCTCAGCGCCCGGCGTCCCACATACAAAAATGCTCGAGTCTCCCATTGTAGTCAATGGGGTTCGTTACTCGAGTAGAGCTCTCGAATTTTACGAAAAGCTCGACTCGAATAACGCGGACCCAAGCATTTGGGTGCTCGCTCATCTCTAGTCCCAAACCTTCGGGACTGTAGGTAGGGCCTAGCCACGGTCATACTCCCTACAGACGGTGATTTGCTAGCCATGTCACTAAGGGGGCAGATCCCCCTAATCTATAGTGCTCTCATCGCTCTCAACATGGTGCTCCAGGTGCCTTTCCCTTCCCCTCCCCGCTCATGGTTCTGCAATTTAATGCAATTACTGCTGTAATAATGATGTGTGGGGCTTTGAACCAACTACAGGAGTAGAGCTATTTTGAATTGCATCATTATTGTGGTAGGCATTATCTATACACTCTGACTAGTATGTGTGAACTATATGTGGAGCCACTACATAAGCACCATTACTGGCATTACTATGGATCCACAATGGCTAGCACAAGTATAAATTCAGCACTATTATGCATGCATTGCGCCAGGTACTAAGCTAGATTTTATCGTGATTTATTATCACCAATCATGTGTCAGACTAACAGCTGTTAGGGAAGATGTGCGACTAAATACCATAAGCAATCAATGCGTGCGCAGCAATTTAATCCCTAGATGACAGACATAAACCGGCACCTGCTGTGTACAGAGCTGGCTCAGCTCCTTAGTCTGCTTCCTACAAGCCCTATTGTTACGTGTGCTGCTGGGATCTGTAGTTCTAAGCTTCCTAGCAGCACAGCCCTCACAGGGTTAATGATTGAGCTGGCTGGGTATGGTACTTCCTGCTAGCCAATCTCCTGGGTCTGTGTTCACATATAAACCCAGCTCCTGGTTAGTCTCTGTCTGGTGTTCAGGGTGAGCATTCATGAATCCTTGTCTGTTGAAGTTTGCTGTGTGATCTGTGTCTTGCTGGTTCATGTTTGTTTATATTCTGTCAGTTTTGTGTGATCTTGCAGCTTGCTGTGTGATCTGTGCCTTGCGGTTCATGTCCGTTTGTACGTTTATTTTGTGTCAGTTTGGTCTGCTGAGTTTGTTTGCTATGTCTGCGCTAGGTTGACCCCTAGGGCCCTCTAGTAGATGTGTCTTGCTAGTGTGGGGACTGCAAGATACGAGGGGCCTTGCCGGGGCTTGCAGCTTAAGTTCATTGGCCAATGTACGAACTAACACCTCGCATTTATATTCAGCTTACCATCTGCTATTAGTGTTTGCATTGTGGCTGCTGTATGCTGTGTATTCTGGCTCTGTGTATCCTGTTGTTCAGACTCTGTCATGTGGCATGTGAATGCATCCTGTTTTGGTGCGTGGCTCCTAGGATCAGCTAGGGCCCAAATCCGAAGACCGCTGGGCCACCCTTATGGGAGCGATGCCCCGGCGTAGAAGGGCCATGTCATCCTCCAGTAGCAGAGGGTCAGTTTGCCTGAAACTGTGCATATGCATATGCAGGCCTCCTTTGGTCGTATGAGCCCCGTGCCTAGGTTGCCCACACGATCGTAACACTTATGTACGACCACAGTGGATGTTGCGAAACAGTTAAAAACTATATTATCATTTGATTGGTTTAATGTTTTTATACCTATACCAATTAAAGGGGAGATCTGCCTTAAACAACCTCATTTTGTCAGGACGGTTCTCCATCTATAAGCAAATGATAGATTGCTTCCAGTTGGACTCCATTGATCAGCTGTAATTGGTGGTAGAGCTGAACAACAAGTGTTCAATTCTCCTGCAGCACCCCAATAGGACAAATGAAGTATTGCACAGTTCACATTGGTATCATATGATTTTTAAGGGATTTCATCTCCACATTTCAAGACCCATATCTTTTTTCCCATCAACATGGCAATACGATGGCTTGCTTTATGTGTGGTGAGCTGTAGTTTGTATTGGTACCTCTTTTGGGGTACATATAAAGAATTGTACAACTTTTATCAATTTTTTTGGATAGGGAGTAAAAAACATTAACTTTGCTATAAGTTTTTTGGGGGGCATTTTTTACAGCGTAAAATAAAAAATTTTTACGCAGTTTGATACAATTATGACAATACCAAAATTATTATTATTTAGGCTTTCTACTTTTGCAAAATAAAAACCCTTTTTTGGAAAACATATTTTTTTATCACTGCTTTCAAAGCCCCATAAGGATGACGATAATTTTCATGATCACTCGGTGATCATTAAAAAGGTTGAAATAACCAGTCAAAGTACTAGGGAGTGACAAACGTTTAAGTGGAAAAGTTTTTAGGTTGGGAGGCAAACCCCATGGGAGGAGCAATGTGTGAGGAGTGTAGGGGTGGAGCTTGGTGCAAAATAGAGGTTGCTCTTGTTATTCATGAAGTGGGTGCAGTGCTAGAAGGTGCAAAAAGTAGTAGATGGAGAGAAAGTCTGGAGTGACTGTAAGCTAGCCATGGACCTTCTTCGTTATGGAGAAGATTTGTCTCTAAGCAGGGCAACCTGGCTAGACTGCCAAGAAAGGGGTGCTCTCCTCTTGCCCGCTTACAAACTGAGTGCACGGCTGTGTGTAGTGAGTCTGGGACCATGCCAGACCTGAATTGAGTGCTGTGACAATTGATCTCTGTGGGCAGTTAGGTTGTATTGACTGTTATATTTTTTCTTGGGACCTACTGGACCGAGACTGAGTTACTGCAATACTTGTCCAAGCTCCTTCTTAAAGGGTTGTACCAAAAATCGATTTTTATCACCTATCCATAGTATATGGGTTAAGAGTCTGATTGCTTGGGGTCTCACTACTGAGAGGCCCACCAATACTGAAAACAGGAGTCCCATGTCCCCTCTCCTGCTCACTGCAGGGGATGAATGGAGCAGTGGTCAAGCATGGGTAATGGGTGTGAGCATGCAGTTAGCGGGCCGGCTCCCATTACTGTCCCTCTCTCTGTTGGCTAGGCTACCTACCTAATTCATTAAATTGGAAATAATTATCTGGGCAGCAGCGAACATTTGTAGATAAATTGTTCATGACATGTTTTCTTCCAAGTCCTGGGCATGTGAAGGCCCCTTTGGCGGAGGTGAGACTTGAGTCAACATCTGTGCTTTAGGGGGGCTTTGTTGCCCCCAGTGTGAGAAGGAGCATCCATATCGAGCTGTGCTGCCTTTAGTATATACGTTGGTACCTGTACCAGGCCGCTGACCACAGAGCCACATCCTACACCATTACGTGGGTGGCAAAGTGCCAGTGAAGAAGATTACTTCAATCAGGAGGAAGCCAGGGTTTGAACCAGTCATTGAGACAAGAGACCACTTCACTACTGCATATCGGCCTGCCTCACCCCTTGTGATGAATGTCACGTGACTGTGGCCTAACTCAACTTCTCATAAGTGCTCAAATCGATCTTGTTATTAAGGCCGGCTAAAAGAGGTAATCAGTAATTAGTCGCTGAGCTCTGTTATTAGCTGCAGCCCCTGTGAAATCCCATAAAGCAGACAGGACTACAGCTATAAAGAGACCAGAGCAGAGAACGTGGCATCGTCGCAGGATACAGTGGGAGCCGGTATAGGTGAGTATATGTTTACTTGTTATGTTATTCAATGGGTAACGGGCTGTCCTGAGATAGTACAACTCGGACAACTCCTTTAACTCTTGACACCAGGGAGAACTGTTAAATTGTTGCATTGAATGAAAGTTCTGTTATGAGCAAGATGGTGCCTTAGCCTGTTGAATGCAGGAACTGTTGTTTGCTCACTTACTACCTTGTGGTCGCATGTATTACTGGATGCAAGGACAGAGTAGGCCAGACGTAGAGGAGAATAGTAAGGTAATGGAAATATTTCCTACCCAAGAGATGGCTTCTGTGTTATTGAACCCAGCTCCAGATACTCCATCTACCAAAACCCGCAGGAGAGTTTCCCTGCTGGTAGGCATCCCCATAGCCCTACCTACACAAGAGTCATAAGAAATCCGAGGGCACTTACATCTGTACAGTGCTGCTCCATTCAATTTTAATGGGACTGCTGTATCTAGCCAAGTGCTTCTACTTGGCTATTTCCACACATGGAAAACAGTTGATCCATTAAATCTCCATGTCATTGCGAGTGGATGCAGTGAGCCCGTAGTGAAAAGAAGAGGATACGGGGCTCCTGTTCTCGGGATCAGTGGCAGGTCTCAGAAATGAGAACCCCACTGAATAGGCTTTTATCACTTATTTTATGGAAAGGTGCTAAGAGTCAATCTTGGCACAACCCCTTTTTACCTGTAAAGCAGGGACATGTTGGATCTTCCAGAGAGACACTCTATAATGACTCCTTTCTCTTTAACCCTTTCCAATCCAATTTGTATCCTGGCTTTCCTAGGGGGCTTAATCTTTTTCTGCCGTTATACAACAGCGCTATATGCTGGCTAAAGCCAGTACTGCATGAGGTGACATGTTAGATAGGCTTTGACAGCAGAGAGGCTGGCAATATACAGTAAGAGAACCCCAATGGACGTCTTCCAACATCGGAGCTGTACAGCCTTAAATCATAATGTCTTCAGACGTCAGACAGTGGATTGGAAAGGGTTAATATATGGTGGTCTTGAATATGACTCCTTTCCCCCTGTCAACTCAATATTGTTCAAAATGGTATTTGGAAAAAAAATCAGACACCTTTAAACAATCTGGTGAATCAAAACGTTGCGGTAGAGGCAGACCATTGTGCGCAACAAAATGTAGACAAACTTTGCTTCAGTCACTTCAATTTGGATTTTTTCCTTTCATTCAGGAGCCTACAATAACTAACCTGTAACTGATGTATACATTTAGACGGGGAGTGTGATTTAGTGGCATTGCTTCTTCTGCGCTATCATTCCCCACCTGATCATCCATGCTTAACTTTCAAATTAAATTGTTGCTAAGGTTTGTAGTTCTTCTTTCAGCATCATTGAACTTTAATCATGACGTGATAATCGATAGTGGAACTCAAACAAGAATAAAAATGCAACTTAAAGCAAAAATTCCTCCAAATTACACATTGTACACCGGATATCTTAGTACACAGAAATGTGTGAAATCATATGCAGGGCTGCAAATATTATGTGTGTTGGCAATTTAGGGCCCTTTTACACAGGCCAATCTGCTGGTCGCAGATGCCCAACAGGCCATCCCAGCAATGATCATTCCTAGCTTTAGGTTGTGGTTGTGCAGAATTTTTTTTTGTGTTACCTCCCCCCACCCCCCACCCCTTCATCCTAAGAAAAAACATATATATATATATATATATATATATGTGTGTGTGTATATGTATTACTGATATGTAGTTTGACTGCATTCTGGTTGTGCAGAAAGCAGCAATATACCAACATCAGAACAGCTCAGTGAAGAAATGCAGCATCAGAACCAATCTCAGTACATAAATACAGTACTAGAACCAACCTCAGTACATAGATACAGAACCAGAGCCAAGCTCATAACATAAATACAGCACCATGTTCATAACATGAGTACAGCAGAAACTAACCTTGGTAGATAGATACAGTTTTAGAGCCAAGCTCCTAATATAAGTACAGACCCAGAACCAAGTTCATAACAAATGCATTAGCTAAACTAAGCGAATGTGCTGCGGGAGCACTGATCTGCTGACAGCAGTACCTTGGAATATCAGAGGGGAGGAAACAGGGCCAGGAGAATGATCCATGCTGCTCTACTAGACACTGGTGAACAGAGGAAGAAGATCATCTGGCCAGGTAGATCTAAGGTGACTGCCCCAAGCATACATCCACCTGATGTCCCCCATAGAAGCTGGTGGCTAGTGCTCTATGCAACTGCATGGGTCACATGTACTAAGGGCAGCCATGGATGCATCTCCATCTATCAGGATGGAGAGGCAGCTCACAGCCCATCACCCACCTTTGCTTCTGACTCTAGGACACTGCCGCAAACAGGACCAAAGGCAAGGTGTGGGGGATGAGGGGCAACATTGGGGCAACTCTGTCTTCTCCTGCTGAGCCTGGTCAGAAAATTGAGTGAGGGAGATATCAGACGCATCAGTACTATGAAGGGCTTACTAAGAGGTGTTATTAAGGGGCAATATTATTGTGAGCAGGGGTCACTAATATTCTTATTCTTCATTTGCATGCCTTCAAGAAACTTTTAAGTCGCAGTGAATAACCTCTTGACTGAGTGCCAAGAGGCCGAGTAGCTCAAAGTTCTTATCTCATCTCAGCATATGTGTCCCTGTACATAGCTAAGAACATGGTCACGTGGTTTATCTAATACATTTCATGATTATTCTGTGGCATAGGTAATAATTCAAACATCACTTATATACACACATACTGTATATACATAACATAACACCGTTGGAACGGCGGGGAAGGCAAGTGTAAAACTTACATCCCCGGACTCATTGGGTCAACTACTTTGAGCCCATAAGCTTAGCTTAAAGGGCTTAAAGTAGCTGGCAGAGTCTCTTTAAAGGGCCTGTCCATTTACCAGACAACATCCCTATAATAATAAACTTGGCAGTTCTTACCTCTCCGCTGCTGCCGGGATTAAGCATTGCAGCCTCGCTGTGATCCCAGTTTTTTTTTATGACAGCTGATAGTCACAGGAAGTCAGGTAACCACTGCAGCCAATCAGAGGTTGTAGCATCACATTCCCAAACTCCTGGCATCATGATAATTAGTATCTGAGTGCCAATGCCAGGAGAATGAGTGGTGATACTGCAGCTTCTGATTGGTTGCAGCATGTCACTTGCACTACTGTGACAATAGCTGTCACAACAAACACTGGGACCACAGTGATGCTGCAGTGCTGGGTCCCAGCAGTGGGGGGAGAGTTAAGGACCTTGAAATTATTATTTTACAACAGGGAGTCCTGTTAAAGGTATGTTGTCCAGTAACCAGACAACGCCTTTAAGAATTTTCATTCATTGAAAATCCCTTTGTTCTTGGCTTGAGCATATTCTATAAATTTACATTGCTTTCTCTGTGAAATATATGAGATGTGTTGCATCTCAAAATTCTTTATTTTCCTTTTGCATTGATCTTTACTTTATTTCTCCCATATAATGACAGGACAACCCTGCGTCCTTCAAAATACTAAAAATACAATATCACACTGAAAATGTCAAGTAAAATGCATTTCATCGGTTATTAAAAGTCTGCAGCAGTATCAAAAGTGCATTGTAATGATGGAAAAAGGAATGCATAATTAATGCAAAGTATGCAATATCACATCTAATTTTTCTTCAGCGTGTCATTGACCTTTACTATGTCTTCTTCAATGGACTGTTTCAAAGCAAAAGCTTGTGTTAGTGTTCTTTTATTCTATCACATCTACTGATCTCTGATATACTGGCTCTTTGATTTTAAAGCGCACCTAGCTTTTCAGATGACTTCTCAAAGAAGGGCTCATTCCCATGAGCGTGATTTCATAGCGCATGACGCGTGTGATGTACACCCACGTATACATGGTGAATGGAATCAATGAAAGTACATTGATTTGCATTGATCTATTCATGACAGTATACATACGGTCGGCTTTCATACTGGTCACTCTGCCTAAAAGTTCTTGAGAGCTAGTGGTCTTCACGATTGCCCTCCTCACGAAAGGTTGGACTTGGCTGCAAGGAGACTTCTAGTTTTGTCTGTAGAGCAACTGCCAACTGGACAGACGTGAAGATCATAAAGAGAAACTAAAGATTAACACCGGGTATACAGAATTTAAGGCCAAAGAAAAAGACCAAAATCAGGTCAAGAACAAGCCTAGTCAGAACATCAATGAAGAACTACAGGTCAAAGTACGTCAAGCACCAGTAAGCTCAGGCAGTTCAGGGTTAGAGACCGAGTGATCAAAGAAAGCGTTTATCCAGAAAAGGGGTCAACTGTAAAAAGTAGTCAGGAATCCAGATCACAAGTCTCATGAATTGCCTAAGAGTTATACCGAGAAGAAACAATAACTGTCAAGAGAATCCCAGGAAAGCTGGGTTATATAGTATGATTAGCTAATTAGCAAATGTTACATGACTTCTGAGCTCAGAACCAAAGAGGACAGTTAACACCTTCTAAGCTGCAATTACTGGGTGTAGACAAATAGCAAAATCAGGATTACAGTCATAGTACAGCAGAGCCAAAACGATCACCAGGATCAGTTGGCTATGTAAGAGGGGTAAGCAGTGCCCTGCTCCCCTCTTACTTCAGCAGCTCTGCCATTCTGCCCTGAGCTCAGGGTGAGCACTGAAGCTTATCTCCGACTCCTGTCAGACAGGACAGGGCAAGCAGAGTCTGACTAGGCACCTTATTCGTGATCAGTTTCATCTTGGCATACACAGCAAGATGGCACAATTAGTGTCAGGGGCAGAGATGTGGTACATTCCCCATAGGTTCTGCCAGGTTTCAGGGAGACTGGGAACTTTAAAGTTGGGTTTGTATGTTAGAGGGGTGAGCAGTGTCCTGCTTTCCTCTCACTACAGCAGCTCTGCCCCTCTACAATGAGTTTTGGATGAACGCTGGAGCTTAGTTCCACCACTTATCAGGCAGGATAGGGAAAGTAGAGGGAATGAGACCCAAAACTCAGACTAGGTGCCTTACCCACAACCTATTTCAGCTGCAAAATAGAGATGAGCAAACGTACTCGTCCGAGCTTGATACTCGTTCGAATATTAGCGTGTTCAAGATGCTCGTTACTAGAGGCGAGTACCACGCGATGTTCAGCTTACTTTCACTTTCATCTCTGAGACGTTAGCGCGCTTTTCTGGCCAATAGAAAGACAGGGAAGGCATTACAACTTCCCCCTGCGACGTTCAAGCCCTATACCACCCCCCTGCAGTGAGTGGCTGGCGAGATCAGGTGTCACCCGAGTATAAAAATCGGCCCCTCCCGCGGCTCGCCACAGATGCGTTCTGACATACTTTAGGGAAAGTGCTGTCTTGGTGGAGCTGCTATAGGGAGAGCGTTAGGAGTATTTTAGGCTTCAAGAACCCCCAACGGTCCTTCTTAGGGCCACATCTAACCGTGTGCAGTACTGTGGAGGCTGCTTTTTGCAGTGTTGCACTTTTTTTTTTTTTTGTATATCGGCCGTGCAGAGCATTGCGCCCTGCAGTAATTAGACATAGTGCAGGGCCAGTAGTGGTGAGTCAGGGACAGATGACATATATTGTGAGGCAGGTACAGAACACATATATTGTGAGGCAGGGACAGAAGACATATTGATTGAATATTGGCAGTGGGCCTTTGCAAATGCATTTGGGGAAAAAAAATCTATTTGGGCTGCCTGTGACTGTCCTCAGTGTTCTGGGTCTCTGCTGGGTGTAGTAGTCCTCCTAATTCATACACAGCCAGCTAAGTGTTACAGCAGGCTTGCGCAAAATTATTTCCTGGCTCTGTGTTGGCTGTTAAATCACCGCTGTATTGCAGTCCACAGTGCAACGCTCTGCAGTTATTTGACATACTCCAGGGCCAGTAGCGGTGATGCAGAGAGAGAAGAGATATATTGATTGAATATAGGCAGTGGGCCTTTGCAAAAACATTTCGGAAAAAAATCTATTTGGGCTGCCTGTGACTGTCCTCAGTGTACTGGGTCTCTGCTGGGGGTAGTTGTCCTCCTAATTCATACGCAGCCAGCTAAATGTTACAGCAGGCTTGCGCAAAATTATTTCCTGGCGTTCCGTAAGCGAAGTCAGCCTCCAACCACAGGCCAATAAGCGGCACATTTAATTACAGCGTTCTGTTTCTGCACTACTGGTAATACAGCATGCTGAGGGGTAGGGGTAGGCCTAGAGGACGTGGACGCGGGCGAGGACGCGGAGGCCCAAGTCAGGGTGTGGGCACAGGCCGAGCTCCTGATCCAGGTGTATCGCAGCCGACTGCTGCGGGATTAGGAGAGAGGCACGTTTCTGGCGTCCCCAGAATCATCTCACAATTAATGGGTCCACGCGGTAGACCTTTATTAGAAAATGAGCAGTGTGAGCAGGTCCTGTCGTGGATGGCAGAAAGTGCATCCAGCAATCTATCGTCCACCCAGAGTTCTGCGCCGTCCAGTGCTGCAACTCTGAATCCTCTGGCTGCTGCTCCTCCTTTCTCCCAGACTCCTCACTCCATTACAATGACACATTCTGAGGAGCGGGCAGACTCCCAGGAACTGTTCTCGGGCCCCTGCTCAGATTGGGCAGCAGTGGTTCCTCTCCCACCAAAGGAGTTTATCGTGACCAATGCCCAACCTTTGAAAGTTCCCGGGGTCCGGGGGATGAGGCTGGGGACTTCCGGCAACTGTCTCAAGACCTTTCAGTGGATGAGGAGGCCGATGACGATGAGACACAGTTGTCTATCAGTGAGGTAGTAGTAAGGGCAGTAAGTCCGAGGGAGGAGCGCACAGAGGATTCGGAGGAAGAGCAGCAGGACAATGAGGTGACTGACCCCACCTGGTTTGCTACGCCTACTGAGGACAGGTCTTCAGAGTGGGAGGCAAGGGCAGCAGGGCAGGTTGCAAGAGGCAGTGCGGTGTCCAGGGGTAGAGGCAGGGCCAGACCGAATAATCCACCAACTGGTTCCCAAAGCGCTCCCTCATGCCATGCCACCCTGCAGAGGCCGAGGTGCTCAAAGGTCTGGCAGTTTTTCACTGAGAGTGCAGACGACCGACGAACAGTGGTGTGCAACCTTTGTCGCGCCAAGATCAGCCGGGGAGCCACCACCACCAGCCTCACCACCACCAGCATGCGCAGACATATGATGGCCAAGCACCCCACAAGGTGGGACGAAGGCCATTCACCGCCTCCGGTTTGCACCGCTGCCTCTCCCCCTGTGCCCCAACCTGCCACTGAGATCCAACCCCCCTCTCAGGGCACAGGCACTACCGTCTCCTGGCCTGCACCCACACCCTCACCTCCGCTGTCCTCGGCCCCATCCACCAATGTCTGTTAGCGCATCGTCTAGCCGTCGCTAGCGCAAGTGTTTGAGCGCAAGCGCAGGTACGCCGCCACGCACCCGCACGCTCAAGCGTTAAACGTGCACATAGCCAAATTTATCAGCCTGGAGATGCTGCCGTATAGGGTTGTGGAAACGGAGTCCTTCAAAAGTATGATGGCAGCGGCGGCCCCGCGCTACTCAGTTCTCAGTCGCCACTACTTTTCCCAATGTGCTGTCCCAGCCCTGCACGACCACGTCTCCCGCAACATTGTACGCGCCCTCACCAACGCGGTTACTGCCAAGGTCCACTTAACAGCGGACACGTGAACAAGCACAGGTGGGCAGGGCCACTATATCTCCCTGACGGCACATTGGGTGAATTTAGTGGAGGCTGGGACAGAGTCAGAGCCTGGGACCGCTCACGTCCTACCCACCCCCAGAATTGGGGGCCCCAGCTCGGTGGTGGTATGTTCGGCGGTGTATGCTTCCTCCACTAAAGCACCCTCCTCCTCCTCCTCCTCCAACGCAACCTCTGTCTCGCAATCAAGATGTGTCAGCAGCAGCAGCACGTTGCCAGCAGTCGGTGTCGCGCGGCGTGGCAGCACATCGGTGGGCAAGCGTCAGCAGGCCGTGCTGAAACTACTCAGCTTAGGAGATAAAAGGCACATGGCCCACGAACTGCTGCAGGGTCTGACAGAGCAGACCGACAGCTGGATTGCACCGCTGATCCTCCAACCGAGCAGCTCGGCAGCCTCACGCACGTGCCATGCCTGGCCCATGTCTTTAATTTGGTGGTTCAGCGCTTTCTAAAAAGCTACCCACGCTTGTCAGACCTGCTCGGAAAGGTGCGCCGGCTCTGCGCACATTTCCGCAAGTCCCACACGGACGCTGCCACCCTTCCCACCCTGAAACATCGGTTTCATCTGCCAGTGCACTGACTGCTGTGCGACGTGCCCACACGGTGGAACTCTACGCTCCACATGTTGGCCAGGCTCTATGAGCAGCGTAGAGCTATAGTGGAATACCAACTCCAACATGGGCGGCGCAGTGGGAGTAAGCCTCCTCAATTCTTTACAGAAGAGTGGGCCTGGTTGGCAGACATCTGCCAGGTCCTTAGAAACTTTGAGGAGTCTACCCAGATGGTGAGCAGCGATGCTGCAATCATTAGCGTCACCATTCCTCTGCTATGCCTCTTGAGAAGTTCCCTGCAAAGCATAAAGGCAGACGTTTTGCGCTCGGAAACAGAGCCGGGGGAAGACGGTATGTCGCTGGATAGTCAGAGCACCCTCCTGTCTATATCTCAGCACGTTGAGGAGAAGGAGGAGGAGCATGAGGAGGAGGAGGAGGAGGGGGAAGAGACAGCTTGGCCCACTGCTGAGGGTACACATGCTGCTTGCCTGTCATCCTTTCAGTGTGTATGGCCTGAGGAGGAGGAGGAGGATCCTGAAAGTGATCTTCCTAGTGAGGACAGCCATGTGTTGCATACAGGTACCCTGGCACACATGGCTGACTTCATGTTAGGATGCCTTTCTCGGGACCCTCGCGTTACACGCATTCTGGCCACTACGGATTACTGGGTGTACACACTGCTCGACCCACGGTATATGGAGAGCCTTTCCACTCTCATTCACAGCAGCGATACCTAAACAGTACGTAGGCTGCACCCGCGGATGGAAGCATTGTTCTCTATCACCATCAAAAACGTGGACCTTTTAGCTTCATCAATCTGTGTATAATATTCCTCCTCCTCCTCCTGCTCCTCCTCCTGAAACCTCACGTAATCACGCCGAATGTGCAATTTTTCTTAGGCCCACAAGGCTCAGTCATATAATTTTTCTAAACAATTTTTATACGTTTCAATACTCATTAGAGCGTTGAAACTTTCACCTCAACCAATTTTTATTTTAACTGGGCTGCCTCCAGGCCTAGTTACAAATTAAGCCACATTAAACAAAGCGATTAATGGGTTTCACCTGCCCTCTTGGTTGAGTATGGCCAATTTTTCGGAGGTACATTAGTACTGTTGGTACACCAATTTTTGGGGGCCCTCGCCTACAGTGTAATCAAATTAATTTTTAGCCCACCTGCATTACAGCTGACGTTACATCAGCTGTGTTGGGCACTGCAATGGGATGTATTTATGTACCGACGGTCGCTTCCTGGCACCCACCCATGCTGTGGGTCCACAGGGAGTTGTAACTCCATGTGTCCACTTTTAAAGAACCCCAGTCTGACTGGGGCATGCAGTGTGGGCCAAAGCCCACCTGCATTAAGCACGACATTACCTCAGCTGTGATGGGCAATGCAATGGGATACATTTATGTACAGCCGGTGGGTTCCAGGGAGCCACCCATGCTGTGGGTGCACACGGAATTCCCATTGGGGAGTAGTACCTGCCTGTGACTATAAAAAAACGCGGTCTGACTGGAGCATGCAGACACCTTGACAGAATGAATAGTGTGTGGCACATAGGTTCCCCATTGCTATGCCCACGTGTGCAGCTCCAGATGGAGGTGGCACAGGATTGGATTTCTCATTGCTTCTGTACAGCATTGTGGACTATCGCCCCGCCCCTTTTAAAGACGGTCGCTGCCTAGCCGTGCCAACCCTGTGCAGTGTGTGCCTGCGGTTCCTCCTCATGGCAAATGCACTTATAAATAGACATGAGTGTGGCGTGGCATGAGGGCAGCTGAAGGCTGGGCAGGGACAGTTTGGTGTGCACTGTGGACACTGGGTCATGCGTGTGGGGGGGTTGGGCAGCATGTAACCCAGGAGAAGTGGCAGCGGAGTGTCATGCAGGCAGTGATTGTGCTTTGTTGGAGGTAGTGTGGTGCTTAGCTAAGGTATGCATTGCTAATGAGGGCTTTTCAGAAGTAAAAGTTGTTGGGAGGGGGCACTCTTGCCGCTATTGTGGCTTAATAGTGGGACCTGGGAACTTGAGATGCAGCCCAACATGTAGCCCCTCGCCTGCCCTATCCATTGCTGTGTCGTTCCCATCACTTTCTTGAATTGCCCCGATTTTCACAAATGAAAACCTTAGCGGGCATCGGCGATATACAAAAATGCTCGGGTCGCCCATTGACTTCAATGGGGTTCGTTATTCGAAACGAACCCTCGAGCATCGCGATAATTTCGTCCCGAGTAACGAGCACCCGAGCATTTTGGTGCTTGCTTCTCTCTACTGCAAAACCATATGACCATCACACATGTCAACTAGAAGAACGGATGCTTGTTAAAACACAGTGTACTAAGTTTACGACACTCTATCTCTCCTTGTTTTTTCTCTAAGCTGGTAGGAGTAGAGTAGCTTCAATGGTGCCTCCCATAGACTGCATACAGTAGGAAGAGGAGATTCTGCTCTCTTACCTCTATTTCTCTCACACAGTGAAGCAGCAGTAGCATGGAGGACATTATACAGCAGTACTGAGAAGTGTAGATGTAATTCCAGTAGCTGTGAAACACTATTAGTTGAAGCAGCTTATGTATGAGTCCCCGTTCCCCTCTCACTTGGCTCCTCCCTCCTTCTCTATAAAACTCTTAGGGCAGCATGGAGACAAATCTGTCAGTGAGCTGTTAGTTTGTCATGTCACCAAGATGTAGTTCAGCAGTTTTTGTAAAGTGAGTTAACAGTTTAGGGGAAGAGGAGAAAATAAGCCCAATCACAGGAGAAAGAAACATTTCTCTTGTGATATATTATCTGAACTATAGATTTTTACAAAAAGCCTCTTGAAAGTGTAGTACCTATTTAATGTGTGCCTATTGCTGCAAAAAGTTACATACTGTGATTGAAAAGATGTGTGCATCAAATTCAGCCAGAACAAGGATATAAAATGAAATATGCCCAATTTCCCCTCCTTTCATATAGATGAAGAGAGGTGGAATTGAACATCTTTTAGAAGATATGAGACAATCTGCCAGAAAAGGGAAACATTTTCTTACTTTTCCCCAAGCGGTGATCAGGCTGGATTTACGACCACATAAGAATTCTAAATGTTTACATAATCATCAATGTAGTTCTTTTCTACATAATAATAGTAATAATCTTTATTTATATAGCGCCAACATATTCTGCAGCACTTACAAAAACAGAGGGATACAGAAAGACAAAAGTACAAAAACCACGGTTACATAGTAATCAGTTGATGGAGACAGTAGGGGTGAGGGGCTCCAACGAGCTCACATACTACAGATACTGGGGTGATACAGAAGGTAGAGGGGCTGGAGATGTGCGCGGTATGGCTAGGTGGACAGTGAGGGATGCTATACACATAGACAGTGGTCAGACTTATGCCATATAGTAAATAGGTAGCGGTGACAGCATAGAAGGTGCAAATAAAACGTTTCTTTATTCCTCCATAATGTACCTGCCTGTAAACTATGGAGGAATAAAGAAACGTTTTATTTGCACCTTCTATGCTGTCACCGCTACCTATTTTCTGTGGATGAAGTGGACCCTTGGATCGGATCCTTTGGTGACTTGGCATTATAAACCTGTCCTACCATATTATGGTGAGGAAGCTGTGCTGCTAGCAAACTTCTCATTATTGACTTAAGCCATATAGTGGCTGAATCGGTATGACTACAGGCGGCGGTTGATTGTAGCTAGCAGGGATTGCAGTCAGTAGGACTGGCAGCATGTTATCAGATGGAGTACAGAGGCGTTAGGTTTAGGAGATGTCGTAGACCTCCCTGAAGAGGTGCGTTTTTAAAGCACGCCTGAAATTTTGTGTGTCAAAGATTGCCTGGATAGTTTGGGGTAGCACGTTCCAGAGGACCGGTGCTGCTCTGGAGAAGTTTTGGAGGCAGGAATGAGAGGTTCGAATTAAAGGAGCGCTCAGTCTGATTTCATTAGCAGAGTGGAGGGTGTGGGCTGAGTGGTGGATTGAGATGAGGGAGGCAATGTAGGGCGGCACAGTGCTGTGGAGAGCTTTATGGATGAAGGTAGTTAGTTTAAATTGAATTCTGTATTCAATAAATATTCACCCAGATTAAGGTCAGGAACAGGATTTTTAAAAGTCCTCTGCAATCAGCAGTCAGATATATACCAGCATTACCTTTGATGCTAGTGACTAGCTACAGAGTTCCTATAGGCCTAATCACTCTTGCCAAGTCAACAAAGAACATTCGGTGACCAGTAGAGTATCTGAACTGGAGCAGTGGGGGGATTCAACAGGAGAGTTAATTTCTGTATCCTTGGTGGTTTAGGACAGTGAAGGGGTTAACATCTGTACATCTAGTGGTCTACGGCAGTAAAAGTGTTAATGTCAGCATCCCTGGTAATCCAGGGAAGTAAAACGGCCATGTGACGGACTGCTCTCAGGACATGTGACCGATGAATGTGACGTCACACACCTGGGAAGAGGCCATGGTGATTACCTGAGTGTCGTGGCCTCTTCAATTGGCTGATTGGCAGAGACTTCAAGTGATGGATCCGCATCAATCTGATATTGATGGTGATAATGAGGATAGGTCATTAATATTTTTGCTCCAGAAAGACCTTTTAAAAGAAGCACTTCTGACAGGAGAGTTTCTGGGCATCTGGAGTGCACCCCTGCACATATCCTAATTTCAATGTTGGGGAGTTCATCTGCAGCGAGCAAGAGTTGGCAGGAGTAGTTCGAGTGAGCACACCAATTCTGGCCTAGGCACAGTGGTGGCTACTCTGACAAAAATATTGGGCAGCAGGTGGGATGGCAAACGGCATGTAGCAATTAGTGGTTAGTGTAAGTTCGGTGTGACGCCAGTGCCTTTGAGTGAGTAGTAATAACGCAATAAAGAGACAAGGCCAAAGAACTTTAGTGAAACCGAAGGCACACTGTTTACTTGAACTTCTTGGGCTAAGTACAATGTTCAGAATCTTGAATTAAAGCGGCAGACAATCTTCCAACAACTTCTGGCACAGGTGGAATGACATACATTTATTCCTGTACGCTCCCCTTGGAAGAATGGGATAGGCTGCACTGCTCCAGCTTGCTGTTCCTTCCTTCTCCGTCGCTTTCCACTCTCTTCTCTGGCTCCTTCTGCTGACTCACTACTTTTCCCCTATCCACACTTTTGCTCGACTCTGTCGACTCTGTCTACTCTACCATTTCCCGGGGCTCTTACTCTACTGCCTCCCATGGTTGGCTTCCATCAATCATAGAAATCCTCTCAGATGGAGAGGACAACTAATCAGATAACTGGTGTTGCAGCCGCTTTGAGGTTCCCACCTTGCTTTCAGGCCAGACCAGGGTTTAGCAGTATTCCTTACCTCTCCCGGAGCTAAGGGGTGTGGTGACTGCTAGAGTGATGTCAGTCATCACCTGGTGCTGAATAGCTCTGCCCCTATTTAAGCAGTGGTAGTACTGACCCCAGTGCTGGTCAATGCTTCAGTTACTGCTGGACAGCTACTGAGGAATACATCCTGGCTGATGCTCCTCCATGCTAGCTAAGTTCCTATTTCTGTTTTGTTTGGTTTTCTGTTTCCCTTTCTTTTTGTATTAGGGCTCCCTGATAGGGAATTGTCAGTGGCCCAGGCACGCGTGCGGGTCCGCACCTATCGGAGCAATCGGCCCGTCGAGTAGGCAGGGCCCCTTCCCGGGTTAGGGGTCTGTAGGAAGAGGTATTCCCGTGGTTTTATGTTTCCTTTGCACAGTTGTGCCTTTTCCTTTGTTTTGGAGGTTGCACTCCCGGTGGGATGCAACAACTGGGTGACGGCAGCCAATCAGAAGAGGCATCGTTGCCAGGCAGATTACCTGTTATGAAGGAGAAGCAGACTTTTTCCCTTTGAAGTACGCCCCCTATGTCCTCCGAAGGTCCCTAGGACCTATTTAACCTTTGCCTACCCTGTTGGACCCTCTGGGTCACTACAATTCGTCTGTATGTAGTACCTACAGTATGTGTGTACATGCTTGTGTTCAGCATTGCTTCATAATATGGTATCTGGTGAAACATAAAACCTATATATATATATATATATATATATATATATATATATATATATATATATCTGCAAAGAAAAAGAAGACATGGAGATGGAAAATTGGGCATCATAGAGCTCTATCTGTGTCTTATTATGGCTCAGTAGGACTCGGAGGTTGTATGGAGCTGTGATATGGCTGTGTGCGTGAGCCGTAATTCTCATACCAAATTGGAGCTACTTAAATATGACAGCCTGAGAGAAAAGATAATCAATGTGTTCCATCTCGACTTCACATTCTAGTTGTATAATTAACCAAACTATTCACTATTTCTACTTAGAATTCCATTCGGTAAATGAGGGTTTTATAATTATTTTTGCTGACAGTGAAATGAAGGCTGAAGTAAATCCAATGCAACATAAATTCAGGATTTCCCCTTAAATTGCTGCATTGGTTTGATGTAATGCTGGCACACAAGTGACTATATATCTCTATGCATATCTTTGTAGCGCTATCACAGTCTATGAAACAAATGACATTTCTCTTCTAACAAGCTCATTATGTTCTCTTTGATTTACCACTTTTGACTATAAGTACAAGAAGAGAAAAAGATCGTTTTTTACCTAATCAGAGTTAACAAATCCCTGTTTTAGTAGAGTAGCTCCTCCTTGTATTACATGTAGTGATGTGCAAACTTTTGAAAAGTTTGGTTCAGCTGCCTCGCTGAACTTTGGCAAAAAGTTTGAAGTAGTTTAAAGTGTACCGGAACTTCACTAATACCCCTAAAACTGGTGTATAACACTGTCTAAGAGCCAGAACATCCTGCTTAAGGCCGATCTGACACAGCGAGATTTGAATTGCAGATTCCGCGACCGTATGATCCACAGTAACGCGCTGTTCAATCAAATGCATTAGATTACACAATTCAGCTCACATTAGAGGTTCGGAATTGTGTAATCCGTTTGCGGAAAATAGAACACAGAACGTTTTATTTTATCATGGATATCCGGGACATAGAGCCCATTGTGCTCTATGGTCATGGATATACCTGCAGACAACGGCGCGGGAAATACGAACAAAAAAAAGCTGTACCACGCATAACCACCTGCGTGGGTACATGGTCATACGCAGTACATTATGCGGCCGTACACAGGGTCAGCGGTCGAGCTCACAGTTGGCATCCGCTGCGGCCTCCTTGTGTGAGCCCAGCCTAACACTCTTAGGTCATTTATTCTTTTCCCTTCTTTTTGATATCATTCTGTTCATAAAAATCTAAAATATTAAAATAACACAATATTTGAACCCCACAGTAACACCCAAAAAAAAAAGAGAATGCCAGAATTGCAGGTTTTTTTTCCTACCCTAGCTTCCAAAAAAATGTAATAAAAGGTGATCATAAACATGCAAATACCCCAAAACGGTACTATTAAAAACTACAACTACCCTGTAAGAAACCAAACAGTCCATCCCTCCACAAAAAAAAAGTTATGAGAGCCAGAATACAACCGAAGGAATTTTTATTTTTAAAAAGTTTCTTTACTTTTAAAATGAGTAAAACATAAAAAAGTATATAATCTGGTATCCTCATAACTATGCTGACCCCAAGAAGTTCACGTGTCATTTTTGCTGCACAGTGAACGCCGTAAAAACTAACTGCCTTGAAAAAATTAAGCGATTGTATTTTTTCTCATTTTACCCGACTTAAGAAACATTTTTCCGTACATTATATAGTACATTAAATGGTACCAACAAAGCAGCCTCATGCAGCTATGTGGATGGAAAAAATGAAATCTCTGGTCTTGAACAGGTTACAGGATAGATAATAAGTGTCTGATTGGTGAGCGGTTCGATCACTGGGACTCCCACGGATCGCTTGCATACTACTGCTGTTATAATTTCTATAGAACTGCCTGAGTTACCAGAGAACAAGCGCTCAGCTATCTCCAGTAACTCCATAGTGGTAGTATGCAAGCATGACCACTACCTTATTTACCTGGGGCACTCAGGACCCCCATTCTTATAATCGGTGGGGGTCCCAGTAGTTGCATCCACGCCAATCAGACACTGAAAAGGAACTTTTCCACAGGTTCATGTTGCCTGAAGCATGCATGAACTCGGGAAAGCTATCTGTGCTTTATTGTAAAACGCTATGACATTTCAGAAAAAAAAAATAATTTGATCATCTGCTCAGATTTGGCTTTTGGGTTATGAGAGTGGAGCAAGGTCGGTGTCTCCCCTCCTGGATCAGCGAGACTAACAAGTCTCTTCCTCCACAAAAACGGGGATAGAACTGTCGGTCAACATTAGCTTTTACTCTGACCACTAAGCCCAATAATAGTCAGGCACCCCTGTTCTGTACAACAGCCTCATGGACACAATAGACCAGATGGACACATTGACTTCTATGGGAGAGGGTTGTGAACATGCTCTGTAAGCTGTACAGAGAGGGTGAGGAGGTGAACTAGGACCATCACAATGGTGGATCCTGTGTTATTTACATATGGGTGTTACCTCTTAGTGTAATCCTGTCTGTGATGATAATAAGATGAGGGCTGAAAAAGTTTTCTCTACAGAACAGGAAGTTTCAGACTATTATTAGGCCTAGTGGTCAGTTTGAAAAATGCAAGATTTTAGGATTTTTTTAAATATACATTGCGACTAGAGATGAGCGAGTATACTCGCTAAAGGCAATTGCTTGAGCGAGCATTGCCTTTAGCGAGTATCTCCCCGCTCAAGACAGAAGGTTCGGGTGCCGGCGCGGGGGAGCGGTGAGTAGCGGCACTCAGCAGAAGAGAGCGGGGGGGAGAGCGGCAGAGAGAGATCTCCCCTCCGTTCCGCCCCGCTCTCCCCGCGCAGCTCCCTGCCCATTGCCTTTAGCGAGTATACTCGCTCATCTCTAATTGTGACCAAAATTCATCAAAATTCTTAAAAATATGTTTACTATAAAAACCTAACCCCGTAGTGACCACCCTATCATGCTTTTACATCCTGCCATTGCAGGACGTGTGTGGAAGGAGATAACGCTGCTATTTCCCTCCATACATCGCAGGTGTCAGCTGTTTATTACAGCTGACACCTGCGGGCAACAGCCCCATTCGGCCGTGCGGCCGCTCGGGACCTTAAACCCTTTAAATGCCACAATCAAATCTGACAGCGGCATTTAAATCCCCCGAACGATGTTCAGAGGTCCAGTATGCCCCCCCCTCTCCCGCGCGGTGAGATCTGGGGAGCTGTGTGGATGTCATGGCTGTTATGGCAGAATGAGTATCAAGCCATCCTGTGGTGTGGCTTAATAGGCTGCCTGTCAAAATGTAGTATGATGTAATGCTATGGCATTACATCATATTGCATAAGCGATCTATGCATCTCAAGTTGTGGTCACCTAGAAGGACTAAAAGAAAAAGTGAAAATAAGAACAATAAAGTTTTATGAATTATGGTAAAAAAAAAAGTTATAAAAGTTAAAAAAAAACCTTTTGCTATATTTACAATAAAGAAATCTAAATAATAAAGCAAAAATACATTTTTGTAAAAGTCTGTAAAAGTCCGATCTATCAAAATAATGCATTATTTGCTGCGCACGGTGAACGTTGTCCGAAGAAAAAAATAAAAACCGCCAGAAATGCGCTTTTTGGTCACTCTGTTGCCAAGAAAAAATCGAATAAATAGTGATCAAAAGGTCCTATGTATTCCAAAATGCTATAAACGGAAACAACAGGACGTACCGCACAAAATTAGCTCTCACACAACTATATCGACAGAAAATGTAAAAAGTTATGTGCGCGGAAGATGGAGACAGAAAATACTAAAAAAAAATTAAATATCTTAAAAAAAAAAAAAATAGTACAGTAGAAAAAAAACTATACAAGTTTGGTATTGTAACAATCATACTGACCCATAGAATAAAGTTATTGGGTCATTTTTGTTGCAGTTTGTGCGCTGAAGAAACAAGACGCACTGAAAGATGGTGGAATGTCGGGGTTTTTTTTCCATTTCTCTCCACGTAGAATTTTTTAAATGTTTTTCAGTACATTATATGGTACATTAAATAGTACTACTGAAAAATACAACTCGTCCTGCAAAAAACAAGCCCTCATACAGCGACGTCGATGGATAAATAAAGGAGTTATGATTTTTTTTAAAAGGGGGAAGGAAAAAACAAAAATGGGGTAATTTACACAAGAGGTTACTTTCTGAGGATGCATTTCCTTAAAGGGGTTGTCTCGCGAAAGCAAGTGGGGTTATACACTTCTGTATGGCCATATTAATGCACTTTGTAATATACATCGTGCTTTAAATATGAGGCATACAGAAGTTATTCACTTACCTGCTCCGTTGCTAGCGTCCTCGTCTCCATGGTTCCGTCTAAATTCGCCGGCAGCTTGCTTTTTTAGACGCGCTTGAGCAGTCCGGTCTTCTCCTTTCAGCACGAGCCGCTTCAGTGTGCTCCCCGCTACAGCTCTTCTGCGCATGCGCAGACGAGCTGTCACTGCTCGGGAGCGCGCTGGAGCGGCCATTCTGTACCATCCTCTGTTAGAGGAAGGTGCAGAGCCGCACAGCTGTCCCGAGAAGCCGCCCAGCTGTCCCGCCGTCCTGCCGCCCAGGTAAGTGATGGGCCGGGGGGGCTGCCGCTGGGCCGGGGGGGCATTCGTCTGTTGTCAGGGTCTAGCGCGGGGGATCCGGGGCCTAGCGCCGGTTACCTGCTGCCTGGCGGTGGGTGACTGTGTGCCGTGGTCGGCCGTGTTCAATCCAGGGGTCCGGTCGGCGGCTGCGGGGCGTCTGATTGTCAGGGAGACACAGCTGGTAGCGTCTCGGGAGCGCGCACGTCGGGCTACAGCAAGCGATGGGAAAAGAGCCGGCGGCCATCTTGGGAACATTTTTATAAGTTGCTGAAACGCTGGAACTGTAAGTACAAACCAGCTAGAAAAGTCATTTACAGGGGGGCTTAGTAATGTATGCTTAATCAGGGGGAATGGGAAAAAGAAAAAAAATTCACTGCTTCCTCGAGACAACCCCTTTAAGGTAAAGGTACAGATGAAGCAGAGGTTAACTTGACTGTGATAACTTTCTGCGACAACTTAAACCTTTTAAAAGTTATTAGCTTGACACAACAAAAGCCATTATAAAATGATTGAAAAGGCAACTAAAATGAGGCACAGAAAATTATCATAAGATCTTAACCCTTTCCAATCCACTGTCTGACGTCTGAAGACATTATAATTTAAGGCTGTACAGCTCCGATGTTGGAAGACGTCCGTCGAGGTTGTCTTACTGTATATTGCCAGCCTCTCTGCTGTCGGAGCCTATCCAACGTGTCACCTCATGCAGTACTGGCTTTAGCCAGCAGATAGCGCCGTTGTATAACGGCAGAAAAAGAGTAAGCCCCCTAGGAAAACCAGGATACAAATTGGATTGGAAATGGTTAAGAGTCAAGCTAAACTTTTCTGCATCTTTAGCTGCAGTACCACTTGAATTGCTCTGTTTGGAGTGGGGGCTTTTCAACTATAGTGTGGCACTAGAGGGTAGCAAAATAACTGCGTCTTTAAAGTGGATGTCTGGCTACATTTTGAAAATTTGATGACAGGTGCAGCTTTGTGAAAATAACAAATCAAGCAGTACTCACCCTTCCTCGGCCCTGGCGATCCAGCGCTGCAGCTCCATTGTTCTCCGGGTCTCTGTTGGCAGCAGAAGTCATGTGATCGCTGTCTGCTAAGCAGAGGCTAAGGCACCTCTGTATCATGGCATCCAGGATATGAGTATTGATGCCAGGAGAACGAGTGGTAACACTGTGGCCTCTGATTGGCAGGCAGCGGTCACCTGACTTCCAAAGTCAACAGAGACCAGGACAGCCACAAGGCTGCAACACTGGATCACCGGAGCCGAGGACGGGTAAGTACTGCTATGTTTGTTATTTTCACACAGTTCCATGGGCTGTTAAATTTTAAAAAACATAACAGGACAACCCCTTTAAGGAAATTCCTTCACTTATAAAAAAAAACATACTACCATAAAGGGTACATCCTAGGGCTCAAAGGTGAGGAAACAAGGAGTCCAGGAAGCTGCGTCTCATACTCACTGGAGGCCCCGTTTCTGTACTGTGTCCAACTGTGTGCTCGCGACAACTTCATGCATCCGATGAGTATGGAACACAGCTCCCCGGACTCCCTGTTCCCTCATCCTTAAAGGGGTTGTCCCGCGGCAGCAAGTGGGTCTATACACTTCTGTATGGCCATATTAATGCACTTTGTAATGTACATTGTGCATTAATTATGAGCCATACAGAAGTTATAAAAAGTTGTATACTTACCTGCTCCGTTGCTAGCGTCCTCGTTCCCATGGAGCCGACTAATTTTCGCCCTCCGATGGCCAAATTAGCCGCACTTGCGCAGTCCGGGTCTTCTGCTCTCTTCAATGGAGCCGCTCGTGCCAGAGAGCGGCTCCGTGTAGCTCCGCCCCGTCACGTGCCGATTCCAGCCAATCAGGAGGCTGGAATCGGCAATGGACCGCACAGAAGAGCTGCGGTCCACGGAGGAAGAGGATCCCGGTGGCCATCTTCACCGGTAAGTATAGAAGTCACCGGAGCGCGGGGATTCAGGTAAGCGCTCCGGTAAGCTTTCTTTAGGTCCCTGCATCGGGGTTGTCTCGCGCCGACCGGGGGGGGTTGAAAAAAAAAAACCCCGTTTCGGCGCGGGACAACCCCTTTAAGCCCATAACATAGCTTATGGGCCTAAAAGATGATGATCAGTTCCTTTAACCCATCGAGGACCAAGTGCCGTAAATGTATGGACTCTTTCGGACGAGCACTGTTTTTACGAACTATAGCCGCGGTAAAGATTGCGTAAATGGGCTATATCACTTAATCCATAGGAGCCTATGGATAGCACACAGCAGAGATAGGACATGTCCTATCTTTGTGCGCACCTTGGAGTGACATGCGAGTTTGCCCTCGCACGTCCTATCTTTTGCAGGTGTGAGCGTTTTGCGCGTCTAAAGTTCCTTTGTGTGAACGCTCCTATAGGAGGAAACCACTGGTTCTATTTAGCCGCAATCTTTTCACGCGTTGCTAATTTGTGCGGAGCATGTGAATGAGCACTTAATTGTGGCTAATATTAAAATAAGGCACGAGAGTAACGCTTTTGAAATCTAGCAGGAGCAGGTCGTGTCCTTGGATGTCAGATACAGCCGAGGGCCCAGAGGAGAAGACAGAAGTGGTTGGTAAGTGCTTCTGCCTTCTCCTTTATAGGCTATATAGCGCTGTGTAGAGAATGCAGGAAGCAGCAATCACATGATCGCTGGCGCCCCCGGCATGTCAGAGCTCTAGTTACAGTGGAAAACTGTGAAATAAAGAAAAAAAATACAGTGTGAATGTCTTCCAGAGGTCCTATATGACAACATGGGCGGCATGCATGTTATAAAAAAGTTACAAAAACAAGTAAAAGAAAATTACAGAATGAAATAAAAATTTATATGAAAAATAGAAACCAACCGACCACCAACGCCAATGTAAACTACCGTCATTTCAGCCCTCTAACCCAAGATTATACTTATTATATCATAAAACGTCCAAAACAAAATGACAAACCCGCTCCCCTACATTATTTTAATGGGAATACAGTCATTTTAAAAATAAAGAACTATACATTTAAAAATCTTTATTTTTTTTGCTTTTTGCACACATTACCCTAAATAAAATTAAAAAAAAATTTAAATAATTTCAGTGAAAAAAAGTATTAAAATATAGCCTTATATGTGACATAGCAAAAATAATTTTGGCAGGCGAGAAAAAAAAATGATGCCATAAAACCAACACATGGGTAAGATCACAAAAAAAGTGTCTGCTTTTTTTAGGACCGCAAAACCCTGATCTTTAAGAGGTTAATAGCAGAACATTTCAATCTGATTTTTGGTCCTATTTTAACTTGGTTACATGAAGACTTAATGATATGTCAATAAATACAATGTAACATTTACGTATCCTTACGCTGTATCTTGCCTGCAATGGGCAGTGGGCTAATATAATGTTTAAGTGTTGTCACCTTTCTATCCGCCACAATGATATGTGGAATAGCGGTGATGTCTCTCTCAAGACCTATCAAGTGTTTCATTCTTCGGCTATTACTTGTCAATTTATGAATCGTTTAATTACAACTTTTCTCATAGGTCAGAGTTTATTGTCTTTGATTTGTGGATTGACATGATGAACATAACAAGCGGCATTACTTATGAACATGGTGACAGAAGAAGCGAGAAAGTCTTGGCGTTGTTTTTGTCTCCATGCTTTCCCAACAATGAACCTTACCGCATTTGAAATAAAAGTTTAATATCTTCATTAGTGTAATGAAATCTATGTTTAATCCCCAAAATTGGTTTTCCACCTTAAGGCCTCAGTCATGCGGGCACATCGGCGACCTTGTTACTGCAGGAAGGAGACGGACGTACCTCCAGACGGCCGTCTCTCTGCAGCGTCAGAGGAAAGAACAAGTGACCGGTTTCATTGCCGGTCATGTGATCTTTCAGCAGCGCTGGAGAGAGACAGCCGTCTTCAGGTATGGCCGTCTTCTAACTGTCAGTCACACGGGCGCATCGGTGCCGGTGTATGAATGCCGATGCGCCCGTGTGACTTAGCCCTAAGACAGGACTTATTTGGCTGTAATTCATAGTTCTGCTAGAGCACATATCAGCCATTTCAACTAACGTAACGTTGACTAACTTCTTAAAAATAACTTCTCCACCAAAAATAATTGTTATACTTGAAGCATCTCTAAAGATCTGTACAGACAACTTCACATACACTGTGCTATCAAAAGTAGCTGGACACCTGGCAAGAATCAAAAGTAGCATTTACTTCTATACATCAATACTTATTGGGGCTCCTTTGGCATGAATGACATCCAATACTCTCCATGATAGACTTTTTACTAATATCTGATGCACTTTATCTGGAATTTCCCTACACTCATCCTGCAAACATATGACATGTTCTCTCAAACAAGATATATTGTCCAGTCTACAATGGTGCAAGGAGCGATGTCATTGAACAGTTAATCAATGGAAGAACGTTCTATGGAGTGAAGAATCACACTACCCCATTTTCAGATCACATGGATATACCTGGGTGCGGAGAATGATGTTGTGCCAACAGTTAAGTACGGTGGAGGTTCCATTATGGTCTGGGGATGTTTTACGTGGCATGGCCTCAGTCCGTTGTTTATAGTGACAAGAACCATGAACATGGAGGTGTAGCCTGACATTCTAGGCAATAATGTGACAATACTCTGGGAATGGTCGGTCATATTTCCAACAAGTCAACACGTCTTGTCACTGATCCAACATTGTTTTATGTTGGTTTAAGGATATGGATGTTGCATGATTGGACTGGCCTATATAGGGTCCCTAGCTGAACCCTACTGAATATATTTGGGACAAACTAGAACGCTAGGTTATGTAATATGAACAGCGTCCATCTTCTTTGAGATAACTTGCCAGATGTTTGCAGAATGAATTGAGGTAAATACCAGCTGAAGTGTATCAGACATAAGTAGAGAGTATGCCACGGAGAATATGCAATGTCGTTAGGGCCAAATGAAGCCCCACTAAATATTAACATATGGAAATAAATACTACTTCTGATTCTTGCTCAGGTGTCCAATTACTTTTAGTAAGATAATGTACATAGATGTACAGAGGACCTGTCATGTTTTTATGTCAGCAGGCTGAATACATAGCTTTGTAGTCACAGCACTGCTGACTCCGCTGATTGTGGATGGCACCTGCCCTCATCATATAGTATGAATAGTCTAGTCCTGGTGCCAGCTGCAATCAGCATTTCTCTGTGTTTTGCATTGGAGAAATGTAGTGTGTAATAGTAAGTCACAGAAGGGAAATATAAAAACAAACAATCACTGCAAACAGCCATATACTTAGTGACTCAGGAGGGCAAACATGTGCACCACCTCAGCATGCAGGTAGCAAACTGCCAAATGAGGGAGCTAATTACACCTGTGAGGGACACCGATGAAACAGCCACTCACACAACCTCCTAATATAGAGGGGGGCCTGCTTAGTGTAGTGCACCATGCAGACCAGCAACCTATTAATGACATCATAATAGTTTGGTGGGCTGCCCCACACATCAATAAGTGAACCACATTGGTACTGTCACCCTGGCTCCCCCAGGCATTTTAATCCGCACTGCATGGAATAATATATAATAAATGCAAGTTGGATTTTGGCCAAAATACATGAGCTCACATACCGCGTCAAGGCTCCTTGTGTGTTGTGAGTTATACTAATATAAATACGTCACAGAAGGGAAAATATAAAAACAACCAACCAATCACTGAAAACAGCCATATACTTACTGACTCAGAAGGGCAAATGTGCACCACCTCAGCATGCAGGTAGCAAATGCCAAATGAGGGAGCTAATTACACCTGTGGAGGACACCGATGAAACAGCCACTCACACAACCTCCTATATAGAGGGGGGTGGCTGCTTGGTGTATACTCCTGCACAGAGTAGATACAGTGGCTGTTTCATCAGGTGTCCCTCACAGGTGTAATTAGCTCCCTCATTTGGCAGTTTTGCTACGCGCAAAACATGCTGAGGTGGTGCATATGTTTTCTCTTCTGAGTCAGTAAGTATATAGCTGTTTTCAGTGATTGTTAGTGTGTAACAGTAGTCTTACCGTGGGGAGTAAACCTGGCCATACATTAAAAACAATGATCAACCACAATGCACCCGATTGATTGTCCTCGGGATTGTTTGCATGAACAAACAACACCATTTTCAAGTCTGGAAATTAATACAGTATATAACACATTTAAAGGCACAGTTATACAATTTCAATCTTTCTGTAATGACAGTTCTGGCTCACTACAATTACAATAAACAAATAATACCTGCCCTTCTCCACGACCAATCCCATAATTCTGGTACCAATTCTCTTGCTGGTCTTCACTTCTCATTATAGTAACATAGTATGTGTTAAGTTGAAAAAATACATATGTCCATCTAGTTCAGTCGATTACCCTACCTCCACCACCACCACCCGCCTCACCTCAATGTTGATCCAGAGGAAGACAAAAAAACAATTAGGTAGAAGCCAATTTTCCTTATTTAAGGGAAAAAATCCTTTCTGACTCCAATCTGGTAATCAAAATAATCCCCGGATCACCGACCATTCTGAAGTAATCAGGGATACAACATATAATATTGTATCACTCAAGAAAGGCATCCAGGCCCCTCTTAAACTCTTTTAGTAAGTGCCCCTTCACCATGTCCTCAGACAGAGTGTTCCATAGTCTCACTGCTCTTACTGTAAAGAACCCCCTTCTATGTTGGTGTAGAAACCTTTTTTTCCTCTAGACGCAGAGGGTGCCCCTTTGTTACAGTCTTGGATATAATAGATGATGGGAGAGATCTCTGTATTGTCTCCTGATATATTTATACATAGTTATTAGGTTGACCCTCAGCTGTCTTTTTTCTAAAGTGAATGACCCCAATTTTGACATCCTCTCTGGGTATTGTAGTCGACCCATCCCATTTATTACTTTAGTTGCCCGCCTTTGAACCCGCTCAAGCTCTGATATATCCTTCTTAAATACCGGTGCCCCAAACTGTACACAATATTCTGATAGGGGCTAAAAGAATTCATATATGTTGCTTAACAAATCCATTTGAAGATAAAGTATGAACTGTGCAATATTTTATGTGTAACAGAACTCATGACAAACCTGTGGTTTCCTGTCTTTTGAGCTCTACGCCTGACCTGAATGGAATCAGGAAGTTCACCAGAGCAGATGTCCCTTATTCTGTCAAGAAATGGCTTAACCACAGAGAGTCATCAGTTTCTAAAGAGAATATGCTTGTCTAAGTAATATGTGGAATAACAAGTCTAAGTCATATGTTAAGGCATAAGTTTTTGTCAAATGTGAAATCACGAGTTTTTCCCTGTTTAACCACAAGTCACATCCCTGCGAGGGTGACTGGCTATAAAAACCCAGATATGCAGACAATAAACAGAGCTCATTGCTTCAAACCATATACTGTGTGTATAGGTCTATGCATGGTCTCTCAGGAGCGCTCCTACCTAGGTCAATTTGGAAACGGACAACATCACTGACCAGTCTGTTTGAGCAGACTAACCCCCGACAGTTTTTGGCGCCCAACTAGGGGGCGGGGCTTATCTTTACGGGACATCGCAACCAGTAGACTGAAACAAACTCCTGGCCCGTTGACGTGGATACTGGATCCTGAGACCCCAGACTGAAAACACCGGTGTAAAGGTAAGAGCTTGTCTTACTATTATACAGTCTGGATTCTTTAGATCTGTGTGTCTCTAATGGACTAGAGGTTAGTTGTTGCCTGTTTCAATATATTTTCTGCCCCGTCCATATTTTAGAGTGAATAAGTTCATTTAACTGTCCTAGACGGAAGAACTCACTCATTGGGACTTAAAGAGTCATGTTGTCTGTATTGGAGATTGAAATAATTGTTATTGTTATAGTCTCATTTCTGGCAGTCATATTGTTACTCTGGATCTGTTATAATATTACTAAAAGTTCCCTAAGAGGCGAAGTCTGGTCTCCCCTGAATCCTAGTGTTTGAAGTTGACCACGTTTTAGTTCTGTAAATCTATTCCGGGACAGGGAACTGTGTGTTCCCAGATAATCTCAGTGATTATCTTAGTTTACTGTGTGAAATATACGTCCTGTATACTTAGTGAAGAATAGTTGGAAGTGGTCAAACATGGGGTCTGAACAAACTAAGACATATCAGACTCCTATTGAAATAATTAAAGATAGAGAAGGGGAGGACATTTGCAGACAAGCCTATAAAGTTTACAAACGTATAGGCCTCAAGAAGGCGGGAACATTCAATTATGAATTTTGGTCACAATATGAGGATAAGCATAGAAAGGAAATAAGAAATAAGGGTTTGGAAAAGGGCATGAAGGCCATCCTGGACTGCTCTAAAACAGCAGAAGACGAACACTGGGACTCCGAGTCCCGAGGCGAGGGCATTTTAGTTTATTGTCCTATGGCCCGGCCACCAATAGACGTTCCCATGGAAACCCCTACGGTTCCATTAGCCCCCCCGTCGTCCCGGCCGCTCCACCAATGTCTCCAAATAATCCCTTTAATTCTCTGTATCCCAATTTGCCGCCCCTGCCCCCTACGTATCCACAGGCTACTGCCCAGATGGATACACCTCCCTACAGCCCTCAATCAGGATCCCCGGGCCCTGAAGTAAATAGAGGTCCGGCTTGGGATTGTCCACGTTGTGGTTAACAGAATGCCTGTTTTAGAGAACTCTGTACGGTATGTGGGACTCCACATCCCAGGGACCAGTGTAGACAACCGGTTCCCTTGTTCCCCGTTACAACCTCCACTACCCATTATAGAGAACCAAACAGACCGAGTCCACCATTGGGCACGGTCAGACAAGAGGACACCGACAGACCATCGTCTTCTAATGACAGACCCACGGACGCACATAGACCAACTCCCGGGTCTACAGTCACTACATGGCGACCCTGGAGCGCCACAGACCAGATGGCACTGTGTCAGCAACTGCCCGATCCCCAGACAGAGCCAGCAGCTTTCCATAGAAAGTTGGAAGTCATACAGAAAAACTACTCTGCCACTTGGACAGACATGGAATGTCTTATGAATGTAAAATGTCCTCTGGGCCTTTACAATAGTATTGCTCAATTTTGTGGTCTTGAAGATCGCCCAGATGACCCCCAGACATTACTTAGTGGTACTCAATATGTGGACAAGGTTAAGGCCTGGTTTAACGATAAAGCCCAAGAGAGACGTACAGCCCTAACCCAGTGTAGACAGAACAAGGGCGAGTCTATTGAATGTTACTTTGGCCGTTTAGAGGAAGTAGGCAGAGATCTGGGTTTGTATGATTGTCCAAAAGCCATACGTAATGCTGCTTTTTGTGAAGCTTTTATGCAAGGAATAGATAAGCGCCTGTCCGACCGCGTTAAAGCATGTACCCCCGATTGGCGACAGGCCAAACCGCGTGATCTATATAAGAAAGCTGTAGGATTTGTCATGGACACAGAAGACCACGCAAAGGGTGTTATGGTTAAACATTACACCATGGAGGGGGACGCAGTCCGACTTACAGACCCCAGGCGGGAGACCCGTAAGTGTTACAACTGCGGGAAGACTGGACACTTGGCCCGTAATTGTAGGGCCCCTAAACGCCCTAGACAGAACATGTCAGACGAAAGGGGGCAACAGAGAAGTACGGCCAATAGCACATCATCCCGCCCACAGGGAAACAACGGGTATACCAATTACCAATGAAGGTCTGGCACTCCTTCCCCCGTGTCCCTTATAGTTACTGACACACGTGGACCACAAATTTTTCAGCCTCTAAAAATCCAGGGGAAGGAGGTGCCCTTTTTAATTGACACAGGGGCCACTAAATCATGTGTCAGTACCTCACAAGTCAATGACCTTAGTATTCCCCTCTCAGACTCCATAGCCATAGCCGTTGGAGTGTCCGGTGAACCAACACCCGAGACCGAGCCCATAGAAGTCTCCTTTCAAGGGTCACGAGCCCTCACTCGCTTCCTGGTGTCACCCGCTGGGGATTGCATCATGGGAACCGATGTGATGGGACCCCTGGGGTGCTGTATTCAGCTCCATCCCTCCGGTGAGGCTCATGTCAGTACCTCCGCGGCCGACCACCAGGTATTCTGTCTCATGGCAGCAGACTTGGTCACTCCGCCTCCTTCTCGTACTGTATATGTGTTGACCCCAGAAGATACACAGGTTCTCTCAGCAGTGCCAGAGACCCTATGGGCAAAAGGGAAGACAGACTTGGGCCATCTCCACGTACCCCCAGTCATGGTATATCTCAAAGATGGGGAAAAAGCCCCCATGATCCGCCAGTATCCCCTAGCCATGGCACAGGAAGATGCAATAGCCTCCACTATTACAGAGTTATGTGCCTTGAATGCTTTAAAACCTTGCGTCTCACCCGCTAACACGCCACTCTTCCCGGTTAAAAAGAAAGGCAAGAAAGGCGAACCTGATACCTACCGGATGGTTCACGATCTAAGAGAAATTAATAAGGTGACCATCCTAGAGACACCTCTAGTTCCCAATCCGTACACTCTGTTGTCCACCATACCCTCCGGAACCTGTTGGTACACCCTGGTCGATCTTACCAATGCCTTCTTTTCTGTCCCGCTCCACCCCGATTGCCAGTACCTGTTTGCCTTCACGTTCCGAGGAAAACAGTACTGCTGGACTGTCCTACCACAAGGGGCACAAAACAGCCCAAATCAATTCACCCGATGTATGATGCTTGTACTTGATGCATGGACGGTCCCACCGGGTGTGGCCCTGCTTCAGTATGTTGATGATCTCCTACTCTGTGCACCGGACAGACCTACCTGCGTTGCGGCCTCACTCAGCCTCCTTTGTTTTCTTGCAGACAGCGGGTGTAAAGCCAGTAAAGACAAATTACAGTTTTGCAAATCTCATGTTGTGTTTCTTGGTCACTGCCTAGGTCCTGGTACAAAACACCTCACGCCAGAATGTACAAAGGTGGTGGAGGACATGCCACTCCCCGCCTCCCATGCTCAGTTGCGGACATTTCTGGGGTTAGTTTCATATTGTCGGCCGTGGATTCGCTCTGCCTCCATGACCATGCAGCCTCTGTACGACTGCCTGAGTTCTAAGCCATTTGCTTTGACCCCGGAAGCTGAATCAGCTTTCCATCAACTGAAAATACAGATTACCAGTGCTCCGGCACTGGGTCTGCCAGACTATGATAAACCCTTCCAGATGTTCGTGACTGAGATGGCGGGACATGCTACTGCCGTCCTCACACAAGAGCATGGTGACAAAAAGCGCCCTGTAGCATACTACAGTGCACATCTTGACGCAGTAGCCAGGGGTTCACCCTCCTGTGTACGAGCAGTTCTGGCTGTACAAGCACTACTTGAGAAAGCTTCTGAGGTGGTCCTAGACTACCCTCTTGTGGTCCTCACGCCCCATGACGTACATGGAATTCTGACACAGGTGAGCCGTAGACATCTGTCTCTTGCTAGACAGATCAAAATGGAACTTGCAGTACACTCTTCATCCAATGTCTCATTTCAACGTTGCACAACTTTGAATCCGGCCACCTTACTGCCATTAGGTGACACTGATTCAAATGGGGGAGTAAGTACAGGGGACCAGCTTTTCGCGAATTCCCTGACTGATGAGGAGGAGGCCTTTGACGCAGAACACCAGCACGACTGTGCAGCACTCATGGAGCAGGAGACAGCTGGGTTCGCACATGTCACTGATAAACCTCTCCTAAACCCCCACCTTGAAATGTTTGTGGATGGATCACGATACCAGAATGAGATGGGCAGATTTGTGACTGGGTTTGCTGTAGTATCAATGAATGAAGTACTGATAGGCCGCGCCTTGCCCCCACATATGTCAGCACAGGAAGCGGAGCTGTGCGCTCTGACCGAGGCCTGCAAATTAGCCCGGGGAGTCACTGCTAATATCTACACGGACTCCAGGTACGCGTTTGGCGTTGCGCATGACTATGGGCCGATTTGGCGCGCGCGGAGCTTCCTAACAGCTCAAGGCAGACCGATAAAGAATGGTGAGGCAGTAAGTAGTTTAATGTCAGCTATCATGCTCCCAAAGCAGGTAGCCATAATAAAGGTAAAAGCACACACCCAAGGGGACTCCTTGGAAAGCAGAGGCAACGAGAAGGCAGACGGAGCAGCTAAGGCTGCAGCCCTGCTGGACTGGAGGGCACCCGTGTGCAGAGTTCAGACCAGGTCCTGCCCAGCGGAGGAGGATCCTGATCCTCCTGCCAAGGACCAGACTCCCTCTGTCCCACCACAGAAGGAGGTGGACCTACTCCCCTCAGGGCAAGAGCAGGAGCGCTGGGCAAGTGCAGGGGCAGTAAAAGGAAATGAAGGTTGGATGATGGGTTCCCATATGTGTTTACCTGCGGCTGCCTATCCTAGTATGGCCCTTTTGGCTCATGGAAAGGTGCACGCTTCTCGCAATGCTATGGTAGCCCTGGTGGAGAAAATGTGGTACGCTCCGGGATTTGACAGGATGGCAAAGGCATATGTCAAGGCTTGTGAAATCTGTGCACTACACAACCCCGGTCAAGTAGTAAAGACCCCTCGGAAGTGCACTCCGCGACCTTTGTACCCCTTCCAGAGACTACAGATAGATTACATCCAGCTGCCCAGGTCAGGAAGGTATGAGTACGTTCTAGTATGCGTTGACCTCTTTTCCGGGTGGGCTGAGGCCTACGCGGTCCCGAAGGCCACTGCCCAGGCCACTGCAAAAAAACTTGTGTCAGAGTTAGTGTGCAGATTTGGGGTACCAGAGACCATTGAGAGCGACCGTGGTACTCACTTCACTGGTGAGGTAATGAAGGAAGTCATGTCCGCCTTAGGAGTAGAGCAGGCGTTCCACACCCCCTATCATCCGCAGAGCTCCGGAAAAGTGGAAAGACTCAATGGCACCCTCAAACTTAAGATACAGAAAGCCATGGTTGAAACAGGAAAACCTTGGCCCGAGTGCCTACCTCTGGCCCTCTACTCAGTACGGACCACGCCAAATAGGAAAACAGGACTGTCTCCTTATGAGATTCTCTTTGGCTCCGTGCCCAGGCTAGGACTGTATCACCCACAAGCTCTATCCCTGGGTCATGATAAAGTTACTTCCTTTGTGCAGGACTTATGCCAAAGACTAAAAATAACACACAACCTAGTTTTCTCTTCTATTCCAGACCCTGATAGTTTGGAAGGATCCCACTCTCTGCAACCTGGAGAGTGGGTGGTGGTAAAGAGACACGTCAGAAAGACTTTGGAATCTCGCTTTGACGGACCATACCAGGTACTGTTAACCACTCCCACCTCGGTCAAGGTAGAAGGCAAACCCACTTGGATCCATGCCTCACACTGCAAGAAAGTTCCAACGCCTCAGCACCACGAGGGGGGTGGAGAATAAGCCCAACCCAGGGTGGGGGAGGGGGATGGCAACCTGGACACCAGCACTGATAGTCTGGATAGGTGTATTATTTACCCTTTGTCTTCTTGGACTACTCTCTTTTCAGGACAACTCCTCACCAACTGTCGATGTAAGAAGAAGATGGACTGTTTGGGCGGAAGGACACCCCAACATGTGGGAATACTTTGCAAAAGACGTACTGAATATCTCCCACATGTGCATGCCCAACCTTCGGAGTGGGGAAGATATTTTACGGACTTGCTTACCTTCTATCCCCACCCCAATAAAGACACTTCGCGATATATATTCAATAGTGCATAACGATAGTGATGTGGAGGAGAGCAATGTTGTCCAGGAAAATACCTTTCTTAATGTATATGAATATTGTCCCCATTGTGATGCGGTCGAACATACACTTTGGTCAAATATGACTCGTTTCCGGGTCAGGAATGTCGCTCCGGCTGAGGTATGCTATAACTTCACATGTAATAAAGAACATATGGGAGGTTGTGCGCAGAGAACCAGGGTGACTAGTGATTCCCAGAGACTCTGTAATCGCACAGTCGAGCAATGTAGAAAGGTACAGACTCCTATGCTCTGCAACCACACAGTCCGAAGCCCCAGCCATCTTAGGCACGTCAAATTACCATTAGGCTGGGTCCTGTCCTGCGGTAACCTGACTTACACATATATTCCAGCTAACCTGACCGGAGGTCCCTGCTCCCTAGCTAGATTAAGTATACTAATGTACCAAAAACCTAACAGCCCACAACTCAACAAAAGACAAAAGAGGGAGGTAGAAGGACTGGATAGCAACTGTGAAGGACCACCCACTCTACTTAGCTACACAGAACATACGGCGGTTCCTTCCAGTCTTGTCACTAGGTAGTGTAGGGTCAGGGTGAGGCGACCTGGACGTGTTCACCATTAGGACTATCTCCAGGAGGGACATTGGTGTGGGTGAAGATTAGGGAGTCCCACGCCGTGCGTACCTGTGCACGCTACTAGTATTGTAACATCATACTAGAGCGAGAAGAGAGACCCCTGGTGGTAGTTTTGATCTACACGTGTACATTGACGTCATAGGATAGCCAAGGGGGGTACCTGACGAGTTTTAAAAAAATAGAGACCAAGTTAAACCTAGATTCGAGTCCATTTTCCTGGTCATTATGGTAAATAAACGTTGATTGGATTAATTATGTTTATTATAATTAGCAGCGGTTTATAAATTATACTAGAGACGCCTTATAGGGACTAGTCGACCAATAGGACCTACCTCGACTATGACTTTTCAAAATAGAACTGGACCCTACGTGTGTCTTCCTGATGTCCAAAATGGGGGAATGATAGGGGCTAAAAGAATTAATATATGTTGCTTAACAAATCCATTTGAAGATAAAGTATGAACTGTGCAATATTTTATGTGTAACAGAACTCATGACAAACCTGTGGTTTCCTGTCTTTTGAGCTCTACGCCTGACCTGAATGGAATCAGGAAGTTCACCAGAGCAGATGTCCCTTATTCTGTCAAGAAATGGCTTAACCACCGAGAGTCATCAGTTTCTAAAGAGAATATGCATGTCTAAGTAATATGTGGAATAACAAGTCTAAGTCATATGTTAAGGCATAAGTTTTTGTCAAATGTGAAATCACGAGTTTTTCCCTGTTTAACCACAAGTCGCATCCCTGCGAGGGTGACTGGCTATAAAAACCCAGATATGCAGACAATAAACAGAGCTCATTGCTTCAAACCATATACTGTGTGTATAGGTCTATGCATGGTCTCTCAGGAGCGCTCCTACCTAGGTCAATTTGGAAACGGACAACATCACTGACCAGTCTGTTTGAGCAGACTAACCCCCGACAATTCCATGGTTGCATGTCATTTCCTGGTAGTCATTCAAGTGCTGCAGCAATCATATGTCAGGACATGCAACTGAAAGTAAAGGGAGCAGAGGATGCAGTGCTGATTAGAGGATGCTGGTAATTTTACTCATTCTGTGTTATTCCCATTCAGAGCTGGGTATTATGCATGTTAGTCTGAGGTGTTTCTTTCTTCTTCCCTGAGGACGGTCTGGACACCTGTTGTCCCAGTCTGCATTTTATGCGGACACCTTCTTCCTTCCCTTTTAGAGGTGAAGCCTCTAGACGTCTGATGTCATGTGTGGTCAGATGGGTGATTCATGATACTGTTCCTTTCATGTCAGCACGGTGGCTGACTCTTTTTCCCCTTGGTGTGAGGACATTTGGACTAGCTATGGTTTAGTAGTTATATGCATTACTGTTCTGTGTGGTTTGCATTACCTGGTGTGTTGATGTGAACAACGACGTGTTCATTGGGTCTGTGCAAGTGGCCAGACATGTGGTGTATGAACCATCCTCTTCTATGTATGTGTGTGAACAGTTATGTGTTCTGTGTTTGGTGCATCTCTCCGGGTTCCCAATCAGAGATAGCCAGGTCCCAGATGAATACGGTGGGACTGTCCTTATTAGGGCCCCTACCCCGCTTTTAGGCAGGGGTGCCCCCCACTTCCCCTGATTAATAAGGGACAGGTTTCCATCTTTGCCTGGAGTCGTGTAATTTGTCCTTGTAAATACTATGCGAGTGTGTGCGGTTTTATTAGGACACCATCTTGCATCCATGCTGAGACTTGGTGCTTTGGTGCGCCCAGCGGGAGTAACAACTGCCTAAAGTGTCCAAAATTAGGCCATCTTGGGCTACCATTTATTTCATGGTCATGGCCTCCCTTAACCCCTTCATGCCCTAGGGAGTACATTTACGTCTTGGATGTGCTGGGTTTGTATATAGCGGGTTCGTCTCGCCATACACGGTGAGTACCCAATGTCTTCGAAAGCCCCTAGGGCTGCCATCTATCCTGTAGATTGGTGATAAAAGTTAATTTTGGTACAACCCATTTAAAGTGAGTTCTGCAATAAGAATTACATCCTTGGAACTTGTTTTAATGAGCTCCAAAAGTTATTATTCGCCACATTTCGTTTCCTGAGTTCATAGCGGATAACAAAGCGTAGTCCGAGAAGAGACGTTTATGACTTGAAAGACTGGAAATTCCTCACTAAGTGCATTGTGCTCCAAGTTTTACTGTACTGTATGTTAAACTCTGATCTTAAGCTCTGGGTATAGCCCGATTCCATAGAATAATTATCACCGCGCTCTTTAATTGTCCTTAATGGCTGTAATTACCGGCATTTTAATTCACTCACCTATGAGCAGAATGTAGAATAAATCACTTTTATGGTTTTCCCATTATGAAACCATTTCACTCATCATCTGTATCACCGATATGCAGTCCAGATTTTTTCAGTTTTTTTTTTACTCAATAGAGATACGGCATAGACGAGATAATCTTGTATCTCTTCGGGACTTAATATTAAACCTTCCGCACTTTCTGCTCCATGGAATATGTTTTCTTTCTGAAGCTAATCTTCCTATTTAGGATGTAAGGTGCCACAACAATTGCAATAAATGACACCGCGATAAATGACGCCACCTTTCTCTATTGTTACCTTACAATTAATTTGCATTCAGCCTGTGGAATTTGCCTTGTAAATACAAATTTGGCTGTCAGTTTGATCTCACGCTACCATATTAGACATCTCCTCATTAGATTGCTGTCAATTCTAATTTACTGCCATTGTTACAATCAAAATCTGAACTAGTTTTGGTGACGGAAGAAATTAAACTCATGTGATTCGTGTTTACCGCAGCAGCTACAAAAGAGGTCTTGTAACCCAACAACCTACAAATGTGCCCCGTTATAACGCAGATTATTGTACATCGATGTACCACCAGCCTTAAAGAGGTTTTACCAAGATTAGAAGTTATCCACTATCCACAGCATATCCACAAGATTTGGGATAACTTGTTGACCCATGGGGGTCTCACCACTGATTCCCCCACCGATCTGGAGAATAGGACTCCCATGTCCCGTTGTCCTGTTACTTCAGGGGTCACTTCTATTCCCACAGTGATGTCACTGCGAATAGAGCCCTGACCATAGATGTGCAGTTGGCGCTCCATTCATTTCAATGGAGCTGACAAAGTGGCACCATATTGGCTATTTTGGCAGTCCCATTGAAAGCAAATTGAGCACTGGTGCGCTTACACAAGAAGCACTACATTCCTTCTCCTCCTCACTGCAGGGGGTGCAGTAACCCTGCAGTAAGGAGGAAGGGGAACACAGGACCCGCATTCTTGAGATCGGAAGAGGTCTCAGAAATCTGCCAGTTATCCCTAATCCTATGAATAGGAGATAACTTCTTATCCTGGTAAAACACCTTTAAAGTGATATTCTGGAGACAAAGTTTTTTCAAGTTTACACCCATCCAATGAATAGGTGAAAACTGACAAATCAGTGGGAGCCCCACCTATCCTGAGAACAGAGGACCTTTGTCCACCCTATTTCTCACTGCAGAGTTGCTTCATCCAATCACTGTAATGTTACTTTGAATGGAACTCTAGCCAAGTATTTTCAATTGCTATAATGTCACTGTCAGTAGTACGTTGGCCATGCTCCATTTATTTTTAAATGGGGCTGACAGAGATAGGTGAGTACAAAGTGATCTGCTGTTTATGTTAGCCCCATTGAAATGAATAGAGTGTGGCCAGAATATCACTGAGAGAGGCAACCGTGCAGTAAGAAATAGGTGGGACTTGGGGCCCCCGTTCTTGGGATCAGTGAGGGTCCTATCGGTCAAACCCCACCAACTTATCAGTTTTCAATTATCAATTGCTTGGATGAAAACTTGAAAACGCTTTTGATCTCAGTAATACCCTGTCAACCCCTAATTGACTGCAATACGACTTTTTAAAAACTTTTTTACTGACCTCACTAATGGGCTTTAAGAGCAATGTGAGGTGTCACTATTACTACTGAGGCCATTATGGGAGTCACTATTACCACTGAGGCCATTGTGGGGGGCATTATTACGAATGCAGCCACTGTGGGGTGTCACTATTACTACTAAGACTACTGTGGGGGGGGGGCACTTTTACCACTGGGGCCACTGTGGGTGTAACTGATACCACTGAGACCACTGTGGGGGGGTCACTGTTACCACTAAGGCCATTTTGGAGGGTCATTATTACTTCCCAGGCCACTTTGAGAGTCACTATTACTACTGAGGCCACTATGTGGGTCACTATTACCACTGGGGTTACTGTGGGAGTCACTATTATTACTAAGGCCCCTGCCTGAGTCACTATTACTACTGGGGCTATTGTGGGAGTCACTATTACTACTGAGGCCACTGTGGGGGTCACTAATACTACTGAGGGGGTTACTATTACTACTGAGGCTACTGTAGGGGATCACTTACTACTGGGGCTACTGTGGTGGACACTATTACTACTGAGGCCACTCTGCATGTGGCAGCATACTTTTAGATGACTTAAGAAATGTTTACATGTGTAAAAAAATTCTACGGAATGCCAGTAGTGAAAATTTCCGCTGCAAATTTCGCAGCATTTCCACATCCTAAGCCAGTCGCAATCTGTACAATTGATGTGGATTTTGACTGGAAATCAGCCGTGTATCTGCAGGTGATTTCATACTATGTGGCACTCTCACTCACCACCTTCGAAGGCTTCCCGATGTCAGCGCGCCCTGACTTCTGGTTTGCAGTAGCCTGTAGTGGCCTAACCTGACCAGGATCACCTGACTCACGGAGCCACACCTGACCAGGCAGCTGCATTCCGGAACCCAGGGTGTGTTGACAGCGAAAAGTCTATGGAGGAGGTGAGGGGTAGCGCCACATAGTATGAAATCAGCGGTGGCTGATTTCCAGTCAAAATCCACACCAATGATACGGATTTTGACTTTTTTTGGATGCAGAAATGTTGCGTAATTTGCTCCCTGTCTTTCTTGAAATGGCCATGTACATTTTATAACAACACAGATAAAATCATACATCGTGAGAAGCTTCACACCCTGACCACATCCCTTTGTCCCACTTTGACCCTGGGAAAATCTGGTCACCTTAGTTTAATAAGTTGTTCAAAGATCTTTCCCAGGATAGAAGTCAGGCTCACAGACCTGTAGTTTCCTGGGTCCAGGACAACATTTGCCCTTTCCAATCTTCTGGGACTTCTCCTGTTCTCCAGGAATTTTCAAAAATTATGGCGAGTGGTTCAGCAATTACTTCTGCTGCTTCCTTTAGTATCCTAGGATGTATTTCATCTGGATCTTGAGACTTGAATTCATGTAAGTTAGCTAAATGTTCCCTCACCATCTCTCTGCTTACAGATGGCCTGCATTCTTTTATTCTCCCAATAGTACAGGGACGACCAGTTGATGTTGCATTTACTTTTTGAGAGAAAACAGATACAAAATAGGAATTTAAAAGTTTGGCCTTCTCAACATCATTTTTGACCAATTCACCATTTTCATCCTGTAAAAATCCACCTTCAGATAAGAAAACATTGTGTACTTCCACACTATATGAAATAATGAAATTGCTCTGATCTTCACTCATATCGGACTTTGGTTTGCTACATTGTATTTTCTAGGAGATTGATATAAACGTCTGCGAGTAGTTCCAGCAAACACAGGCAATTTTAAGTTGCAATTACTTTTTTCAGAAATGATATACTTATTGTCACTATAACAATACCTTGTTATATGAAACTGCTCTATTTCTTGTATCACCTCGGAGGGAGTCATGGCTCACTTACGGAAAAACTTTTATTCTTAACTGAAACTTCAATCTGTCCCCATATGCCTGTCATTACAGAACATGCATATTTATGTGATCATTATAACATTACTTAAAGAGTTAGGCTAACTTTACGCTGGCGAACGTGATATGGGGCCGTAAATTCCCGCCCCCATATTGCACTCCCCACCAAGTGAATTCACCAAGTATGGGAGGCGTTTACATGTTTAAACAGCCTTGCATCACTTCGGGAAAGAAGCAATCCCGCCACGGCGGTCAGCCGCAGCGGAAAATCAGAGTTTCTCCCATGGTTTTCAATGGGAGTGGTAACGGGCCTGCATGTAAAGAAAGCTAAAGAGCGTGTTGAGCTGCAGTAAGGTGAGGTTTTTCTTCTTTTTGCTTCATGGTGTGCAGCAAGGACTTGGCGTGTTGCTGCTGCTGGCCCCATTGAAAACATTGAGGCTGCGATGCGAGAGCACACAGCAAAATAGAACATGCTGCGATTTGCTTCCAGCATAGTATTTGTGCAAGGTTTGTGCATCTTGAACGCACAAATCTTGCGTGATTTTGAAGCCCGTTTGAAGGCAGCCTAACTGCACCTTCTTCAAAATTTTGATATGGCGGCGAGATATGTCAAAAGTCTTGAGGGTGCCATTATTGAGGCCCCCACTGATCGCAGGAATAAGGGGCTGTAGTGCTCACCCGAGTCCTGTGCTGCTTCTTCATTGGTTGCTGGCTCCTCTTGGCAGCTAAAGACAAACCCATACAGGCCTTTAAGGGTGTAGTGAAAAAGTTTGATCCAGCTCTATATCTCAATACTGATGTCCTATACTGAAATAACAATAACGTACTTGAATAAGAAGATATTGATGCGCTATATGATGGGGCCCCAGGACATGGATTTTCAATTTTGTGTTGTGGCCCCTGTAAAAGATAAAGAGTAAAACCTAATTGCAAAGTTGAAGCGTAGCATGTGAGAAGCAGAGATCCACTTCCCACATCTCTCTAAGTCCTGTGGGACCGCTGCTAGGATTGAAGTAAGGAAGGTGTCCTCGAAGTGGCCTCCTTCTGCTATGATACAAGCATGGAGCCCTTCAACAGTGCAGTCTAGGGCTGACACAATGATTGCAGGACTGTGTTAGTGAATGGTGAAGCGTTGATTTAGTGCAAATGCCAAATTCTAGTAAGAGGACTACCCAGCCAGGATACAATGCAAATTTCAGTGTGAACATGTGGGTTGGAATTTGGCATGATTGCCTCGTTGGACATTTTATACATTCCAGGGACCCTCAATGTGGATCAGTACCTGAATCTCCGATGGTGGATGACTTTCTGGATGATCGGCCCCTATTGTAGCAGAAGGAGGCCACTTCGAGTACACGTTCTTTTCTTCAGCCATAGCAGCGGTCCTACGAGACTTAGCGAGATGCGGAAAGTGGATTTCTGCTTCTCACATGCTACTCTTCAACTCTGCAATTGGGTTTTACTCTCTATCTCTTACAAGGCCACAACACAAAATTGAAATTCATGTTCCAGGACCCTCAGGGGCTTGTGCAAAATAACATCATGCAGTACCATCATGCCTTCCTATTCAAGTAGACTGTTGTAATGTCAATATAGGACACTTGTGAGATATAGCGCTGAAGCAGTCTTTTTGACTACACCATGTATAGGCATCTATGAATTCGTCTTCAACCGTCAAGAGGAAGTGACAGGCAGCAAACACATCCAAAGGTTGCACAGCACTGATCAAAAGATTTGATGTGTCAAAAGTTTTTAAAAAGTGCAGATACTCTTTAATTAAATTGTAGATGACTTTTCCTTTAACGAATGTTATGGTGTTTCCAACACAAATAGGAGATGGGCTAATGCCTCTGTAATGGAAGGTGGCTTCACTTTAACTCAATAGCTGAACTTCTAACAGGCATTATAACAAAGATACAAGCCAAACCAGAGTCATCTTTATAAAGAAAATATACCCATCTGCAAAGAGCTGTTTTAGGGTTCTTACCCTTAATCAGTTGGGTTCTGGTTGGCTGGGTGAAGTGGTCTGTGATTTTAGTCAGAAAAGCACCAAGTAGGCGTGACTCACGGTATAGGTGAGCTTTATTCTGATAGGTGGGGTGCAGAGGCCTTAAACCATCTCCTATTTGCATACCAAATTTCCCAGAGGAGCACTGCATAGCCGATAAGTGTCACGGTTTGTCGATCATAATGGTGTCGTGGTATGTCAACCATGATGCGAAAGCAAACTACTTGCTTTACATTCCTACCCCTCCCTTAGCTCATTGCTGTTTATTGCAGTTGGTTGCAGTGGTTGGAGTGGGGTCCAAGTCCTACTGGAGTTAGCTGTACATCTTTCAGTTAAGTTGTTGTTTATTTACCTCTCTCTTGGTTATTCATACTGTGGTTCGTTCTTCTTCCTTGCCCCCTGTCAGGCCGAGAGGCATCACGCAGGTTCGCACCTATCAGAGCGGTCAATCTGCTGTTAGGTAGGGACTTTTCCCAGTTAGGAGCAGAGTTGATTTTCCCTCTTATTTTCTGTTTTCCTTTGTTGAATAAGGTTTTACTGCAGCACTGCGTTTCTTCTTTGTCAGGTGTTGACACAGTCTTGTGTCTGTCCTGGACGAAGTGTGCATTGCGCCCAGATCAAACCTGACAATAAGTCTCCTTACACCTACTTCATCAACTCATGCTGCTTGTGCCAAATTCACACCCACCCATCAGCATGGTGCTGTTTTTCCACTACTCAGTTATACAAGTTTTGATGATACAATTTTTGCGCTTTTACCCACTAGAGTCTCACCTTTCTGTTTCTTTTATACCCAATGGTGCTGGAACTGGTTGTCTGCTCTTACAGCCCATCCGTGGTAAACAACGACAAGTTGTGTATTCAGATAAATTAGAAGGAGCACCAGCGTTGTATTTGGCTGCTCTTGACTGTGCAGCTCCTGTAGATCAGAACGATTGCTGACATCCTCCTCTGACTCCTTTCAGTGTTTTTACTAAATATCCTTCTTCAATTACACCATTCTCGGTATACTCTCTACACCATTACATACGGTAAGAAAACCCCACAAGGTCGGCAGTGAAGTCCTGGTCCAGGCTAGTCTAGCTCCGATGAGCAGACCTTGTTGGAAGTCACTCAGATTGCTGGATCTTCCCATTTTAATGTGAATTCATACTGAAACTGATGCACCGAAAACTTGTCACATGATTTTATTCTGCACTTCGGGGTTATGGCTCTAATTTCAATACTGGGAAGTGCTAATCATGAAACGGCTGAGGGCTCTAATGAAGTGTTTATTCTGTGTATAGCCCTTTCTGAATTCTAAAAGCTATTTGCTTATTCAGGTTTTCCACTCTCTTTTATGATTTCGATGTAGTATTTGTGTTTATATATGTGCCGTATTTGTTTTAGATTTTTTTTGTATGTTTATATATGTGTGGATACAGGGGCACTACCTTTTCAGACAACTTCAGCTCATCTACTGGCTTGTTTTAGACTCATCATTTCTGTAATATACTTGCATTAAAAATGTTGCTGTTTTATCACTGGAAATCATGTTTGAAGTGGCTGCCTTAGCCTGGGTTCACACAGGGCAGATTTGCCGCGGTTTTGCCGCGCGGAATTCAGTCGCGGCAAATCCGCCCACGGCCGCTAATCTTGGGATTAGCCAGCCATGTGGACAAGATTTCTCAGAAATCTCGTCCCCACGGGGCAGCCAATCCGCTGCGGTAAGTCCGGCTGTAACCGCGGTTTCAGAATATGCAGCATGTCCATTCCTTATTTTATTCCGCTGCGCCCGCGCTCTCCTCTATGGGAGCGCCGGCCGCAGCGGAAGAGCGAGCAGCCGGGCCGCTTCAAAGCCGCCGTGGCTTTTTCCGCGGCTGTTCTCCCGGCGGAAATCTCACGGTTTTTGCTGCAGCCAAACAGCGAGATTTCCGATGGGAATACGCCCAGTGTGAACCCAGGCTTAGGGGTCCCCTTTCCAGCTTCTCTGCAATCCACTGTCTGTTGTTATGTACAGAGTTTTTGTAGTAACAAGGATACAAAGAAGTTTCTCAAGCAACAGGGGGAGGAGCTATTGCAGGGCTGCTCCTATTCACTTGGAGGCTGCAGGCTGACAGATCTACAGACACTGAAAGCGAAAAAAGAGGCTTGGGCAGCATATAAGGGTGTTCACTGCAAAATAGTTTATTGCTCCATCATAGTAAAAAGCAGCAATGTTTCGACCGTAAAAGACCTCACAGTCGAAACATTGCTGCTTTTTAATATGATTGGGCAATAAACTCTATTTTGCATTGAGCACCTGGATTTTTTGACGGAATTAACCCTTTCCAATCCACTGTATGACGTCTAAAGAAATTCTGATTGAAGGCTGTACAGCTCCAATGTCCGAAGACATCCGGCACGGTATTCTTACTGTAGATTACTGGATGCTCTGTTGTCAGGGGCCTCTCCAGCATGTCACATACCGCAGTACTGGCTCTATCCAGCAGATGACGCCATTGTATAATGGCAGAAAGAGAAAGCCCCCTAGGATACCCTGAATCCAAAATTGGATTGCAAAGGGTTAAGGTTTGGATTCCCAATTTTTGGCTGTTGCATCCCGTAACCCAACCCAGAGTGGGTATTTTATTGGTGCTGCTGGTACAATCTCCTTTGCTGTTTAGATCTACAGACACTACAATAAAGAGCTCCACAATCCCTGCCTCTCCTCTTATAGCGTCTGTGTGTTTGTGTGCACATTATAATAGGTTTGCTAACTCTTTGGCCTGAATGTCTCTGAATGCCTGAATCCTCCTGGGAAAGTAGAGGAGCGAGCACTCAGATAATGCCTGCCTGCTGATTGGGCCAGAGACAGTGCAATGTATAATTAGAAGTAAGGCAAGGGAGTCAGGACAGTGAACTACTGGCAAAATGGAAGGCTTGTTACACATCCCTTCCATGAAAGTGGAATGCTAACAGAAAAATGAAGAAGACCACCTGAAAATCAGAACCACCTGAAGCAGGGTGCAAACAGCAGCAAATGAGCAGGTAAGGAGAACCTGGTGTATTTTAGAAAACTTGTTGAAAACTCAGTTCCGCTTTAATTTAGTATTTTTGCATTGGTTTATTCTTAGGGGATTTTTTTGTCATTGGGCTATACAGCTCAGTGAAAGGAGTTGCACTGCAGACTTAACATAGCCCATGGAGAAGAATGGCACTATTTATAGGGAAAAAACACTATTTCGTATTCTGATACAATTCCTTGTGACAGAGTATCTCCTACATATAAAATACCCCCAAAAAACCACATGAAGAGAGGGTAATAAAACAAAATGACAAAAAATCTGCACTGCTGGCAGAACTAAATATCCAGCTATGGATGATTACCGGAATAAAGTCGTTAATAGTTTCTATATAGAAAGCTGCACTAATGATGTCTGCAGTATATCATACCGATATTTCACTCTGTAACACTAATTAAATAAAAACTAGTTGTCTTCTAGCATTTCTTACACTTATGTCATCTAATGCCCAAGGGAGGAGAAAAAAGTACTACTGAAAATATTTTAATAAGCCAGTATCACAATTTTTGCTCATTTACAGTGAAGGAAAGTTTTCTGGAGGATTCGGCAATTATAAAACTGCGCCACACTGTTGTCCTTCAAGATGAAAAACTATGTACACATACCCTACTGAACTTGACTTGAAAGCCTGCCTTGTAGAATGATTTTCCTTCCTATTAAAGATAAATCATTTCCTATTTTTGCTTTGTTTTTTGCTTATTTTGATACATTTAATGTTTCTTCATAAATGCCAGTGCTCGCTGCCAAGCATTCAATCGCTTCCTAGTGGTTTTTGAAATTGAAAGCATTTCTTTGTACCATTAGACTCCAGTCAGTTAGGAAACTTTCTCATTCCCGGTTAGTACTGTGAGAACAGAATCTGGTATCCTGGGGTTAAAAAGACTGATGATTTCTCTTCTGAAATTGAGGGATAAAATAAAATTAGCTAAATAGAAATAGACTAAAAATGCAAAACAGTAAAAATGCTTACAAAGAAATTATGTTTTTACATTAAAGAGCTTAACGATGTGCTTTATAGTTGGCAAATCAGGATATGTGTAGATAGATATGAGATAAATAAGAGATACATTGATATGAAATAGCTAGACAGATGTCACAATTACAGGCAAATACAGTGGACTATATTTACTTAGACTGATATTTCATGCGTTGGTCTAAGTAAAGGTGGCACTGCCATGAAGTGTGCCTGCCACGTCTGTGCGGCACACAAACACCATGCTCAGCATGGGTGCAGGGTGACATTCTCAACCATTGCCATTGAACATACCATACACTGTAGAACAGTGCACACCACACTATGCTGACCAGTAGCACCACTCCAGGGAGAAGGAAGCCTGGCCCTAACTTAGCAGGAGGGTGAAGGGTCCTTGCCTACTAGCGGAGTAATTGCCTCGATAGAGGTGGCCGCACGGTCCTCTTCCTGGCCTCTGACTGTCCCTAGAGAGACCCTTGGATAGACAAACCAAATAGCAAAGCAAAACAGAAATGAAAACAGAAACACAACTGAAAAGTAAACAGCAGCAACTTATTAGGACGTAGCAGTACACCCAGCACAGAGGAGCTCCAAACTCCAATACTCCTCTAAGGAGCTGAATAAGCAGCACTGAGCACAAGGAGGGGTGAGAATATAAAGCTACTCCACACCTAAGGAATAGCACAGCAATTAGAGAATCCCACCTCCAACCTTCTCCCAGGCATGACTAATCCAGCATGCATCATGCCACAAAGAGAGACAGCACCAGCAGTCTCTGCACATGGAGCATTAACCCTTGTCCTGCATAACAAGGTGACAGGTCTGGGCCTGCATCGAGGCCACCATGCCACGATACTGTTGCGACCAGCAAGCCGCGACAGTACCAAATATATTAAGAGACACAAACATCTTTTGGTGTAGCAAAATTAAGTCCAACACCAGCTACCAGATACGAGCAGCCACACACACTTTTAACTAGCCCCACCCACTACTGAAAAATGGCAGAAGCCAGTGTTAGCACAATGTAGTGCTATATGTATATTCTTTCTATTCCACATTAAGGGTTAATACAAGCAGCTCGGAGAATCATTGACACGTCACACAGCACTTGTGTAAATTGCAAAGGATTCTGTTTAGTTGTGAAACAGCCAGAGAATATGTAGTCCTTAAAGACCTAACATATGCCTAACTTGTTGCACCTTTCAGCTCGTGCGGTAACGTCGGTATTTTGGTCACTTGGTCACATGCTAGTTATTAAAAACTATCTTCTAACAGCATACACTGAGATATAGAATCCAAACAATGGTCAAAGTAGATGGACGCACAATAGGAACCATGAATCCTTAGTTCCCAATAAAGTCCAAAGTTTAGCAAATGAAGTGGCAGCATAGGCGGTGAATTAAACCAGTTAATCTTTATTATTCCATATTTTTAAAATAAAAAACAGGCAACATTTCGATCAATCTGGAAAGGCAAGGCTTGAGAAAGACCAGATCGGTCGAAACGTTGCCTGTTCCTTTTTTAAAAAACATGGAACAATACCTATGCTGCCGCTTCCTCGTTAAACTTTGGTCACGAGCTGTCTGAGATCATTAATTGATAATCTATAAGTACTTCAAAGCTTAGTCAAGGTCTAAATGTATAGCAGATCAAATAAAGTAAAATAGATAATTAAGAATTCTATTTGTTAATACATTTCTAAGACAAAGTCCATATTTAATTAGCTGCCTGGCTACACATTTGTCTGCAAAGGTTAGTTTCTTCTTCAGGTCTTGCATTCTATGGTTTCTCTCACACCAGCATAAAATGGCTAAAAGTTGCAAATTGTCCTGAAAGACATGAGAGAGAACCAGAGGGCAACAGCAAAAGACCTATAGAAGACCCTACTGCAGAAAACTCTGTTCACTATTAGAGAAACACTGTCCAAGAATGATGGAAGGACATCATGAAGGTAGCCTATGACATAAAGAAAACATTGTGGTCCATCTAAAGTTTGTCTGAGTCCACCTTGATGTTCCATAATGTTTCTGGAAAATGTTCTATGGATGGATGAGAAAGAAGTGGAACATTTTAATACAGATGCACAACGCTATGTTTAAAAAATGAAGAACAACACTTCATACCAACACCTGAACCTCCATCCTGACCTTGAAGATTGGTAGAGGGGGAATCATGGTTTGGGGCTATGGTGGGAGGGGCATCATGACTTGGAGCTGCTGTGCTCTTCAGGGCTCTGATGACTTGTGATTAAGGATGAGCGAGTATACTCGCTAAAGAACTACTCGTCCGAGTAATGTGCTTTAGACGAGTATCTCCCCGCTCGTCCATAAAGATTCGGGGGCCGCCGTGGAGCGGGGAGCTGCAGGGGAGAGCGGGGAGGAACGGAGGGGAGATCTCTCTCTCTCCCGCCCGCTCTCCCCTGCTCCCCGCCGCGACTCACCTGTCAGCCGCAGCGGTCCCCGAATCTTTATGGACGAGCAGGGAAATACTCGTCTAAGGCACATTACTCGGACGAGTAGTGCTTTAGCGAGTATACTCGCTCATCCTTACTTGTGATCATCGAGGGAACAATTCTAAAGTGACCTCCTGCCAAAGGGACAATAACCCAAAGCACACAATAAATCAACTAAATGGTGAAAAACGATCTGTGTTTTGCAATAGACAATTCTAAGTGCAGATCTTAACCCCTTAATGACACGGCCTATTTTGGCGTTGAGGACCAAGCGATTTTTTGGTATTTTTCCATCTCCATTTTTCAAAAGCCATAACTTTTTTATTTTTCCGTGGACATGGCCGTATAAGGGCTTGTTTTTTGCGTGGCGATCTGTAGTTTTTATCGGTTCCACTTTTGGGTATATAGACAATATCGTAAAATTTTTATTTATTTTTTTTAATGATAACAGGGAGAGAAAACGCATCAATTCTGCCATAGATTTTTATTTTTTTTTTACAGCGTTAATCATGCAGCATAAATGACACACTAAATTTTTTCTGCGGGTCGGTATGGTAACAACGATACCAAAATTGTTATATTTTTTTTAGGTTTTTACACTTTTTTGCAATAAAACCCCCTTTTTTTGGAAATCTTTTTTTTTTTCTCTATAGCTGCATTCAAAGTCCTGTAACTTTTTTATTTTTCTATGTACGGAGCTCTATGAGGGCTTATTTTTTGCGAGACGAGCTGTAGTTTTTATTGGTACCATTTTGGGAAATGTACGGCTTTTTTGATCACTTTTATTGCATTTTTTGTGAGCAAAATGCTAAAAATTAGCATTTTGCCCCTGTTTTTTAGCGTTTTTTTACGCTTTTTGTCGTACAAAATAAAAAGCGTGTTCAACTTTTTGTACACGTCGTTACGGACGCGTCAATATCGAATATGTGGGGTTTTAGTTTTTTTTCCCTTTTTTTATGCTAATATTAGAAAAAGCATAAAAAAGGGGTTTTTTTACATTTTTTTTTTACATTTTTCTTTTTTTTTACACTTTTCTTTTCCTTTTTTTATACTATTTGAGTCCCTCTGAGGGACTTACATCACTGTGCCTATGATCGCTGTCATAAGGCATGGCAGAGCTACTGCTCTGCCATGCCTTATCGCTTGTACAGCGATTATAGGCACAGGCAATACAGGACGCCAGTGTCTGGCGTCCTGTTGCCATGGTGACAGGCCGGGCTCTCGCGATAACATCGCGAGTTCCGGCCGGAGACACACAGGGATCACGATCCCTCTGTGAACTCTTTCCCTGCCGCGATCTACTTAGATCGCAGCAGGGAAGGGGTTAACAGCGGCGGGCGCATCTCCGATGTCCCCCCGCTGTTGGAGCGGGACGCCGGCTGTGACTGACAGCCGGCTCCCGCTGCGGGATAGCGCGGGATCTTATGTGATCCCGTGCTATCTCCAGGATGTACCGGTACGTCCTTTTGCGGGAAGTACCAGGCTCCCGGGACGTAACGGTACGTCCTGGAGCTGGAAGGGGTTAAAGATATTTTGTTACTTTAAAGTATTTTATGACCTATCCTACTGCAGCGTCCGAGGAGCAGGCCCTCAGCTGGGGAGACAGCGGGGTAGAGAAATACCGTGTCATGGTGCTCTGCCATCTCCTCCCTAAGGGTAGCTCAGGACCCGACCCCATTACCGACAGGTGGAGATCACAAATTAGTAACTGTGGTTACCTGTAGTCCTGTTTGTCACTTGTGACGCCAATGTCCCATCCTCTGTGGTGGATCTATCCGATATAATAAAGTTGAATAAAGTAGTCCGCACACAGAGTGTCTTTTCTGGACAAGAACCGGGAAAGTTCGGTCCTGTCCGTTTACTTAAATGCTTGTAGCAAACAACAATAAACAGTTCTTACAGTGATGAAGCAGTGAGGATTCACAGGGCATTTGTACATTCACAGTCGCAGTTACCTGTAGGAACTCTCTCTCCCAGTAACTCTCTCTCTACTGTCAGTCACTCACTTGTCCCTCGCTCTCTGGCGGTTTTGCTCTCTCTTCGGATGCATGCAGTTCTTGCACAGCTTTTCCCTTGTCTGGGCTCATGCACTCCTTGCAGCTAGTGGCTATGGGGAGCTAGACAAACACAAAACATGTATCCTGAGGTGCTGGAGGGGACCCCTAACTCTGGGCCACTACACTACGACTCTGGGGTCAGATGTCTGCATCCGTGGTCAGGCACAGAAGTGAAAAAGGTAACTTCTCTTCCATTGAAAGCAATGGGAGTGAAGCTGTCAGTCCCACATCAAACACTCACCAGCGGGTCCAGATGTCCAAATTGGTGGTCAGGCTTGGAAGTATTACCGAAGGCTTTGCTCCCTTTGATTTCAATGGGAGTGAAACTGCTTATTACACTTCTGGCCTTGTCCATTGCTGCAGACTTCTGGCCCTACTGCACTGAAAGTCAGTGTAACGATCAGTTAATTGGTGGCGATCCCGAGTGGCTGATCCCAACCAACGTACTATCGATGACCTTTCCTAATGATAGATCATCTATAGTATAAAGTAATAAAAATGTCTTCAACCCCATGGAGATGCTGTGGCATGATTTGAAGAGGGCTATGCACACAAGGCATCCCAGAAACAATTACTTCACGATGGTGTGCAATTCTTTTTTCTAACTAAAGATAATGTTTGTTGGAGGTTATTCCTGTTAAAGTGAGATCTACAGCTTGTTAGAGTCAAGGGTTCACTTACTTTTTCTCCCTCAACAGTGGAGTGTCAGATAACATTTCATTATTATTAGTAATCCATGCAATAATCCAGGAAATTCCAATGGGCTTACTTACTTTTCCTTGCAACTGTACAATGTGCCACAAGATATTGGCACGCTGCCATGCGTTGGCTCCATTAGGACTCCATTGCAATTTTCTATTGCTGTACCGATGTAATTTGTAGTTTTCTCCTAGTTTAGTCTATTTCCAATCCATTCTGAAAAGAGAATGCATTTAAAAACACTTATCTGTTCAAGGGAAGAATAATAGACAAGTCCTGCGAAAACTAAGAGTCACATGATTTACTCATCCATACAACAAGCAGGAGGCGCGCGGCTTACCATCTACATTGGTATCATGGAATAAATTGTGATGAAAGCACAGGGGAGAAATTTCAGAATTAATACATAAAACTAAAAAAGACAGATTTACTGCAGCTTTATAAAACATTATTAATATCAAAGCCGTCTTCCAAGAGCGAGAGGCAGAACTCCCTGACCTTGAATCATAACTAATATTTTTAAAGTGTGGTGAGAAATGATTGCCATCGAGATGACGTATTAATGTTTGATAAAATAATAAATGTCACCCTTGTATCAAAGCAAAATGGATAATAGACGATACTGGCCTCATTCAATCCCACTCTTTATACTAAGAAGACTAATGTTTAATTATCCACTGAATGGCCCTCTATTAGAGCCCCCGGCCCTCTCATAATTGGAGCTTCCCTGTATGGATATTATCCTCGTGACCCTGAAGTGCAGCATAAAATCACCTGACAAGTTTTCTGTGAATCAGTTTCCACGTGAATCTACATAAGATGGATAAATCCAGTGATCTGAGTGATTCCAACAAGGCCAGGTCATCGGTGCTAGACTAGCCGGAACCGGGATGTCACTGCCAACCACGTAGGGTTTTCTCATGTAATGATGTGAAGAGTATACTGAGAATGGTGAGAGAGAAGAAAAATATCCAGCAAAAGGGGATCTTGTAGATGGAAAAAGCTTGTCACTAAAAGGGGTCAGAGGAGGGTGTCAGGAATCATTTTGACAAAAACAAGCCCTCATACAGCTATGCTGATGGATAAATAAAGAAGTTACAATTTTTTTAAAAGGACGGAGAAAAACAATTGGATTAGATATTAGACAGTGAGGGGAGTGAATGAGGGGAACAGGTTGCCATTAGAGGTGGTGAGTTCTCCTTTAATGGAAGTGTTCAAGCAGAGGCTGGACAGACATCTGTCTGGGATGATTTAGTGCAGAAAAGAAGAAGTGAATTCTGCACTAAGAAGGGGGGTTGGACCCAATGACCCTGGAGGTCCCTTCCAACTCTACCATTCTATCATTCAAGACAGTACCAGGACAGGCTGTTAGTAAAAACTTATTTCAGGTATTTTATATGTTATGACAGCAGCAATGACCTGATAACAGCAGAACATACATTTAAGTCACTGCTGCACAGAGCCCAGGCAGCAGCAACGTAAATTTATAGTGGGCGGTCATGAAGCGGTTAAACTGGAGAACGAAAAGCAAGCTGCCAGAAGACTGGCATCAAAAAGTCCCCTGATAATAAATTCTTCTCATTTTGTCTGAGAGAATCAAAAAGGAGAGACTCCGGTGGGCAAAAGAGTGTAAAAGTTGGATCACTGAGCAGCGGAAAAACATTTGGCCAGATGGATACAGATTTCTATTGTCCCATCCTGATGGGATGGAGAGAATTTGATGCACATAGCAGGAATCAATGAACCCTTTCTGGTAGGCTGGTGGAGGTAGAGTGATAGTGTGGGGAATAGTTTATTGGTCCACCCGAGGTGTTCTTATGTCTATGGATGGACGCCACAAAGAAATGCTGTGGTTCTAAAGGCCAAAGAAGGTCCAATACTCTACTAGGTGGGGGTCTGTAATAAAGTGACCATTCAGTGTATATTATCTTTTATTTCAGTTACATAAGCTGGAGGACAATGAAGGTCACTTAAAATGCAATCTTCACTCCCTAGTACAAGTATGTGATCAACTACATTCACCATCATTATACATAGATGGCATTGCATTAACATGTCATAATAATGATGATTTTTTTAACCATTTCAATGTGTTTTTTTACTGTGGGTTATGAAAAAACGCAGATCTCCTCCAGCTAGAGTAAAGAGTAGATTTAGGACGCCTACCCACTGGCGTTTGCGATTTTCGTGCGTGAAAAACGCAGCGTTTTCCGTGCGTTTTTCGTGCGTTTTTCGTGGCTTTTTCGCGCCTTTTCCGTTAATTTCCATTGACATTCATGGGTGCATTAAGAGAAAAATAAGGACACATATGCAACTGACAGTTCCTATGTTAAAAATTGCAACGGACCGGAAAAAAAAACGCAAGTGGACAAGAACATTCTATCCTAATTGCTCTTCAGAAAAAACGCAAAGGAAAAAAATCACAAGTGGGTAGGCGCCCTTAAGCAGAAATCTTAGCACTTTAATGTATATCAGTGTTTTTCACTATTAATCCCCAAGTACCTCTAAACTCTTAAGTAACTTCTGAAGAGTTTATTCCACCTGCCGAATGATACTGGTACTGTGCTATACAACTGAGCGCTGTGTTCATTTAACAGAATATTACTGCAATTTTGCAATATCATTGTTGGTTGTACAGCTTGTAGAAGCGAAACAAGCTGATAGCCATTATAGCCATGCAGTGTCAGTGTTGGCCAGTAGGGGATTTAAGAGCAGGTTCAAGAAATCTCTGGCAAGATAAGGGTTCTTAATGCTAATTAATGAGCCAACAGAGGTGTGCTTGTGTCTGCAAGAGAGAAATACCTGTGTGTTGCTGAACTTGGGGTCCATTCTGGTCCACTCAGTCCCAGAGAGAGGTCAAGAGAGACCTGAGAGCGTGAGCTCTTGCCGGCTGAAGAGCCATGAACTTGACAGGCGTGGATGGCCCCTAGGTTGACACCCTCAAAGGGTATGATGTGTTGAACTTTATGCTACGTGTTTGAGGCCAGTATTATAAACTGGGGTTAAAGTTGATGGTATTTAGCGGCCAGATGGCCAGGAACTTGTATGTATCCATGTCCACTGTGACGAGTACACAAGATTGTGTTATGATTGCTGTTGGTTTACTACAATGAAGGACGGGTTAACTATGTTTTTACTAAATGTGTTGTCTGGACGTGGTTTACTGGTGTGTGACCATCCCAGAGATTGGAGCTGCAGGAAGATCATTTGCATATTACCTGTGCATTCTGGGAAGAGCAAAGAATCACTGTAAGCGGGAAGATTGCTGGGATTAGCCGGGTCTAGCTGCTCGGAGGACATTGCCAAACCAGAGATTGGAGCTTATCCCTCTGAAGAACTTACCCCTCTTGTGAACGAAAGATAGTGAAACTGTCAGAACCGGCAACTCTCGGGGCCGCCGTGCCCGCACCACCGGTCCGGCCACCCGGGGTACAGGAGCACGGCGCAGAGGTACCCCGGTTCTTGTGATCTCCCCGGGCCGCTGTAAGACTGGTCGCCGCCGGGTTGCTAGGGAGGCAGCTGGTGCTTCTAGTCGCTTGACTACCAGGCTGGCTTCCCTGGTAACTGTCTGTGCAGTGAGACTGGGGGCGTGCCCCCAGCACCGCCCTGATTAGCCCTGCTGCTGTCAGGCTCCCCGCCCCAATCAGCTTCTGGGGCGGGAGCGCTGACAGCATTTAAATAGGTGTGTTTTCCTCTCAGGCCTTGCCAGTGTTAGTTTGGTCTTCCAGCTGCACCCGCGTATACTTTTGACTCCTGTTTGTGACCCCGGCTTTCTTGACCTCTGCTTTTGGACCTTGACTACGTTTTGCCTGACCCCCCTGTACTGCGTACCCTCCTGTTGCCGACCCGGATTGTCTGACCGCTCTACCGTTGTTTGTCTTCAGTGTCTGTTTGTCCCCGTGTCCCGCTTCCCTAGTGAGGGTAGGGACCGCCGCCCAGTTGTCGCCCTGGGGGTTAGTCCAGGGGGGCAAGTAGGCAGGGACAGGGGTTGCGGGATATATCAGGGACCCCCATATCCCGGACACTGTCCTGACTGTAACACTGGCCGAAGGTAGGTCAGACTCGTGCATCCGCCCGGCTACTTTGAATCCCTCGATGGAGGCCGTGGCTGCGTTAGCGAACCAGGTCCAGGTCCTTACTAACCTTGTCCAGGACCTAACCGCCCGCATGCAGCTACAGGAACAAGTGGCGGCTGCAGGTCCCATGCAGCCCCCTTCCGCTCCCGGGACTATGTCAGAACCCCGAGCCACGCTGCCGGACTGCTTCTCTGGAGAGAGAGGTCAGTTCTTTGCATTTAGAGAGAGCTGCAAGCTCTACTTTGATCTCCGACCCCACTCCTCTGGTACTGAATATCAGAAAGTGGGAATTGTAATTACCCGCCTGAGGGGGGACCCCCAAAATTGGGCTTTCTCGCTACCAGCAGGCTCTCCAGCCCGACTATCCCTTGACGCCTTTTTTTCCGCCCTGGGTCAAATTTATGACGAACCCGACCGGGCGGGCTACGCAGTCTCCAAACTTCTGGCCCTGCGCCAGGGTGGTAAGATGGCGGAGGACTACTGTTCCCAATTCCGTCAACATTGTACGGAATCCGGGTGGAACGATGCCGCCCTAAAAGACTTATTTTTGACCGGTCTGTCTGAGGGTCTCAAGGACCTACTTGTGGCCCACCCAGAGCCTAGAACCCTGGAGCAAGCCATGACGCTTGCTATTCGGGCCGACCGACGTTTGAGGGGCCGACACGCCGCCCGGGCCACTCCACTCCCCACGCCCACTTCTTCTACTGACCTGACTCTCTCACTTCCCACCACCGAGCCCATGGAACTGGGAGCCATGAACCCCAAGCAGCGACGGGAATATCGCCTGAAGAAGAATCTTTGCTTCTACTGTGGGGAGCCGGGTCACCGCATTGCCACCTGCACTAAGAAGCCACGGCAGGAAAACTCCCGCTCCTAGGCAGTTGTCGGGAGGACTGTCTAGGAGCTAAGGTACTCCCTGTGTTATCCAAAATGTTATTGCCTTGCACCCTAGAATTTCATGCTTTCCACCGCACTGGGCAAGCCTTTGTTGATTCTGGGGCTGCGGCGAATTTCGTTAACTTTAATTTCGTTGCTCAACTGTCCGGGGTTTTTTTACGTTTAGAGACCCCGATTCTGGTTTCAGGAGTGGACTCCACCCCATTGCAAGCAGGGGTGGTTCATCTGGTTACCCCTGAAGTAAGGTTTACGATAGGAGCCTTACACGTGGAAACCTGCACCTTTCTAGTGATGAGAGATTTGTCTGTGGACGTCGTCCTAGGCCTCCCCTGGCTCCGGGAGCACAACCCGGTAGTAAATTGGGACACGTTGGAACTGGTAAAGTGGGGTCCCCGCTGTGCCAACCACCTTTGTGCAGTGAAGGTGGGAATCTCCACCTGCGAGGGGACCCCCCTACCAGATTACCTCTCCGAGTTTTCTGACGTGTTCTCCAAACAATTATCTGAAGCTCTGCCCCCTCATAGGGAATGGGACTGTAAAATAGACTTGATCCCTGGGGCCAAACTTCCTAAGGGCCGCATTTATAACGTTACGGTTCCTGAGAGAGAATCCATGAGGGACTATATCCAGGACAGCCTGGCCAAGGGGCACATCCGGCCCTCAGAATCCCCGGTGGGTGCCGGGTTTTTCTTCGTTGAGAAGAAGGATGGGGGTCTCCGGCCCTGTATTGACTATAGAGAGCTAAACAAAATCACAGTCCGAAACCAGTATGCCCTTCCACTCATTCCTGACCTCCTCAACCAGGTCGCTGGTGCCCGATGGTTTTCTAAACTTGATCTCAGGGGAGCATACAACCTCATCCGCATTCGGGAGGGGGATGAGTGGAAAACCGCCTTCAATACGCCCCTCGGGCATTTTGAATACCTAGTTATGCCTTTTGGATTGTGTAACGCCCCCGCCATTTTCAGGGGTACATGAACTCAGTGTTTCAGGATATCATGGGGGTGTTCGTGGTTGTATATCTAGACGACATTTTGATTTTTTCCTCCGACTTGCCAAGTCACCATACTCACGTGCAGACTGTACTAGCTCGACTCAGACATAACAAGCTGTTTGCTAAACTCGAGAAATGTGTGTTCGGGGTACAAAAGATATCATTTTTGGGGTATATCATCACGCCATGCGACTTCCAGATGGATCCTGAAAAGGTGAAAGCCATCACGGAGTGGGCCCAGCCAGGGTCGTTGAAAGCCCTTCAACGCTTCCTCGGCTTCGCCAACTACTATCGCAAATTCATCAAAGACTTCTCCGTGGTGGCTAAACCTCTAACGGACCTCACCAGAAAGGGGGCTGATGTGAGGACCTGGTCTTCTGAGGCTCTGAGGGCCTTCGATACCCTAAAGGCGGCGTTCTCTTCTGCACCTGTCCTAATACAACCAGATCTGTCCAGCCCTTTTTTGGTGGAAGTAGATGCCTCTGAGTTTGGTGTGGGAGCGGTACTGTCCCAAGGTCCCTCCACTCTCACCAACCTTAGACCGTGTGCCTATTTTTCTAGGAAGTTTTCTTCCACCGAACGGAACTATGATATAGGCAACCGGGAATTGCTGGCGATTAAGTGGGCTTTCGAAGAGTGGAGGCATTTTTTGGAAGGAGCCCATCACCAGATCACGGTACTCACAGACCATAAAAACCTCACCTATCTAGATTCCGCTAAGAGGTTAAATGCTCGGCAAGCCCGCTGGGCCTTGTTCTTCTCTCGGTTCAATTTTGTTGTTACCTATAGACCGGGTTCTAAGAATGTCAAGGCTGATGCCCTGTCTAGGAGCTTTGGTTCTCCGGAACCTGCCGAGCCGGAGCCTGAGAGCATCCTCTCCCCTGGGGTGGTCCTCGCTGCTGTCTCCTCCGACCTTTCACCTCTCATTCACGCCGCTCAACAATCTGCTCCTGAAGCCCTTCCGGAAGGCAAATTATTTGTCCCATTGTCACTGAGATTGAAAGTGTTAGAGGAGACACACGCTTCTGTCCTAGCTGGACACCCCGGCATCAGGGGTACGCTGGAGTTAGTATCCAGACTCTATTGGTGGCCGCACATGGCCAAGGAGGTACGGGTATTTGTGTCCGCGTGCCCGGTTTGCGCAAGGGGGAAGAATCTCAGGAGACGTCCTGAGGGTCCTCTTCTTCCCTTGCCCATTCCGTCCAGGCCATGGTCCCATTTGTCCATGGATTTTATTACTGATCTGCCATCCTCGCTGGGGAATACGGTCATCTGGGTAATAGTAGACCGTTTCTCTAAAATGTCACATTTTGTTCCGCTTTGCAAGTTGCCTAACGCCAAACTTCTGTCTGAAATGTTCATCAAGGAGATTGTTCGGTTACATGGGATCCCCGAGGACATTGTGTCAGATAGAGGGGTTCAGTTCGTCGCTCGCTTCTGGCGAGCCTTCTGTAAAAGTCTAAACGTAAATTTGTCCTTCTCCTCCGCTTTCCATCCCGAGAGTAACGGACAAACGGAACGAATGAACCAAGAACTTATCCAGTATCTGCGACTGTTTGTCTCTGATAACCAGTATCAGTGGGCCAACTACTTACCTCTCGCCGAATTTGCTATCAACAACCATGTTAACTCGTCGACCCAATTGTCACCTTTTTTTTGTAACTATGGGTTTCATCCCCGGTTCTCGCTTTCCACTCCTGTGGTCTCGAACAATCCGGCCGCCGACATATCCTCTGAGGAACTGTGCACAGTTTGGGCCCAGGTTCGTAAGAACCTTCAGGGTTCCCAAGAGAAACTGCGTAAATACGCAAATAAAAGATGTACCATCTCTGCACCTTTTGTAGTCGGGGAGCAAGTTTTGTTGTCTTCCAAGAATCTGAGACTCAAGGTTCCCTCCCTGAAACTTGCTCCTCGGTTCATTGGCCCATTTACTGTTTCTCAGGTCATCAACCCGGTGTCATATAAGTTGGCACTTCCTGACCCCTGGAAGGTCCACAAGGTTTTTCACAAAAGCCTACTTAAGAAGTATGTGACTCCAGTTCTACCCACCCAGAACCCGCCTCCTCCTTCTCTGGTACAGGGGGAACTGGAGTATGAAGTGGAAAGGCTGGTGGATGCCCGACGGGTTAGAGGTGTGCTGCAGTACCTTGTCCACTGGAGAGGATTTGGCCCTGAGGATAGGACGTGGGTCCCTGCCAGGGACGTTCATGCGCCACGCCTAGTCCAGGCATTCCACAGGGCTTTCCCGCTTAAGCCCGCACCTGGCCATGGGGGTCCGGTGTCCCCCCGTAGAAGGGGGGGTACTGTCAGAACCGGCAACTCTCGGGGCCGCCGTGCCCGCACCACCGGTCCGGCCACCCGGGGTACAGGAGCACGGCGCAGAGGTACCCCGGTTCTTGTGATCTCCCCGGGCCGCTGTAAGACTGGTCGCCGCCGGGTTGCTAGGGAGGCAGCTGGTGCTTCTAGTGTCCTGACTACCAGGCTGGCTTCCCTAGTAACTGTCTGTGCAGCTAGACTGGGGGCGTGTCCCCAGCACCGCCCTGATTAGCCCTGCTGCTGTCAGGCTCCCCGCCCCAATCAGCTTCTGGGGCGGGAGCGCTGACAGCATTTAAATAGGTGTGTTTTCCTCTCAGGCCTTGCCAGTGTTAGTTTGGTCTTCCAGCTGCACCCGCGTATACTTTTGACTCCTGTTTGTGACCCCGGCTTTCTTGACCTCTGCTTTTGGACCTTGACTACGTTTTGCCTGACCCCCCTGTACTGCGTACCCTCCTGTTGCCGACCCGGATTGTCTGACCGCTCTACCGTTGTTTGTCTTCAGTGTCTGTTTGTCTCCCCGTGTCCCGCTTCCCTAGTGAGGGTAGGGACCGCCGCCCAGTTGTCGCCCTGGGGGTTAGCCCAGGGGGGCAAGTAGGCAGGGACAGGGGTTGCGGGATATATCAGGGACCCCCATATCCCGGACACTGTCCTGACAGAAACAATGAGCTAACAACCCACAAGTTGTTGCACTAAATATCCAAAAATTGCATCACAGAGGTGTTGTAATTGGTAGTAAGGGTGAGTTCATGTGTAACGGTTTTAATGCCGATTTTTCACAGCGGAAATCCACACTAAAATCAGTGTCAAATTCTGTGCCAAAATCCACACCATGTGGCACAGTTTTTGTCACAGATTTCCATATGGATCAGCAGCAGATGTTTATTATGGTGCAGATTTTGGCACAACATAATAATAATTATGCCTACAGATCACAACATCCACATGTACTGTGATGTTGGACATTTGTAGCACGGTTTGTAAATGCCCATTAAATCCATTGGATCTATGTTGTCTAATTGGCAGTAAAATTGTACAGTAGTCCATTGTTATTTATTTTGGGTTGCTTATATATAGTAGCTCCAATGTAATCAACAGAGATTGTCTGTATTCCCTGATCCCTATGGAGTCACAATCTTGCCTTCAGGAAACATAGATAATAGGATCAATTTAATAGAAAATCAGTTAATCTGCCGAAATGCAAGGAACATATACTGAATGGCCCCTATATTTAAGCCTCTAGCCTTTTCCTGCATGGAAATTCTCCCCGTGACCCTAAAGTGCAACATAAAATCACGTGACAAGTTTTCAGTGGATCAGTTTCAGTGTGAATCCACATTAGATGGGAAAATCCAGCAATCAGAGTGACTTCGAGTGAAGTTTGGTTATCGGTGCTAGACTAGCCGGGGCCGGGATGTCACTGCCAACCTTGTGGGGTTTCCCCGTGAAACGGTGTGGAAAGGATATGGAGAATGGTGTGATCAGTAAAAAAGATCCAGTGAGAGGGGATCCTGTAGACAGAAATAAGTCATCACCGAAAGGATCAGAAGAAGATCTCAGAAAGTGTTCTGACCAACAGGTGCTGCATGGTGAAGAGCAACCGAATACAAGGCTGGTGCTCCAAATAACATGTCCAAGCACATAACTCATCTTTTCTTAGCATGAATGGGCTATAACTAGGGATGAGCGAGCACGCTTGGATAAAGCAGTTACTCGAGCGAGCATCGCTCTTCTTGAGCAACTGCTTACTGGTCCGAGCAGGCTCGGGGGTGGCGGGGGCAGGGATAAGCGGGAAGAGGGGGGGGGGGTAGTGGGAGGGAGAGTGAGAGAGATCTCTCTCCCCCTCGCCGCCCCCACTCACCTCTGCCACCCCCCGAGCCTGCTCGGACCAGTAAGCAGTTACTCGAGAAGAGCAATGCTCGCTCGAGTAACTGCTTTATCTGAGCGTGCTCGCTCATCTCTAGCTATAACAGCAAATGACCAGTTTAGTGCCATTGTGTATAAGAGATACAGAAAGACGAGACTCCAGTGGGCAAACGAGTACAAATATTGTATTACTGAGCAGCGGAAAAACATTCCCTGGTCAGATGGATCCAGATTTCTGTTGCATGGAGCTGATGGAAGGTCGGAATTTGGTGCCAGCAGTATAAATCGATGACTCCTCCCTATAAGGCTGGAAGGAGATGGAGCAATGATACAAGGAATGATTTCTTGTGGATAGACAATATGACGAATATCTGCAGTTTTAAAGGCCAAAAAAGGTCCAATGAGCTAAATGGGAGTTTCTATTAAAGTGTCAATTCAGTGTACAAACTTCTTGGCTGGATTAAAGCCCATGAGCCCAGTGAAATAGCACTAACCTTTGAGCCACGGTGCTGCCTGTGGAATCCAGGGTGAAGCCAGAAAGCCGGATCCAGCGCTATATCTCAATACTGGTGTCCTATATTGACAGAACAATACCATACTTGAATAGTTAGGCATGGATTTGCTATACAATGGTATAGCGCACTGACCCCTGAGGACCCTGAAACATGGATTTCAATTTTGTGTTGTGGCTCCTGTAAGAAATAGAGAGTAAAACCCAATTGCAAAGTTAAAGAGCAACATGTAAGAAGCAGAGACCCGCTTTCTGCATTTTTCAAAGTCCCATGGGACCGCTGCTATGAATTAAGTAAGGAAAGCGTACTCAAAGCGGCTCCTTCTGCTACAACAGGGGCCGATCATCCAGAAAGTCATCCACCGTTGTCTACGTTAAGAGTCCCTGGAATGCACACAGGTCCAACGATGGCTCCATATATGTATTGTAGCAGAAGGAGGCCACTTCAACTTTGCCATTGGGTTTTACTCTCTATCTCTTACAGGGGCCACAATACAAAATTGAAATCCATGTTTTGGAGCCACAAGGGGTCCGTGCACCATACCATCATGTAGCACATCCATGCCTTCCTATTCAAGAACACTATTGTTATTGAGATATATCGCTGGATGAGTTTTTTTTTACTGCTCCCTGTATTAACATTGCAGGTGCCATTTGCCTGCTGAATACTTTAACTTTATATGTTGCAGTTTTTCAGTGAAGCATAAAAACAAAAAAAAATGCAATTCCATACGTAACGCCGGATGAATAATACAAATAATGTAAAAACGGTTTTAAAAAATGGATACATTTTTGGTATGTGCGAAAACTGAAGAAATTAATATGGATAGCGCCAGCCTATATTTTCACTCATACAACAATAAACTAAAAAATATGTTACCATTACAAGGCTGACGGTGCGTTGTGTTCGTAAACAAGGTTATTTGCAGGCTCTCTAAAACCTGAAAGTGCTGCAGAACAATGAGCTCGCTAACAAGCTATTGTTACCTGCAAGCCAAAATAGACTTGTTCATGATTCTGGGGCTTTGGATCCACCGTATAGCATTTATTTCTATCGAAAGAACGGTGACCCGGGCTCATTTATTTGGAACACATTTGCATATTATTATCGCAATTAACACGATGAGATGTGTCACCTTCTGGACCGAATTATCATTTCTTGCACATTTCTGCTCTGAACGGTTGAAGCTCATCCATATTATTATAAGCCTCAGTAGGTGCGGTAGGTGGTGAGCATCTATTATTGATTTGGAGATCCATTAGACACATTAATGACGGCATTAGCATAAAAGCAATTCATCTTTGTATTTCCACAACAACTTGTCTATGAATTTGTGTATCGGACCGTTAAGTGATCGTTTAGCTTCTGAGCTTCGATGAAAAATAAAAATGATAAAGCATTGAAATAAAGTTATTTAAAAGATATGTATTGAAAATGCTAAAAAGCGACAAGATGAATTCAAAGGAAGAGTGGAATAAATCACTTAAAAGACATCTTGAATATAAATATCAGTTTTGCCTAAAAGTTTCGTGTTACAAACAAAACCGATCTTCTGATGTAATACACCATCCTTCCAAAAGTAATTGGACAGCTGGGCAAATATCAGAAGTAGCATTAATTTCCATATTTTAATACTTAGTGGGGCTCATTTGGCCCCTAATGACGTCAAATAATCCCATAGCACACTGGCTGCCCGTCAAATATAAAATACAATTTAAACTCACTACCCTCATCCACAAAACTCTCCACAGCACCGGCCCACCATACATTGTTTCCCTCATCTCAATCCATCACCCAGCCCGGGCTCTCCGCTCTGCTAACGAAATCAGATTAAGTGCCCCTTTAATTCGAACCTCTCATTTCCACCTCCAAGACTTCTCCAGAGCAGCACCGGTCCTCTGGAATGTGCCAAAAAAACAAAAAATATCCAGGCAATCACTGACACACTAAACTTCACCTCTTCAGGGAGCCATACCATATCCCCTAAACCAAACCCCTCTGTACTCTTCCTGGTAACATGCTCCCTGACCTACTAACTGCAGTTCCTGCTAGCCGTAATCAACTGGCACCTGCAGTCATACTGATTCCACCACTATGCAGCCTGACCATTGCTGGCCTTGTCCATAGCCAACAATGGGAGGAGGCAGGACGGGCCGGAGCTTAGTTCGAACGAGCGGGGAGGAGAAGCGAGGTGAGCCTGTGATGGGGAGGGAGGGAAAAGGGGTGACGGCATGGTAGTCTCGCCGTATATGCGCCAGGACCCATGCCGTCTGAACGGCTGAACAACCGTTTGATTTGTGCCCTTATCCACCAATTTTATCTCTCCCAACATAGCAAATATATCTGCCTGCTCTTGGGAAAGAAGCCTTAGAGCTATTAAAGCCCTGTATAACACTTCTAGGAGTGCATCTAAGTACTTTGAAGTGGTTTTTAATGGTAATGTTAATTAGAAATAAAAAAAGGAAGAAGAAGAGAAAAGAAGGAGGAAAAAGACTCTTTTTCCCCTCTTTCCTTCATCTTCTTCTTTCATCTTCTTCTGTTTTTCCTTCTTCTATCTTCATCCCCATTGTCTTTCCTTTTTCTAATTTTGCCTTCTTTTTCCTTCTTCTCCTTTTGTTTTCCTTCTTCTCTTTCCTTATCTTCTTCTTATTCCTTTTCCCCCCTCTTCTCCTTCTTTTCCCTCCGCCTTCTTTGTCCATCTGCTTCTTTTAGGTGGTTCAGCTAAGAAGAACTACCCGAGGTTAAAGTACGTGCCATACCAAACTTTTAGCAAAGTTCAACCTGATACAGGATTCTACTGTTTTAGTTCATCCAACCCTAATTGTGACCAAAGAGACACAATAACTCCCTGGACGTACCTGCTAAATCACCGAGAACCAACGTACGCTCAGCAGAGTCTTAGACTTTCCTAAATATAATTCGCTACTAGAAGAACACAAAGAAGCAATTTTTGCTTGACATATAAATGAGTAGGACAACACAATAATAACGGTTAATTCAATAATTACTCGTGTCGTGGTGAATACTGATTTTGTAAAGGAGGCGAAGTTGGAACAAGGGAAGTTAATGAACATCTTATTAAGAGCTTTCACGCTGATTATCAGGACAATAAATGGATTCTCAGATTGGCTCTACTGCCTGGAAACAAATGTGCATTAAGTAGCATCAATATTGGTAAATGGTAAGACGGATCACAAAATATCTAGAAGGCGCCTCAGAAGCTGCGGGACATCAGGTGCGCACAATTCTATTAGACGTCCTATAGCTATGAACCTATATTTACGTCAATCTCTCTGTAAACAATTACGTGCATTTCGATGAGCTATTACTCAGGAGCTTAATAACAGTATTCTCTTACCATCATAAAGTGACAAATACAAAAACAGGCGTCATAAATTGTACGGCTCAATCCGGAAAATGTCACCGGTGGACGTGGACCTTTTGTGCAATGATTATAGGTTTGGTACCAGATTCCTGACATGAAATTATAGCGCTGTGGTTCATAGAATCATCTGAACCAAATATGTGAAACCTGCACATTAAAGAGATGGAGAATAATTTACTTCTGTACAGTAGTTGTGTATAGAGCCAACGCTTCAACATGTTCGCTGTACATTGTATATATGTCCTCAGGGAAGGGGGGAGCAGGAAATAATGGAGGAGTTGATCACCAATAATGATCATGCTGGATGGAATTCCTCACAGGATGTAGATAGCTAATGTATCCTACTGCAGACTAATGTTGAGCGGATCAAAACAGTAGAATCCTGTTTTGGGTTGAACCTTACTAAAAGTTTGGTTCTTCTTCTTCCCCTCCTTCTTCTCTTTCTTTTTCTCCTTCTTCTTCATCCCCTCTTTCTTCTCCTGCACCTCCTTCTCCTTATTTTTCATCATCTCCCTTTGTTCTTATTCTCCTTTTCCTTTTTCTTCTGCTTCTTCTCCTACTACTACTTCTTCCTTTTCTCCTCCTACTTCTTCCTTTTCTCCCCCTTCTTCTCCTTCATCTTCTTCTCTTCCTTCTTTTCTTCTTCTCCTCTCTTTCTTCTCTTCTTTTTCTTTTTATTCTTCATCTCCTGCTTTTCCCCCTTCTCCAGCTTTTTCTCCCTATTCTTCTTCTTCTGCTTATTCTTCCCCATTGCCTTCTTCTTTTCCTCCTTCTTCTTTTTCTCTATCTTCTTTTCCTCCATCTTCTTTTTCTCCATCTTCTTCTTCTCCTTCAGTAAAGGAGTCAAACAAGGATCACACGTTATTGCCCTATCCGCAGGATACAAAGTAACTTGCTAATTGGAGGGGGGATTTCACAGCTGAGGCTCCTGCTGAGCTCCAGAATGGGAGTCCTGTGTCCACTGTGCCTGCCACTGCAGGGTCACTTTTCCCCCTTGCAGTGATGTTAGAATTAATGATGCGCTGGCCGAACATGAGCGATCAGTTCACCATTAATTTCAATGAGGCTGACAAAAATACCCGAGCGCTTGCAGCTCAGCTATTTCCTGCAGTCCCACTGAAAGGTAATGGATCATCAGCACACTTGCGCGACCAATGCTCCATTCGGTCTCTTCCGCACTGCAAGGGCTGTAGTAACCTCTCAGTGAAGAAGATGGGGCACTTGGGACTCCATTTCTCCGAATAAGTTTCAGTAGTGAGTAAGTTATTCCCTGTCCTGCAGAAAGATGACAAATTGTGATCCTGGTACAACCCCTTTAACTTTGCCTTACAAACAGATACTGTCCCAGGTGACCTGAAAGTGTTATAGCGGGCTTTTATGGCTCTAACACAGTGTTATACACCAGTTTTAGGGGTATTGGTGAAGTTTCAATTTGGTTTGAAGTCATTTGGATTGAACTGTTTGCAAAAATTTGGTGAACCGGCCAAACCAAACTTTAGAAGAATTAGCGCCTCATTATTGAACACCATGCTACACATTTTAGGTTAGTGTTTAGCCCTTCATTGGGCTTAGTAAATTACATAGTGCAAGCCACTAAAAAAACAAGTCAAAATCAAAGATTACATCAAAGATCACATATAAGGATTAAAGCACATCTGTCAGTGTCCCTGCAGCTACTAAACTAGTAGCACAGCAGGGGTGCTGACATGCGGAACATGTTCCGCCTGTCTCAGGAGCCCCGAAATCTGCTGTTGAAACAGCCAGGTAAATGAGGCTTGAGAGGTCTGATGGGCGGTTCACTGCTGGGTAATGGTCCTGGGATTTCCACAGTAAGGGATCAATTCCACCCTTCTCCTCAAGTATGAGGCTGTCAGTCAGTCAAGAGTCACAGTGAGGGGTTGAGGACCACTTACTTCAGTAAGTCCATGACCATATCCATCATTAAACTGCTCATCGGACCACTAAAGAGTAAATTACCAAAGGGTGCAGGACCTCCTTCTGCAGTCCAGTTATCTGGCACTAACGCATATATTGTTGTGTGACCTTCAGATGAGCATTCCGTTGCATCACTACACAGTTGACTGCCCCACTTTCCTTCACATGAAGCACTTCTCATCATATTTTGCACATTCCCTATGGTGTAGCAGATATCTCATTCCCACTTAATTAGGGATGACTATATGTGATAGGGTGGAGAAAATGGATTCAGCTTTCTCCGCTCCAGGTTTTGCGCAGGACTCTCTTCACTATTTGCATGCTCCATGACCCATGACAACATCATATGCATTGCATCCGTACTGTGACATCATTACCTGCATTGCAACTGCACTGTGATAATGTACACATTGCAACTGCACTTTGACATCATTGTATGTATTCTCTATTATATCATTGTACACAATGTTACAACATTGGATACATTGTATCTCCACTGTGATATTATTGTATGCATTGTACTATACCTGCTCTGTATGTGACATCCTTGTATGTGTTGTAACTACACTGCGACATCCTTGTACACATCGTACCTACACTGCAATATCCTTCTCTGCATTGTAACTGCACTGTGATGTCATTGTATGCATTATACCTTCGTGTTGACACCATTGCACACATAGTAACTGCACTATTATGTCATTGTACACATTGTGCATTGTGACTGTGCTGTGACATCATTGTATGTATTGACATCATAGAACACAATGTACTTGCAATGTAACGTCATTGTACATTTTGTACTGTACCTGCACTGTGACATCATCGTATGTATTGTCTGTGACATCATTGGATGCATTGTGCCTGCACTGTGACATCATTGTTTCCATCATAGCTGCACTGTCTTCATCTCTGTTTTATCTTGTTTGAGTGCTTTTTGTGTTGTCATTTTGTGAGTATTGCATATCTTTTAATTAGATAGTCCTTTATACGCAATCTCCTGTTGCTGGCACATTTACACGGCCCAACGATTGGATAAATGAATGTCTGAGTGATTGTTTGTGGCCAATCATCTGTCCGTGTAAATGGCCCTCAATACCCATTTGGCTAAAGGGGTGAACATTATTTTACTATGGTCAACTACAATTTTAGCTGTGGGTACTTTTTACCTTGGAAACATTTGGCTCCAGAGCAGTAGGTGGGCACATACAATACAAAAAGTTACAGTGAGCGATGGGAATCGAAGGAAGACAAAACCACCAGGGAAGAAAGTCAATACTGCGAAATATACTCAAGATATAAGTGAGTCTTTAATAAATAGTAATTTAGGAAAAAATCAGAAGGCATTCTGGTTCTTGTTCAGATACTGTTGTTATGTTATGAGCTCAATTCTAGTGCTAGAGTTATGTCATGAGCTTGGTTCTGGTGCTGTATTTATGTGATGAGCTTGGGTCACTGACTGGTTCTGGTGGGAGTTTGCTGCTATTCTGCTGGTATATATATATATATATATATATATATATATATATATATATATATATATATATATATATATATATATATATATATAGTACTGTGAGACACTGAGAGAGGAAAGAACAACACTTTTCAACAGCATTTTTGCATCTGGTGTGTGATATATCAATTCTTATGGATTTTTGGGTGAAAAATCCAAATTTACTTTTAGAAATTATGTATAATATAAGATTTTTATGTAATATACATTTTTTTAAAAAGGTTTTTGTGTTTGTGCTAATTTTCTGCTGAATTATTTATCTAAAATGTAATCAGTGTCTAAGCTAAACGCGTTATTTGAATGTAATACACAGTGGATGAAGCTCTAAAAATGGTCACTAGATGGCAGAACAGTGTAGTTGAGCAGAAAGGTTACCGACATGAGCCTATCTGTACTGCTGTTTAGTGTTTGCTGTATTCTGCATGAAGCACTTCTCTTCATTCTCACCTCAGCATATCGGTATTTTTTGAGTTTCATTCACAAATACATTACCAGAAAAACATTATGAGTTCTGAGGGTTATTTTTTTTTTGTATTTAAAACCAGACAATATGTGGCAGTTCTGTATTATTGTCTATGTAATAGTGTTATGTATCTCAGAAATGTGACGTGATAGATACAATCTGATTCTTCCACTGAATTCGGCACCCCAAAATTAGTTGACCCCAACCTGTTTCCCAACCAGATACAGAAATTTGGGATGTGTAGCTCAGAACTGAATGAATTGCCCCGCATGCTCACGTCTCTGCAAATCAAGTGGAGAGCATCTTGGCACAAAAAGAAAACCAAAAGTGACATAAAAATAGGTAAAGAAACTTTATTTAACAATCTCGAAAGTGACAAATGGCTTTCCGTTTTTTCTGGGCTCCCGGAGAGCCCTTAAACATTTGCATGTCAATAACACAAACTACTTATGAAATATCACATTATCATTCAAGTTCCACCTCATTTTTTCCCTCAGACCTGCGCCATAAACAAGTCTTCACCGTCTGGCTGGTATTATTTATTCCTTGTGCTATTTTTATCAAGGTTGCTTCGTCTCATCGAGAATTATCTGCTAAGAATATTGATGTTCCCAAAAATAAAGTAACAAGAGGAAAGAAATGAATTGTTTGCCTCTCACATCCTGCCAGACGGACGATCCATTTTCCATTTTTACCCTATAATCAATATATGTCTTTAAGTTACGTTTTCATTTTATAAGTTGTCTTGCAATTAATCTGCTCTAAAGAACATTGGTAGGAGACTTTATTATCCAACTCTCCATACTTAATTACACGCGCACAGACACAATCAGGTCACGGAGATTCTGACGGTAGATCTGAGTTATTATAGGGGTCCCTGTATACAGTATAAACTATGTGCAACCATCTAATTAGACAGGACTGCTATGCCACTATATATATATATAATATGTACTAGCCCGGGTGCCCAGTGTTCGCCTCCCATAAAGTAGATCTGTAGGAACTTGTGTTCCGCATTTGATTCAGGTAGTAGTGAACCAACACAATGATAGATTTGCCCTTGGGCTTTAAACTTTGACCAAAATCCACCGTCGCTCAATTCCTTTGTCTCGCCAAATGATGTCATTTGAAAACATGAGTTTTACTTTCTCATATCTTCCAGGAAATGTTTAGATCCGGAAGATGACCCTGATGTAAGAGTCTCTAGTGGTTCAGCAGGAGTTCTAAGTGTTGATAGTAAAACCTTCCCACCACAGCAACATTGTCCTGGGGTCTCCTGGGGAGACTTTATAGTCCAGGGGTCTCCTGGGGAGACTTTATAGTCTAGGGGTCTCCTGGGGAGACTTTATAGTCCAGGGGTCTCCTGGGGAGACTTTATAGTCCAGGGGTCTCCTGGGGAGACTTTATAGTCCAGGGGTCTCCTGGGGAGACTTTATAGTCTAGAGGTCTCCTGGGGCCACTTTATAGTCCAGGGGTCTCCTGGTGGCCACTTTATAATCCAGGGCTCTCCTGGGGCCACTTTATAGTCCAGGGGTCTACTGGGGTCACTTTATAGTCCAGGGATCTCCTGGGGCCACTTTATAGTCCAGGTGTCTCCTGGGGCCACTTTAGAGCATTGCAATATGAACATGGTTTGTTCATTCGGCCAATTGGAAGCTGGGATGGCACTCATAGTTATCGGTTGCATTGTATCTAAGAGCTTCCCTCCAACAAGAAGGGAATATTGACGCGGACCATGGACCTATGGTGCACGCATGTCCTTTGTTTTGCAGGTATGTGCGTTTGCACTCCTGTAAAACACGGACATGTGAACACACCATAGGGAACCAATGGTTCTAATAGAAGTGTGTTTTTGTGTGCACAATTGTATGCACATAAACACGCTTGTGTGAATCCGCTCTTAGAGGCAGTCCTGAAACACAAATTGTCAGCACTCAGTATGACTCTTCTAGCGGGAATTACCTGTTGGAAATAACCAGGAATACTAAATCAAGTTTGGAGTGCTGTGGACTACGTACTTAAAGCACAAAACAAGAAGTGTCAGCCTAATGTGAGTGATTGGTAACCAGTGTTAAAACTGCCATTTTTTAGGAGTATTTGTCACTAGTGGTTATGCCACGACACAGCCTTGTCCAAAGTCAGGAGTGTGACTCTACCATGGTGTTCTTCTCAGTTCCCTGAATCAATTTGCTGTCCACCATAGGTTGTGGCTGGAATAGGCTACCCTCTTTCCAACAAGCAGTCTCTAATTACTCTCGTTAGCATTCTCTGTGCTCTCTAAACAGACCTCCCACGTCCACCTCTGTGCTCCAACCACTATTCTTGCCTGTCTCCACCAGCTATTCCTTTGCACTTCTTGCAACAGCACTTCAGCTCTCTATCACACTCCTTGCTCTCTCCCTCTAGTGGTGCGGTCAAATTTTTTATAGGGTGTCTGACAAGTGCTGAGAAAGTTTAAACTCGTTCTCTGGCGGGTGGGGTTTACTCCCTTCAGTGCTGTAACTTTCTGGTCCTGCCAAGCACCTGAATCTTCTGATGTGCCTAAATCTGGTCAATGTCTCTTTCTCCTCTCTACTCCCCCTTCCCTTACTTTATAGGGAGTGGAGCTTAGCCATCGGAGTAAAAGAGGGGAGCTGAGCACTGCTGACCCCTCTTACATATTCAATATTAGTATGATATTTCATGAACAGCTTCTGACCTCTGAGACAAGCAAATGGCGGCAGTCGTCATTGAAGCAATGAATGCAACATCATTGCTTCCTTGTTTCAGCAGAGACCGTGACGGGGTTGATAGTGCTTGACCAGAGTCACAGTGGAAGAGTGAGAAATGACTATCCCGGGAGTCCAAGCTAACTGGGATTGACACAGAGCTGGGTCTCAGCAGTCTGGGGTCAGGGGGTCTTTCGATAAAACCAAACTACTCTCCGATGCTTGGACAGCAGCACTCATGGTGGAATAGCATTCACACTCATCGGAAACTTTGTTCGTAGAGACAGCATTAGGTTTCCCGAAGCTGTGGCCCTGCTGTTTTGCATTGAGTGGAGGGACCCACTTCATGATCCAGCGGGGTTTACCAAATCAAGTTTATTACATCAAACAAGTCTTGGCTTCTTTGTCTCAAGTATATGAAGGAATGAGGTGTTGCGATAGTCCAAGCTTCCTGGCAAACATCGCAGAGGAGGTAAAAAAAAAATTCCAGTGCTAAGTTCGTCTAGTCACCGGCACAGCCTTATTTCTTGCTCAGTGCAATTACTGCATTACTGCAATTTTTAACTCCTAGCTGTGCAAATGTTTCAGTGACCTAAATCAGGAATACTAACCTTCATGGGCAATATCAGAGTGCTACCGCTGAGTCTCAGAGGCCATCTCAACTCTTACCATCCTATTCCCTTGTGCCAGCTTGCTGGGTCTTAATTGGATAGCATAGACTGTATTACTACCTGAGGTTATTGATAGTGTGTTCGGCGGTCTTACCAACTTTGATTAATTGCTTTTTTTTGAAGTGGCAGTGACTTTAAAAGGTTGTGTTTACCAACCTCTAACGTGTCATCTTGTCAATACCGAGCCCAGGAACCTAAATATCCTTCTAAACATGTTCCAGAAGGCTCAGCCTGCAAATTAGATGAGTCGCAGAGGATGTCAAAAGAGAAATCCAGTGCTGGAGGAGAGCAAAAATAACTTAAGTTTGACCTTGTCTGATGAGAGCTGAAGCTGAAGACATTAAAACTGCATTTTCTACTTTCCTGATATGAGTCCTTGGTTGTGTATTCGACTTGTATTCCATCTCTGACACAGAAAAGTACCATTAAGCCACCAGGAGATGGAGCAATCACCCTGACAGCATGATATTTCTTGGAGAAAAACAATCAAAAAAGACAAAAAGACTTCTGCTTCCAAATACTGTAACAGTTTTTTAGTTAAAGGAATTCTGTCAGCTAAATGTATCCAGTTACTATAATATACTGACGGCAGCTGAACGGCACCCCGCTGTTCTAACAAACCAGGATTACCTTTATATTTTGGCAAAATGTCTCCTCTGCGAAGATATAGGCAAATAATTATCTCCCGCTGGATATGCTAATGAGCCCTGAACCATCCGATGGGGGTTCCTTCTCTGCGAGCCGTTCGGCTAACTTCCAGCCCTTTGTGTTGAAAACCACCCCTTTTCTTGATGAGTGACGCCTCTAGTTCTTCCCATTGGAGACGTCATGCACTCCACCTTGCATGCGTTGCGTAATCAGGCGCATGCACTGCGACTCATTCACGGCCAGACTGGCCATGACCGCAAACAATTCACAGCGCATACGCTGACAGTGGCATTTAGATGCCCTGATTGGAGTTCGGGTTCTCAAATGACAGCCTCACAATGAGATTGTGGGGTGCTGTTCAGCTGCCGTTGAGGCCGCGGGGGCCTTCTAAAGGCTCCCAGTGCTGCCAATGCAGATTGCCTATGTAGCCTGTGGCATGGCTTAAAAGACTGCCTGTCAGATACAATTAAATACTATGAAACAACATTATTACATTATACTGGCGGTGTGATCACAAGTTCAAGTCCTCTATGGGGAGGAAAAAAAAGTAAAAATTAGTAAAAATAAAACGTTTAATTGTTAAAAAAATTAAAGCTAATAAAGTTTAAAAAAATGATTTTCCCATATTTATAATAGACATATTTGTTATGACCATGCTCATAATTCTGGTTTATCAAATTGACAGAATATTTATTCCAAATAGTGAAAGTCAGAATTGCGCTTTTCTTGGTTACCCCATTTGAGAAAAGAAATTAATAAAAATGAATCAAAAAGTCATATATCCAAAATGGGACAAATAGGAACTACAGGACATCCAGAAAAAAAAAGCCCACGCACAACTATCTAAATGGAAAAATGTAAAAGTTATGGCGGTCAGAAGATGGCGGCAGAAAATAATTTTTTTTTAGAAAGATATATATTTTTTAAAAGTAGTACAGCAAAACATAATTATATAATAATTTGGTATCACAGTAATCGTATTTACCCTTGGAACAAAGTTATCATATCATTTTTGCTGCAGTGTGTAGGTCGTAGAAACAAGACTAGAGATGAGCGAGCACACTCGTCCGAGCTTGATGCTCGTTCGAGTATTAGGGTGTTCGAGATGCTTTTAACTCGAGACGAACACCACGCGGTACTTGAGTCAATTGCATTTCCTTCCACGCATGTTTAGCGCCATTTTCTAGCCAATAGACATGCGGGGAAGGCATTACCACTTCCTGCTGTGACGTGCCAGCCCTCTCCCCCCACAGTAGTGAGTGGCTGGGCCGATCAGGTGACCGCCAAGTACTTAAAGTGGTCCTGCCAGCGGCTCGCCTCAGACGCATGCTGGCAGAGGTTAGGGAAAGTGCTGCTGCTTATCAGGGGATAGTGTTAGCGTAGGATCCTGTCTTCAAGAACCCCAACGGTCCTTCTTAGGGCTACTCCTCATCGTGTGCATTATAGTTTTGGCTGGCTTGGAGCAGTAGTACACCAATTTTTTTTTAAGCATCTCGGGCTGTGCAGGCCATTTCAGCTATAGCGTTCTCAGTCTGCAGTGTATTACGCAGAGTTTGGGGACAGAGCCGCCTATATAGGGAAAGTTTTATAGGATTCCTGATCCACTGTGCAAGAACCCCAACAATCCTTCTTAGGGCTACATCTCACCGTGTGCATTATACTTGTGGCTGGCTGGGAGCAGTAGTGCAACAACTTTTGTATTACGCATCTAGGCCTGTTCCCAGCCTTGCAGTTATAGCGTTCTCAGCCTGCAGTGCCTGACAACGAGCTCTCACAGTGAAACAGTACTCTAATATTTTCTAGCCCACTGCAAAGTATTTCAGCTCTGCTGCTGTGCACAGCATCTCACAATACCCTTTCCTTGAAGGGGGTTGAGATAGTTGTAGTTATCAGTACTATCCACTGGCTTTGGAGTCTTCTCCCACTCCATACAGCCTCTCTTATCTACAAGTCTCTGCGAGCAGTAAATTACCCCTAGGTATCAGCGCAAGACAGCAGGTTACTAAGGACAGGGCTTCAGAGGAGGAGGCAAGTGCAGCAGCAGGACAGGTTGGAAGAGGCAGTGGAGTGGCCAGGGGTAGAGGCAGGGCCAGAGCCAAGAATCCCCCAACTGTTTCCCAAAGCACCCCTTCATGGCAACCCTCCGTGCAGAGGGCTAGGTGCTCAAAGGTGTGGATGTTTTTTAGTGAGAGCACGGCCGACCGACGAACAGTGGTGTGCAACCTGTGTCGCACCAAGATCAGCCGGGGAGCCACTACTACCAGCCTGACCACCACCAGCATGCACAGGCATATGATGGCCAAGCACCCCACAAGGTGGGAAGAAGGTCATTCACCACCCCCGGGTCACACCACTGTCTCTTCCCCTGTGCCACAATCTGCCACACAGATTCAATCCCCCTCCCAGGACGCAGGCACGAACACCTCCCGGCCTGCACCCATACTCACACCTCCACCATCCTCCACTCCATCCAGCAATGTCTCTCAGCGCAGCATTCAGCTGTTGCTAACACAAGCGTTGGAGCGAAAGCGGAAATACGTCGCCACCCACCCGCATGCACAAGCTTTAAACGTGCACATTGCCAAATTAATCAGCCTGGAGATGCTGCCGTTCAGGCTTGTGGAAATGGAGGCTTTCAAAAACGTGATGGTGGCGGCGGTCCCGCGTTACTCGGTCCCCAGTCGCCACTATTTTCCGCGGTGTGCCATCCCCGTCCTACTCCAGCATGTCTCCCGCAACATAAATCGTGCCTTCACCAACGCGGTTACTGCCAAGGTCCACTTAACCATGGACACATGGACAAGTACTGGCGGGCAGGGCCACTATATCTCCCTGATGGCACATTGGGTGAACTTGGTGGAGGCTAGGACCGAGTCAGAGCCTGGGACCGCTCACTTCCTATCCACACCCAGAATAGCGGGTCCTACCTTGTTGCTGGTATCTGCGGCGTTTTATGCCACCTCCTCCAGACACTCCCCCTCCTCCTCCTCTGCTACATCTACCTCTCAATTAAGAAGTGTGAGCACGTCGCCAGCAGTCGGTAGCGCGCAGCTCAGCAGCACAGTGGTGGGCAAGCGTCAGCAGGCCGTGCTGAAACTAATCAGCTTAGGTGACAAGAGGAACACGGCCCCAGAGCTGTTGCAAGGTTTGACAGAGTAGACCGACCTCTGGCTTTCGCCGCTGAGCCTTCAACCGGGCATGGTCATGTGTGACAACGGCCGTAACCTGGTGGTGGCTCTGCAGCTTGGCAGCCTCACACACGTGCCATGCCTGTCCCCCTTCTTCAATCTGGTGGTTTAGCAGTTTCTGAAAAACTACCCCCATTTGTCTGACCTGCTCGACAAGTTGCGCCGCGTCGCGGCACATTTCTGCAAGTCCACCACAGACGCTGCCACCCTGAGGACCCTGAAACATTGGTTTCAGCTGCCAGAGCACCGACTGCTGTGCAACGTGCCCACACGCTGGAATTCTATGCTGCACATGTTGGCCAGGCTGTACGAGCAGTGTAGAGCAATAGTAGAATACCAGCTGCAACATAAGCGGCGGAGTGGTAGTCAGACTCCGCAATTCCGTACTGAGGAGTGGGCATGGATGGCAGATATCTGCCAGGTCCTCAGAAACTTTGAGGAGTCTACCCAGATGGTGAGCGGCGATGCAGCCATCATTAGCGTTACCATCCCGCTGCTTTGCCTGTTGAGAAGTTCGCTGCTAAGCATAAAGGCCAACACTTTGTGGTTGAAACAGGAGATGGGGGATGACAGTATGTCGCTTGATAGCCAGACCACCCTCATGTCTATATCTCAGCACATTTGGAGGAGGGGGAGGGGAGGAGGAGGAGGGGGAAGAGACAGCTGGCCACACTGCAGAGGGTACCCATGCTTCTTGTCTCTTATCTGTTCAGCGTGTATGGGCTGAAGAGGAGGAGGAGGATCCTGAAACTCATCTTCCTAGTGAGGACAGTGTTGTGTTGCATACTGGGACCCTGGCACACATGGCCGACTTCATGTTAGGCTGCCTTTCTCGTGACCCTTGCGTTAGACACATTCTGGCCAACACGGAGTACTGGGTGTACACCCTTCTAGACCCACGGTATAAGGAGAGCCTCTCCACTCTCATTCCAAGAGAGGAATGGGTACGAGAGTGATGCAATACCACAGGGCCCTGGTGGAAAAAGTGATGCTAAAGTTCCCATCTGACAGTGCTAATGGCAGAAGACGCAGTTCCGAAGGCCAAGTAGCAGGGGAGGGGCAGGGATCAGGCAGCATGTCCAGCGCAGGCAGGTGAACACTCTCCAAGGCCTTTGCCAGCTTTATGGCTCCCCAGCAAGACTGTGTCACCACTCCCCAGTCAAGGCTAAGTCGGAGAGCGCACAGTAAAAAGATGGTGAGGGAGTACGTAGCCGATCGTACCACCATCCTCCGTGATACCTCTGCTCCATACAACTATTGAGTGTCAAAGCTGGACACGTGGCAAGAACTTGCGCTGTACGCCCTGGAGGTGCTGGCCTGCCCTGCCGCTAGTGTCTTGTCAGAGAGGGTGTTTAGTGAAGCTGGGGGAATCATAACGGATAAGCGTACCCGCCCGTCAACTGTCAGTGCCGACATGCTTACACTCATAAAGATGAATAAAGGCTGGATTTCCCCACACTTCTCTTCTCCACCGGCGGAAAGCAGCGGAACCTAATGACTCTTTTCGCTGCAACAGGAGAAAAATGCATCCTCTATCACCACAAAAAGGGGGAATTAGCTTTGTCAATCACTCTCGGATATTATTACTTCTTCTACTACTACTCCTCCTCCAAAAACAGCATGTCATCACATTAAACTGCCAATTTTTCTGCCGCCCAAAAGGCTCTGTTTAAAAGTTTTTTACATTTTTTCAAAGTTTCAAAAGTATTGATACTTTAAGGCCTCGGTCACACGGGCGTTTTATTCTGCTATTTGCGCATGCGATCCTCGCAGATATAGACCCAATGCTTTGCAATGGGATCGGTCACATGTCTGCTTTTTATGCGGATGTGTGATAAATTATAGGGCACAATGATTCGCAGAACGCACCTATCTGTGTTCTGCGATTCTTTGTGTTCTATATACGCGTTCAACGGGGCCGGCGGCAGCAGCGCCGACCCCATTGAGAACATATACTAAAGATCCTTCTCCTCTGCCACAGCTGTAACAGCTGTGGCAGAGGAGAACGATGTTCGCCCATTGAATTCAATGGAGCCGGCAATACAGCCGGCTCCATTGAAAGCAATGGGCTGCCGGCGAGCGCCGGATGAATTTTCGGGAAGGGCTTAAAAATATATGCCCTTCCCTGAAAACCATCCTAGAATGTGTAAAAATTAAAAAAAAAGTATACTCACCTTTTTCCTGCAGCCGGAGTTCAGCCGCGTCCGGCCGTCAGTTCTCCTGAACTGCTCTCTGTAGTATTCAACAGGCGGGGATTTAAAATCCCCGGCTGCTGAATGTGCTGCCTCTGATTGGTCACAGCCCTCAGCCAATCAGAGGCAGCTCTCACTCACCCATTTATGAATTCATGAATGGGTGAGTGAGTGCTGCTTCTGATTGGCTGAGCACAGGGACCAATCAGAGGCAGTTCTCAGGTATTGAATGACAGCTGAGAGCTGCCTCTGATTGGTCCCTACTCTCAGCCAATCAGAGGCAGCACTCACTCACCCATTCATGAATTCATGAATGGGTGAGTGAGAGCTGCCTCTGATTGGTGAGGGCTGTGACCAATCAGAGGCAGCCCATTCAGCAGCCGGGGATTTTAAATCCCCGCCTGCTGAATACTACAGAGAGCAGTTCAAGAGAACTGCCGGACGGACGCGGCTGAACTCTGGCTGCAGGAAAAAGGTGAGTATATTTTTTTTTTTTATTTTATTACATTGTAGGATGGCAGAGGATAGCGGGCAGCGCTGGGCCATTTCACTGAAAACGCTGCTAGGTGCAGATTTTTCAGTGAATCGTTGTCGACGGTCACACGATTTGTGGATGCGCATCCGTTATGCGATCGGCAAGTCGCGGGAAAAAACGCCCGTGTGACCGAGACCTAACAGAAACCAATTTTTTTCACAAGGCTGTCTCCAGGCTCTGCTACAAATTAAGCAACAGTGAGCTGTATCTTTAAAAAAATATTTATGGCTTTCACCTGCCCTCGCGGTTGAGCAATTTTTCAGGGGTACACTTGTACTCTTGGTATACCAATTTTTCAGGCCCTTGCCTATACTGTTATCTTACTAATTTTTTTCGGCCTTCGCCTACACTCTTAGTAACCAAATTTTTTCAGGTGTTGGACTATACTCTTGGTACACCAATGTTTCAGGGGTTTGCCTACACTCTTAGTAACCAAATTTTTTCAGGTGTTGGACTATACTCTTGGTACACCAATGTTACAGGGGTTCGCCTATACTGTGAGTGCACAAAGGTTTCCCATTGCGGTGTTCAGCTGCCTGACACATAAACAGAATGAAGTGTGTGGGGACACATGGATTTCACATAGCTATTTAACTCACGGCACCTTGGGTCACACAAGGTCGAGGCTGAGACCGAGCCTGACCTAGGGCCCGCTCACATACTTCCCACACAGAGTATTGCGGGTCCTACCTCGGTCATGGTTTCTCGGCCTTATTATGCCACCTCCTCCTCCTGCTGGGGATCAGCACTGGGCAACATGTATTTTCTCTCGTGTTACCACAGTTATCTGAGACACTGGTTTGGGCCAAACAAAAGGAGCATTACTGCATTAATCAGACGTTCACAGCTGCACTAGCATCCAAGTCCGCTTGAGGCCCACGATTACTGAGGGTGTGGGCAGAGGCCAAGGTCCTAGGGGGGAAGAATCAACTGTGCCAGGTATAGCCTGTGGAACTTCTTTGTGGTTCATCCAGTCTTTGGAGTGATGAAAGCAACCGTAACTGATTTAAAGAGACGTTCACAGCTGTACTAGCATCCAAGTCCGCTTTCTGCCCACGATTACTGAGGGTGTGAGGCGAGGCCGAGGTCTTTGGCAGGTTGAAACTGCCTTGTTTGGGCACTCCGATTTCTTTATGTGTAATACTGCTTTGAGTTTCATGGGCTCGCCTATGCTGTGGGTGCACAAAGACTTCCCATTGCGTTGTTTTACCTGTCTGGCAGAAATACACTGAATGACTAGGGCAGAAGTGTGGGCCGAGGTCCTGGGCGGGGTGAAACTCTGCCATGTTTGGGGACTCTGATTTCCTCATGTGTAATGCCATGTTTGAGTTCTTCGGGCTCGCCTATGCTGTGGGTGCACAGACTTCCCATTGCGGTGTTTTACTGTCTGGCACAAATACACTGACTGACTAGGGCAGAAATGTGAGCTGAGGCCCTTGGCGGGGTGAAACTCTGCCATGTTTGGGCACTCTGTTTTCCTCATATGTAATACCATCTTTCAGTTCCTTGGCCTCGCCTATGCTCTGGATGCACAAAGACTTCCCATTGCGGTGTTTTACCTGTTCAGCACAAATACATTGACTAGGGCAGAAATGTGGGCCGAGGCCATTGGCAGGGGGAAACTCTGCCATGTTTGGGCACTCTGTTTTCCTCATGTGTAATACCATCTTTCAGTTCCTTGGGCTCGCCTATGCTATGGGTGCACAAAGACTTCCTATCACGGGGTTTTACCTGTCTGGCACAAATACACTGACTGACTATGGCAGAAATGTGGGCCGAGGTCCTTGGCGGGGTGAAACTCTGCCATGTTTGGGCACTCTGATTTCTTCCTGTGTAATACCATCTTTGTGCACCGACAGCATAGGCGAGCTCAAGGAACTCAAAGACTTCCCATTGCAGTGTTAAGCTATCTGACACCTACACAGAATGAATTGTGTGGGGACACATAGATTTCCCACTGCTATGTAACCTTGCATTTGGAGGCCGGGACCGAGACTGACCCTGGACCCGCTCACGTGCTTCCCACGCAGAGTATTGCTGCATTGTGGAGATGTGTAGAAGTGAGTTCCCTTTATGCCCACATTTGCGGCTCCTGACAATTTTGTGACGGAGGTGGCACGAGATTGGAATAATGATGCTATGTCAAATCATCATCAAATCTCAACAGCATTGTGGGCTATTGCCCACACTTTCAAAGAGCGTCGCTGCCTGGCCCTGCCAACCCTCTGCAGTGTGTGCCTTCGGTTCCTCCTCATCCAGTATGCACTTATAAATAGACATGAGGGTGGTGTAGCTATGAAGCGAGTGTGTGGCATGAGGGCAGCTGAATGCTGCGCAGGCAAAATTTTGTGTGCGCTGTGGACGCAGGGTCGTGCGGGGGGGTTGGACAGCAATGCCAGCATGTAACCTAGGAAAAGAGGCAGCGGTGTCACCCGCAGGCAGTGATTGTCCTTGGTTGCAGGTAGTGTGGTGCTTAGCTAAGATGTGCCAGCACGTGTGCTTTACTAATGAGGGTTTGTCCCAAGTAAATTGTTAGGGGGGGTGACCGCCAAGCTCTTGTCCCCATTTTGGCTTAATAGTGGGACCTGGGAGTCTCATATGCAGCCATGCATGCTGCGCCTGCCCTTCCCTATCCGTTTCTGTGGTGTTTCCATGACTTTCTGATGTTTTCAGGTGTTTCACAAGTCATGACTAGAGATGAGCAAACACCAAAATGTTCGGGTGCTCGTTATTCGGAACGAACTTCCCGCGATGCTCGAGGGTTCGTTTCGAACAACGAACCCCATTGAAGTCAATGGGCGACCAGAGCATTTTTGTATTTCGCCGATGCTCGCTAAGGTTTTCATGTGTGAAAATCTGGGCAATTCAACAAAGTGATGGGAATGACACAGAAACGGATAGGGCAGGCGAGGGGCTACATGTTGGGCTGCATCTCAAGTTCACAGGTCCCACTATTAAGCCACAATACCGGCAAGAGTGGCCCCCCCCCCCCTCCCAACAACTTTTACTTCTGAAAAGCCCTCATTAGCATGGCATACCTTTGCTAAGCACCACACTACCTCCAACAAAGCACAATCACTGCCTGCATGACACTCCACTGACACTTCTCCTGGGTTACATGCTGCCCAACCGCCCCCCCTCCCCCCCACAGCGCACACCAAAGTGTCCCTGGGCAGCCTTCAGCTGCCCTCATGCCACACCACGCTCGTGTCTATTTAGAATTGCGTCTGCCATGACGAGGGACCGCAGGCACACACTGCAGAGGTTGGCACGGCTAGGCAGCGACCCTCTTTAAAAGTGGCGGAGCGATAGCCCACAATGCTGTACAGAAGCAATGAGAAATAGAATCCTGTGCCACCGCCATCAGGAGCTGCACACGTGGGCACAGCAATGGGGAACCTATGTGCCACACACTATTCATTCTGTCAAGGTGTCTGCATGCCCCAGTCAGACCGGGCTTTTTAATTCATAGACACAGGCAGGTACAACTCCCTATTGTGAAGTCCCTGTCGACCCACAGCATGGGTGGCTCCCTGGAACCCACCGGCGGTACACAGAAATATCCCATTGCATTGCCCAACACAGCTGAGGTAGTAATGTCGTGCTTAATGCAGGTGGGCTTCGGCCCACACTGCATGCCCCAGTCTGACTGGGGTTCTTTATAAGTGTACAGATGTAGTAAAAACTCCATGTGCACCTACAGCATGGGTGGGTGCCAGGAAGCCACCGGCGGTACACAAAAATATCCCATTGCATTGCCCAACACAGCTGAGGTAGTAATGTTGTGCTTAACCCTTTCCAATCCAATTTGTATATGGTTTTCCTAGGGGGCTTACTCTTTTTCTGCCGTTATACAACGGCGCTATATGCTGGCTAAAGCCAGTACTGCATGAGCTGACACGTAGGATAGGCTCCGACAGCAGAGAGGCTGGCAATATACAGTAAGAGAACCCAGACGGACGTCTACCAACAACGGAGCTGTACAGCCTTAAACCCGAAATGTCTTCACAGGTCACACAGTGGACTGGAAAGGGTTAATGCAGGTGGGTTTCGGCCCACACTGCATGCCCCAGTCAGACTGGGTTTCTTTATAAGTGGAAACAGATGCATTTATAATTCCCTGTGGACCCACAGCATGGGTGGGTGCCAGGAAGCCACCGGCGGTACATAGAAATATCCCATTGCATTGCCCAACACAGCTGAGGTAGTTATGTCGTGCGTAATACAGGTGGGCTTCGGCCCACACTGCATGCCCCAGTCAGACTGGGGTTCTTTAGAAGTGTACAGATGTATTAAAAACTCTGTGTGCACCTACAGCATGGGTGGCTCCCTGGAACCCACCGGCGGTACATAAAAATATCCCATTGCATTGCCCAACACAGCTGAGGTAACGTCAGCTGTAATGCAGGTGGGCTAAAAATTAATTTGATTACACTGTAGGCGAGGGCCCACAAAAATTGCTGTATCAACAGTACTAATGTACATCCCAAAAATTGGCCATGGCCAGCCAAGAGGGCAGGTGAAACCCATTAATCGCTTTGGTTAATGTGGCTTAAGTGGTAACTAGGCCTGGAGGCAGCCCAGTGTAACGAAAAATTGGTTCAAGTTAAAGTTCCAACGCTTTTAAGCGCATTGAAACTTATAAAAATTGTTCAGAAAAATTATTTGAGTGAGCCTTGTGGCCCTAAGAAAAATTGCCCGTTCAGCGTGTTTACGTGAGGTTTCAGGAGGAGGAGCAGGAGGAGGAGGAGGAATATTAGACACAGATTGATGAAGCAGAAATGTCCCCGTTTTGGATGGTGAGAGAGAACGTAGCTTCCATCCGCGGGTGCAGCCTACGTATTGCTTACGTATCGCTGCTGTCCGCTGGTGGAGAACAGAAGTCTGGGGAAATCCAGCCTTTGTTCATCTTGATGAGTGTTAGCCTGTCGGCACTGTCGGTTGACAAGCGGCTACGCTTATCTGTGATGATTCCCCCAGCCGCACTAAACACCCTCTCCGACAAGACGCTAGCCGCAGGACAAGCAAGCACCTCCAGGGCATACAGCGCTAGTTCAGGCCACGTGTCCAGCTTCGACACCCAGTAGTTGTAGGGGGCAGAGGCGTCACCAAGGATGGTCGTGCGATCCGCTACGTACTCCCTCACCATCCTTTTACAGTGCTCCCGCCGACTCAGCCGTGACTGGGGAGCGGTGACACAGTCTTGGTGGGGAGCCATAAAGCTGGCCAGGCCCTTAAAGACTGTTGCACTGCCTGGGATGTACATGCTGCTCGATCTACGCACATCCCCTGCTACCTTGCCCTCGGTACTGCGCCTTCTGCCACTAGCGCTGTCGGCTGGGAATTTTACCATCAGCTTGTCCGCAAGGGTCCTGTGGTATAGCAACACTCTCGAACCCCTTTCCTCTTCGGGAATCAGAGTGGGCAGGTTCTCCTTATACCGTGGATCGAGCAGTGTGTACACCCAGTAATCCGTCGTGGCCAGAATGCGTGCAACGCGAGGGTCACGAGAAAGGCATCCTAACATGAAGTCAGCCATGTGTGCCAGGGTACCTGTACGCAACACATGGCTGTCTTCACTAGGAAGATCACTTGCAGGATCCTCCTCCTCCTCCTCCTCCTCCTCAGGCCATACACGCTGAAAGGATGACAGGCAATCAGCCGGTGTACCGTCAGCAGCGGCCCAAGCTGTCTCTTCCCCCTCCTCCTCATCCTCCTCATGCTCCTCCTCCTCCTCCTGTACGCGCTGAGAAATAGACAGGAGGGTGCCCTGACTATCCAGCGGCATACTGTCTTCCCCCGCCCCCGTTTCCGAGCGCAAAGCAGCTGCCTTTATGGTTTGCAGGGAATTTCTCAAGATGCATAGCAGAGGAATGGTGACGCTAATGATTGTAGCATCGCCGCTCACCACCTGGGTAGACTCCTCAAAATTACCAAAGACATGGCAGATGTCTGCCAACCAGGCCCACTCTTCTGAAAGGAATTGAGGAGGCTGACTCCCACTGCGCCGCCCATGTTGGAGTTGGTATTCGACTATAGCTCTACGTTGTTCATAGAGCCTGGCCAACATGTGGAGCGTAGAGTTCCACCGTGTGGGCACGTCGCACAGCAGTCGGTGCACTGGCAGCTTAAAGTGATGTTGCAGGGTGCGCAGGGTGGCAGCGTCCGTGTGGGACTTGCGAAAATGTGCGCAGAGCCGGCGCGCCTTTACGAGCAGGTCTGACAAGCGTGGGTAGCTTTTCAGAAAGCGCTGAACCACCAAATTAAAGACGTGGGCCAGGCATGGCACGTGCGTGAGGCTGCCGAGCTGCAGAGCCGCCACCAGGTTACGGCCGTTGTCACACACGACCATGCCCGGTTGGAGGCTCAGCGGCGCAAGCCAGCGGTCGGTCTGCTGTGTCAGACCCTGCAGCAGTTCGTGGGCCGTGTGCCTCTTATCGCCTAAGCTGAGTAGTTTCAGCACGGCCTGCTGACGCTTGCCCACCGCTGTGCTGCCACACCGCGCGACACCGACTGCTGGCGACATGCTGCTGCTAACACTTCTTGATTGCGAGACAGAGGAGGAGGAGGGTGCTTTAGTGGAGGAAGCATACACCTCCGCAGATACCACCACCGAGCTGGGGCCCGCAATTCTGGGGGTGGGTAGGACGTGAGCGGTCCCAGGCTCTGACTCTGTCCCAGCCTCCACTAAATTCACCCAATGTGCCGTCAGGGAGATGTAGTGGCCCTGCCCGCCTGTGCTTGTCCACGTGTCCGTAGTTAAGTGGACCGTGGCAGTAACCGCGTTGGTGAGGGCGCGTACAATGTTGCGGGAGACGTGGTCGTGCAGGGCTGGGACGGCACATCGGGAAAAGTAGTGGCGACTGGGAACTGAGTAGCGCGGGGCCGCCGCCTCCATGATACTTTTGAAGGACTCCGTTTCCACAACCCTATACGGCAGCATCTCAAGGCTGATGAATTTTGCTATGCGGACTGTTAACGTTTGAGCGTGCGGGTGCGTGGCGGCGTACTTGCGCTTGCGCTCCAACAGTTGCGCAAGCGACGGCTGGACGGTGCGCTGAACTACACTGCTGGATGGGGCCGAGGACAGCGGAGGTGAGGGTGTGGGTGCAGGCCAGGAGACAGTAGTGCCTGTGTCATGAGAGGGGGGTTGCATCTCAGTGGCAGGTTGGGGCACAGGGGGAGAGGCAGGGGTGCAAACCGGAGGCGCTGAACGGCCTTCGTCCCACCTTGCGGGGTGCTTGGCCATCATATGTCTGCGCATGGTGGTGGTGGTGAGGCTGTTGGTGTTGGCTCCCCGGCTGAGCTTTGCGCGACAAAGGTTGCACACCACTGTTCGTCGGTCGTCAGGCGTCTCTGTGAAAAACTGCCAGACCTTAGAGCACCTCGGCCTCTGCAGGGTGGCATGGCGCGAGGGGGCGCTTTTGGAAACACTTGGTGGATTATTCGGTCTGGCCCTGCCTCTACCCCTGGCCACCGCACTGCCTCTTGCAACCTGCCCTGCTGATGCCCTTGACTCCCCCTCTGAAGACCTGTCCTCCTGAGTAAGCGTTGCACACCAGGTGGGGTCAGTCACCTCATCGTCCTGCTGCTCTTCCTCCGAATCCTCTGTGCGCTGCTCCCTCGGACTTACTGCCCTTACTACTACCTCACTGCAAGACAACTGTGTCTGATCGTCATCGTCCTCCTCACCCACAGAAAGTTGTTGAGACAGTTGGCGGAAGTCCCCAGCCTCTTCCCCCGGACCCCGGGAACTTTTGAATGGTTGGGCATCAGTGACGATAAACTCCTCTGGTGGGAGAGGAACCGCTGCTGCCCAATCTAAGCAGGGGCCCGAGAACAGTTCCTGGGAGTGTTCCCGCTCCTGAGCAGGTGTTATTGTAGTGGAGTGAGGAGGCTGGGAGGAAGGAGGAGCAGCAGACAGAGGATTCGGATTGGCAGCAGTGGACGACGCAGAACTGCGGGTAGACGATAGGTTGCTCGAAGCACTTTCTGCCATCCAGGACAGGACCTGCTCACACTGCTCATTTTCGAATAACCGTCTCCCGCGTGAACCTATTAATTGGGCGATGAATGTGGGGACACCAGAAACGTGCCTCTCTCCTAATCGCGCAGCAGTCGGCTGCGACACACCTGGATCAGGAGCTTGGCCTGTGCCCACACCCTGACTTGGCCCTCCGCGTCCTCGGCCGCGTCCACGTCCTCTAGGCCTACCCCTACCCCTCAGCATGCTGTATTACCAGTGATTTGATTTCACAGGCAGGAAATAAATTGGCGCAAGACTGCAGGCCAAATATAATTTTTTCCCTTTTTTGAAAACGAAAGGCCCCACTGCCTCTAGTGAATGAATAATCTAAGTTTAATAAGTGTGCTGTTTTCCTGCTAATGTGTCACAGAACGTGAGGGTAGCAGAGTTATTAACTGTGGCAGAGCAGGTATTTTTTTTCCCAATTAAGGAAAGCAAATGGCGAAGCCAGGAGTAAAACGTAGCTGGGTGCGTATGATTTTTACAGGTTGCAGACGCAGCCGACACGTGTCCACCGGCGTTAGGACGGACAGAGGCAGGACAAATAGAATTATTTTCTGTTTTTTTTGCACCAAAAGGCAGCACTGCGTATATTCTATGAACATGAGAAGTTTAATAACTGTGCTGTTTTCCTGCTAATGTGTCACAGAACGTGAGGGTAGCAGAGTTATTAACTGTGGCAGAGCAGGTATTTTTTTTCCCAATTAAGGAAAGCAAATGGCGAAGCCAGGAGTAAAACGTAGCTGGGTGCGTATGATTTTTACAGGTTGCAGACGCAGCCGACACGTGTCCACCGGCGTTAGGACGGACAGAGGCAGGACAAATAGAATTATTTTCCGTTTTTTTGCACCAAAAGGCAGCACTGCGTATATTCTATTAACATGAGAAGTTTAATAACTGTGCTGTGGCCCTGCTAATGTGTCACAGAACGTGAGGGTAGCAGAGTTATTAACTGTGGCAGAGCAGGTATTTTTTTTCCCAATTAAGGAAAGCAAATGGCGAAGCCAGGAGTAAAACGTAGCTGGGTGTGTATGATTTTTACAGGTTGCAGACGCAGCCGACACGTGTCCACCGGCATTAGGACGGACAGAGGCAGGACAAATAGAATTATTTTCCGTTTTTTTGCACCAAAAGGCAGCACTGCGTATATTCTATTAACATGAGAAGTTTAATAACTGTGCTGTGGCCCTGCTAATGTGTCACAGAACGTGAGGGTAGCAGAGTTATTAACTGTGGCAGAGCAGGTATTTTTTTTCCCAATTAAGGAAAGCAAATGGCGAAGCCAGGAGTAAAACGTAGCTGGGTGCGTATGATTTTTACAGGTTGCACACGCAGCCGACACGTGTCCACCGGCGTTAGGACGGACAGAGGCAGGACAAATAGAATTATTTTCACTTGTTTTACAAGCAAAAGGCAGCACTGCGTATATTCTATGAATAATAACTGTGTTGTGGCCCTGCCTATACAATTCTTTCCCTGCAGTATCAATGGAGGGTGGAATGCTCTGCAGAGGCGATTTTGAGAAGCAAAAAAAAATGCAGCACAGCTAACAGCAGCCTGGACAGTACTGCACACGGATAAATATGGCCCTAGAAAGGACCGTTGAGGTTCTTGAAGGCTACACTCACTCCTAACACTCTCCCTGCCTATGCAGCACTTCTGTCCCTAATGCCAGGTGCAACGCTCTGCAGAGCCGATTTTGAGAGAAAAAAAAATGGCACTGCTAACAGCAGCCAACACACAGCTATCAGTGGCCCTAATAAGGACCTTTGGGGGGTCTTGAAGCCTACACTAACTACCAATTCTTTCCCTACAGCAGCTCCGGTACAAACAGCACTGTCCCTCATCTAACTCACCAGGCATCTGAGCCGAACCGCGGGAGGGGCCGACTTTTATGTTCGGGTGACACCTGATCTTCCCAGCCACTCACAGCAGGGGGGTGGTATAGGGGTTGAACGTCACAGGGGGAAGTTGTAATGCCTTCCCTGTCTTTCAATTGGCCAAAAAAAGCGCGCTAACGTCTCAGGGAAGGAAGTGAAAGTAACCAGAACACCGCATGGTGTTCGTTACGAATAACGAACATCCCGAACACCCTAATATTCGCACGAATATCAAGCTCGGAAGAACACGTTCGCTCATCTCTAGTCATGACCTATGCGGAGCATCGGTCCCATACTAAAATGCTCGAGTCACCCATTGACTTCAATGGGGTCGTTACTGGAAACGAGCTCTCGAGCATTACGAAAAGTTCGACTCGAGTACCGAGCACCCGAGCATTTTGGTGCTCGCTCATCTCTAATCGTGACTATCTGAAGCATTGGATTCCAATGAATTTGTACTAATGGGCAATTTTCCAGTGTGTAAAATTGACCGGCTGGCCGGAAAAGATAGCGCATATGGAGCACATTCAGGCTGGCCACTTTTACACTGGCCGGAAAAGATAGGTCCTGTCCTATCTTTTGCTGGAATACACAGGCCATTCTCACAGGCTCCCATAAGAGCTTGCATTAGAAAAGGGAAGGAAGAGAGAGTTTAGCAGCAGCTCGCGTTGCCTTCTCCTTGTTGGCAGCTCCCATTGGTTGAGAAGGGAGTTAATCTCATGCCCCGTCCCGCCCCTTCCTCTTTCCAGCAGCCAGCAAGGGGCGGAGAGGGAAAGGGAGTTTAGAACACTGGCTCTGCTAAGCTTCTGCCACCTCCCTTTTCCAGCAGTTGGCAAGGGGCGGAAAGGGGAAGGGATTATAGCAGAGCTGAACTCTCTCCCCCCGGCCAAAAGTGTACCAGACTGCGGCGTATACATGCTGTACCCAGACTTCTGAATGGGCGAGAAAACGGGAGATGCGATTTTCGGCCATGACTCAGGTGGCCGAAAATTGTAGTGCCCATGTGAAAGAGCCCTTAAAGTGTAAAGAAACATTTTTGCAATCTTCCTACTATAGAAAATACTCCAGTTATTCCTTTTACTTCAGATCAAGTAAGTTTTTGAAATGCATCGGATAACAAGCTATTTCTTTGGAAATGATGTTTGATGAACAATTAACTCCTCTTGCTCTCAGCAATTCACAAGATGAGCCCATTTCTCCTGTGGATGTGTTTTCGACATCTATTAATAGGTCAAAAATATCCAATCTGGATTTTTATCTTCTCCAAACAAGAGCTTCAGTTATTGACTACTTTCAAATTCAAGTGGGGAAAATAAAGAACTTACCAATTTATATTCCTGATGTAACAAGATGGAACAGAATATAAACCAAAGAAAACCACTAGAAGATATTTCTCTCAATCCTTTTATCATACTCCACCCTTTAGATAAGGGCAGTTCTATTGTGATACTTGACAAAGCTTTATATGAATGTGAAGTACTTATATTTTCCAACACTTCCACATACCGGTCTCTAAATATTGATGCAACAGAAACATTTAAAATTGATTTATCCAAATTGCTGAATGTAGGTTTGTCCTCAGAGATAATAAACAAAAAACTCTAGGATTATTTGTTGGTAGACTCTCCAGTCTGCCCTATATTCCATGCATTACCCCAAACTCACAAAACTGTCTTTCCTCCTTTTTTATGCCTAGTTATAGCTAGTAATAGCTCATTATTTGAATGCCTGATTACATGGCTTGATAATCTGTTAGAACCATTGGTAGCGGCAATTCTGCAAATGCTCGGTCTCTGTATGCAGCTGAATTTAAAATTCCAAACTTTATTCTTCAAATAGTTAAAAACATGCAGAGGAGCCAGCGAAAGCAAGCGTACGCAGGCCTCTTGTTCCTCCGCCTCGCATGTATTTCACTATTTGAAGAATAAAGTTTGTATACAGCTGAATTAAAAATTCCATAATGTGAGAATCCTTCAAACACATTCTGTGCAGTAAAGCTACAAAAGTACAAAATAAAAGAGTTATGATTTTTTGAAAGTGAGGAAGAGAACCCAAAAATAAAAAAAAAGTTATTTTTATTTCTTATTTTAATATCTGCTCTTCCCCAAAGTATATTTGAGTAATATGATTACCATTGCCATAACGCTGGGGGTCCCTGGGGTCGCCATTGTGACCCTGACCCTTAGCTGGCGGGAACCCCACACCACAGTCTAGACAAGACTTGCAGGCTCAGGGATCGCATCACACGGACCTGGCTAATCAATGAGCGATTCCTTCATCAAACTGAAGAAATGCTCATTGGTTGTATTACTAATCAATCAGAGCTTCTTTCACTGATTGGTCGGTGGCATCTGGCTGAGAGGCTGCAGATACAGCTCTGCTATATCAGACCGTCCACCACTCTTCCTGCACAGACACAGCAGCTGTCGGAACGGAGATGAGGAGGCTGAAGACACAGACAGCAGGGCGGGGGACTGACCCCCTCCGGAGAACATCTGACTCCTTCGATGGCGGGCTGCCTAGAAGACATGGAGGTCCAGGACGGCACTATTTACAGGAATGGAATATGCTTTATGTGTGTGAGGGCTCGTTCACACGGGTGGACTGTCACTGCATATTACACGCATGCAAATCCCTGTGTAACGTGGGGAATGGAGGGGATAAAAGCCAACAAACTGTCACTCTTCCATGTAAACCTGCGTGTGGGCACTGCGTATCATCCGCAGTCTTAGTATAAGCCCTGTATGAAGCGTTGTCCATATACATGCATTGCATATGGGCAGCAACTTCATACACATCACAGCTCTGAACAGAGCGGGGAATTTTAGAAAAATCGCACTGCGCGTGTCCGTGATGCGTCATTTGTGTCATATGCAGTTCGTACGCGGTCTCTGCCGCAGAGCGTATGAGCTGTAATGTGTACAATCCAATGGTGTGCGCATACGCCCCTGTGAACAAGCCCTTTGGGTCACTTCACATCAGCGTTTGGAGGTTCGCAAACAATTGAAAAAATGAAAACAATTGGGAAAATGGCAGCAGCATACACAATACGTCAAGTAGTTTAGAGGAAGGAACCAGTAGAGCAAAATATGCGCGCTTCTGTGATCGGGTCTAGAACCAAGACCCCAGAACACATGAACCAAACTGTAGTAGAATAGAAGCAGCATCCAGGGAGGTAGTTGCAAAAATAGAAAAACTTTAATCCACCCAAGTACAACGTTTCAACCACCAAGTGGCTGTGGTCTTTGTCAAGTTAAATGGCAAGTGCGTACACATAACTTTATTTACAGACAAGACATACCCATTCACCAATAAAAAATACACATACAACATGATTGGTTAAAATCACATATAAAAATACAACAGACCTCATGATAGGACGGATCGTGATTGGAAAGCTGACACTCCTGAGATCCATCACATTATGCTGACGAGATGTAACCACCATGACAATCAAGGGCTGGCGTCCATGTAGCGGGAGTGGGCAGGCGCGAGTGTAGAATGTAATCTCGCGAGACCCTGGGGCAAATGATAGAGAGAAGGAAAAACCCCCGCCGTCAATCAGTGTCTACTGCGCATGTGTAAACGTCATCCCCGCCCAGGACTCCTAGGGAATAGTATCGCGAGACCTCGGAACACCCGGTGGGGAAAACACCTCCTCGCCGTCTCCTACTGTCCACTGCGCGTGCGCCGCAGTCATAAGCACATAATAAAGACCTCTAAATTTCTCAATGGTAGTTCATGTGCACGTGTACCGACACACCTCAGAGTTGTTTTAATGACCACTGTAGGGATATCCAAAGGTCTAGGGGAATAGCAACCCTCCATCCATTCAATCTGCGGATGCGTGGCGAGTGCGTCCCTGCTTGACTCATATATCGAAGGAGACCGAAGAACACTTTGATGCACCACCAACCATATGTTCAAAAGAACACACCATATCACCCCAAGCATCAATCACTAAAAGTGGAGGGTGCAAAAAAGTCACCAGGAATAGCAAAAAAGATATATACAAGGAGAAATATCTATCTTACACAGGTGATGTCCATGTACACTTTAATAAGAAAAAAAATGCATCATTGGGTGTTCAGGCAAGTGCAACGAGTCAGATAATATATCCATATCGACTATCAGCCCTGTATATGCGAATGTGACGTCACTGTAGGAACTCAAACCCCTTTAAAAAAAGGAAGATGTAAACAGCACAGAATGCAATCCAATACTTTATTGTCTCCAAAAGTTGAAAAAATGCAAGTGTAATTAAATGTAAATGTGTTCCGTCAATGGAATGATCTCCAATGATTGTGTCGCAAATGCAGGGCAATAGTCAACGTGAGGGGAGTGTCCAGAATCCAAACCAACGAACCGTCCAAAGGTCATGTTCTGGAAGAAAAGACAAAAGAAATTTGTTTAAAAAAAACGTAAATAGCAAAAGATGGTAATCGCACCACAACCGTCTAAAGCAGGCATGATTCATATAAGTATTAGCCTTAGAGATTGCATACCACAATGACACAAAACATATGTGAGGAGATTGTATTCAATGTTGAGTCCATTGGGGGTCAATGAGTCAAGCTCATGGATCCACTTTGCCTCGAGTAGCTTAAAGGGGTTGTCCCGCGCCGAAACGGGTTTTTTTTTTTTTCCAATAACCCCCCTGTTCGGCGCGAGACAAACCCGATGCAGGGGTTTAAAAAAAAAAACGGATAGTACTTACCCGAATCCCCACGCTCCGGTGACTTCTTACTTACCTTGCGAAGATGGCCGCTGGGATCTTCACCCACGGTGGACCGCAAGTCTTCTCCCATGGTGCACCGTGGGCTCTGTGCGTTCCATTGCCGATTCCAGCCTCCTGATTGGCTGGAATCGGCACACGTGACGGGGCGGAGCTACAAGGAGCAGCTCTCCGGCACGAGCGGCCCCATTCAGAAGGGAGAAGACCGGACTACGCAAGCGCGTCTAATCGGGAGATTAGACACTGAAATTAGACGGCACCATGGAGACGAGGACGCTAGCAACGGAACAGGTAAGTGAATAACTTCTGTTTGGCTCATATTTAATGCACGATGTATATTACAAAGTGCATTAATATGGCCATACAGAAGTGTATACCCCCACTTGCTTTCGCGGACAACCCCTTTAAGTTGTCGTTGCCTATCACCCCCTTTACAGTTTACTTTAATCGTATCAATAACCCTGTAACGCAATTGGTTAATGGCGTGGCCTGAGTCGATGAAATGCCTTGTAATAGCAATTTCAGGATGTGTAGAAGGTGTCCCTAAACCACTGGTGAGGAATACAACCAGCTACTTGCAGGACACCATGGACCTACTGAACAAACTGTCAACCATATGTCCCCTCCCGATGGCATTATCCTGGCCACCATGAATGTGGAATCCTTTTACTCCAACATCCCACACGAAGATGGATTGACCGCCTGCCAGGCGCACCTTTAGGCCAATAGGGTTACCTCTGAATCCGTGTTACAACTCACAAGATTCATCCTCACACACAGTTATTTCTCCTTTGATTTTCCAGCAACTTACCGGGACCCCCGTGGGCAGTAAAATGGCAACTCGATATGCCAACCATTTCATGGAAAAATTGGAGAGTGACTTTTTGTCCTCCTGCCCCAACAAACTATTGGCCTACTTCCGCTACACTGATAACATCATTGTCATCTGGACCAAAACCAAACAAGAACTAATAAAATTCCATAAGAGATTCAATGCATTCCACCCCACCATAAACCTGACATTAAGCCACTCGTATACAGAAATCAACGTTTTGGACACCACCATAAAAAATTTCAAACAACTCAATACAGACATCCCTATACTGGAAACCTATTGATCGGCCAACATACCTCAGATGGGACAGTTCCCATCCTAAGCACATCAAAAAGTCCATTGTCTACAGCCAGGCCATCAGGTATAACCGGATCTGCTCCAACCTAACAGACAGAGAGCAACATTTATATCACCTTAAAAGGACATTTTTAGATCAGCGTTACCATCCCACCTCAATTGATGACCAAATCACCAGAGCATCATAAAAATGTCCTGAGCTCAGTGGACTGATTTACGATTTATGTCTCGGTTCAGTTTGCCTGTTGTTTTAAGTTTTGAGTGTAACACAGTCTCAAATTTCTGTGTGTGAACATTTATTTAGATCAACAGGAATGTGTCCCCCTCCCCTCTGCATCTGTATGTTTAAATTATGTGCCATCCTAACTAGTTTCATTCAATAGCCTGACGAAATATCCCCGAAAGCTGGCTGTAACATCATGTATTTTTGTTAGCCATTAACCCTTTCCAACCCACTGTCTGCCGTCTGAAGACATTCTGATTGAAGGCTGTACAGCTCCGATGTCAAAAGACGTTCATCAGGGTCTTCTTACTGTAGATTACTGGCCGCTCTGTTGTCTGGGGCCTCTCCAGCATGTCTCATACCACAGTACTGGCTCTAGCCAGCAGATGGCGCCATTATATAATGGCAGTAAAAGAAAGCCCCCTAGGAAACCCTGAATCCAAAATTGGATTGCAAAGGGTTAAAAGGTACCATATCTACAAGATTACTTGGTTTCTCTCACTGAATACAATCACACTGTACAATTACTACAATGCCAAATTTATATAGGTTTTTTTGTAATACTTTTAAAATATAAAAATATCTTTGGAAAAAAATAAATTTTTAATCGCTTTTTCTTGAACAAAAAAGAGCAGTTCTGTCATTGTTTAGTTTTAATTTTTTTCTGACATTGTTCACCATGTGGAGAAAATAACACGTTACCTTGATAGATTGAACTTTTACGGACGCAGCAATACCTAAATATTAATTAGATTCTTTTATTATTAATATGGCAAAAGGGGTTTTCTTTAAAACTTTTATTACTTTTTATTTTTATTTAATAACTAATAAAATGTTTTAAAACTATTTTTTTTAGTCCCCAGAGGGAATATGAATGTGCAGTGCTTTGATCGCTTCTGCAGTATGATGTAATACAATAGCATTACATTATACCGCAATCTGACAGGCATTCTATCAAAACCACACCACGGGCATTCTGTTATGACAGCCCCGGGGCCTTGCAGAAGGTGCCCAGCTGCCATGACACCCACACTGCAACCATATTGCAGGGAGCAGCGCAGCACCCCTAAACATCGGTTGGGGCAGTTAAATGCCATTGTCAGAATTAATGGCGGCATTTAAAAGGTCAACAGCTCCGATAAGTGGTGTGGTTTATCGGAGCTGTTGCGAGCGGGTGTCAGCTGTAAGAAATAGCCAGTTCCCACATTTTATGGAGCAGGATCGACCCACCATCCTCCCAAAGAGGTTATCAAAAACGGGGTTATTTAGTTTAGAAAAAAGACGTCTGAGGGCCGACCCAATAACTATGTATAAATATATTAGGGGACAATACCGAGATCTCTCCCATCATCTATTTATATCCAGGATTGTCACAAGGGGGCGCTCTGATAACTATGTATAATATATCTGGGGATAATACAGAGATCTCCCATCATCTGTTTATACCCAGGACTGTGACAAGGGGGCGCTCTAATAACTATGTATATCAGGGAACAATTCAGAGATCTCTCCCATCCACTGACGTACATATAGGGCCTCCTTTCCACACGCTGACTGACTACAGAGTTACTTTCACTAGGCGTTCTGTGCAAGTATCTTCTCCTGCATGCTAGCTCTTCCTCCCAGAGGAAGTGCGTGCAGGAGAAGCTCACCGCAGTGCACAGAGGGGAGGAGTCTGAGCGGGGGCCCGGCGGCAAGGGTCTGCATGCAGGAGAAGCTCCCCGTGTTGCACAGAGGTGAGGAGTCTGAGTGGAGGTCCGGGAGGAAGTGTCTGCGTCCAGGAGAAGCCGGCTGCGGTGCACATAGGGGAGGAGTCTTTGTGGAGGTTCGGGAGGAAGCATCTGCGTGCAGGAGAAGCCGGCTGCGGTGCACAGAGGAACCATGCTGGGGCATACTGTGTGATGGGAGAGAGCCATAAGCCCACTCTCACACAGACGCTGATTACCGCTGCACTTTGAACGCCACAGTAATCACAGTATAACACTGCCATTGTCTTCAATGAAGCCTTGCAGTCATGCGCTCGATTTCGAGTGCTGTTTGCTTTATTTTGACAGTTTTTGCACACCTCATTAAGGATGGCATGCGCTAAAATCCGGTATGGTCTGAAAACGAAAGTACAATCGCGACTAAAGGCAGCAATCGAAATTGCAGCGTTTTGCCGAGCGCCTGTGTGAGAGTGGCCTAAAGCCACTGTCACGCACACCATCAGTAAAACTGCGCGTTTCAAACGCAGCGCTCTACCGTGATTTTGAGCTGTATTTAAGAACACATTGTACAGCGCTACACTGCACTTTTTACCCATCCCACCAAGCGTTATACAAATAAGGATTATTCTTATAATGAGTGAGGAGGGGAGTTAAAAAGTGCTTAAACAAATGAAAATAGATTAGCCGCATTTGAACGCTAATCTGCGAAGCCCCATTGAAATCAATGGCGGCCTTGTACAGCGTTTACTGTAGTGTCTGAAATGCAGCGGTAAACGCTGTAAAAAAGCGTTGTGTGTGAGAACAGCCAAGGGGTGCGTTCCCAAGTACGGAAAATGGTGCAGATTGTGCGCAGCAGACAATTCGCATCAAAACCACATCGGAAAAAAATGTCAAAATCTGCGCCATTGGTGAAGGCTTTGACGCAGGTTTTTATGCGTATCTGCAGCAGATTTCACCCTTCCAATCTTTTGCGGTTTTGGTGCAAAGTTTTGTGTGGATCGTCCAATGCAGACAAGAGCTGCTTACCGCTACTTGGGAACAAACCCTAAGACCAGTTTCACACGAGCGATAGCGCAGAATTATGAAGCCCACACTTTTCAATAGTTTCCTTCACATTTGTGATGTTTACACTCATTTTATAATGCATGCAAAAAAAATTGATACATGCCAGATTTTTCTGCGTTCTGCTCTTTTTTATCACCCATGTTTCCCTATGGAGCCTTCGTTTTATCGCACCAACTTGTGACTTTCATGCAATGCGATTTTTAACATTAGAAAGCCCTATTGTCTTTCTCGTAAGAAAACTGCAAGCGGAAGCAATGTTTTTGTGAAAAGGAGCATTGCTGACGCTCAGACATCTCCATGAGAAAAATTGCAATGTTGCAGCAATTTTGCGATCGCCCATGTATAACTAGCCTAAAGGGGATGGGGATGGGGGCCCCAAGCTGAGCTTTTACACCCGGGCCCTTGAGCCTCTAGTTACGCCCCTGCTCCCATCATCTATTTATACCCAGGACTGTGACTGTAACAAGCGGGCGCCCTCTGCGTATAGAGGTCAGAAGGTTTCTACACTGACATAGAAGGGGGTTCTTTACTGTAACAGCAGTGAGACTATGGAACTTTCTGCCTGAGGACATGGTGATGGCGAAAGAATTTAAAAGGGGCCTGGATGACTTTCTTGATCGTTACAATGCTATATCACTGATTACTTCAGAAGGGTCGGTGATCCGGTGATAATTACAAAGTGGGGTTAATACTTTTCGAGGGTCTGTACTTAGAGTGCAAAGTTAAGAATAGCCTTACATGCCGGCCTTCGGTGTCTTTCGGTGTGCAATTGTTCTACTGTACTTGGAGAAATAATCTCTGGCTCACTACTCCTGTGCAGCCATGGGGAACACAAAGTATTAACTCCCAGACAAGCCAATAAGTAAGTGTACTGCTTGATTTACTGCCGCCCCTTACTCAGGCAGATTGTCCGCACTTTTCTAACACTATTATCAGATTTTTTTCGTACAACGTGACCTCTAATCATCCGGATGCCCTCCGGCACCACGAGGGCGGCTCGGGGCGATGTTTACTGGTCTGTCGCCTGTTTTCCTTCTGGGGTGAAATTTCTCTTTAAGCTCTTCTTCCGGAATATTTTCTCAGTTTTCATGTAATGTTAGACACAGAAGTATTCCCAAGGTCAGGGGACACAAGTCACTCTTACCCTTCAGCTAAAATTTCAGGTTTACGATATATACTCTGACATTCCAGTAATTCGGCACAGAGTAATGCAGAAAGTTTGATAATCCAGACCGTTTTTACAGCACCCAACTGCAATATACTGCGGAATTTCTCAAGACCACCAGAAGACGAAGGAGGCGGAACCAATAGGAAAAATCCAATGATTAAAAATAGTGGTAGATCTTTCATTCACATTCCTTTTTGGGGGACATTCTACCTTTTTTTGATACGTCTGATATGCAGTTTTAGCAGCTACTGGCAGCAACAACTCGGAATTTGGCACAATTACCAAAATTATGACTTTTCCTGCCATGTACATCGTGCTCCGCCACGTTTTCAAAAAGAAGGAACATGAAAAAGAGGCGCATGACACTCGCCCATGTGAATATGCCCATAGATAGCATGTAAGTAGGACTTGCAGGAGTTCCTGGACTTTGAGATTAGAGTGGATTCGGGTTCCTGCACCCCAGGGCTACACCAAAGCATCGCTACAGACGCAGGAGCTGTTGGTCGCTGAGCAGATTACCGCTACAATTTAGAGTCATTGGTCAGTTCCGCTGGTCAGAAGGAAAGAGGCTGTGCTTATCAACCCGCGGTCACAGCAGGGTGCTCCTCCGACCCCCTGCTGCTTGAACTGTGCCTCCGGTGTGACTGAAGACTAGGGCGCATTCACACAGACATATTTGCACGCGCAATATGCAGAGAATAGAAGCCACTTATTTCAGTAGGTTCATTCTCCCTTTTATGTTTGCATTCGTATTCCGCACGATACGAAAAAACCACAGCATGCTCCATTTTAGTGAGTATTTGTGCATCAAAGGCCTCATAGGAGTCCATGAGCGGTGCGCAGATACATGGGAAAAAGACATCTGGAACTAATTAGGCTGCAAAGCCTTTTAAATCATGGGATGGGTGTGTCCTGCGCCCACATGAAATGTTTTTGTTAGCACAAAAACGTACTGTACAGTAAAATGGGCAAAAACGTGTATACACCCATGGGGAGATGCCCTAAGGCTGGGTTCACACTGGCCTAAGTGCAGTTGCATATGCCTCAACTCAATGTATTCCAGCACTGAGCGAGGCTTATTTGCACATGTATCGGCATATTGTAATGTGCTTTTTCTGCCAGCAGGGGATGTTCATTTGCGCACGACAAACAAACTCATGGATTGAAATGACTAATTTGTTCCAAATGTGTTCTTTTTCCAGCGGAATTTCGCAGTGTTTCACGTATTGCGTTGCGTATTGTGCGCACATTTGCATGCCCCTCATTGACTTCTATGGGGACTTTTAGTGTGAAAATATGTGGAAAAACAGAGTATGTTCTATTTTTTTTTTGCGCAACCAAAATGCGGAAATGAAAACGAATCCATTGAAATCAATGGGTTCTATTCTCTGGTACTGCGCACACAAATACAGTGTGAAGCCGACCTAACTCTGCTATCTGTTCAGTCAATAAAATGCTATTGTTATTGCTTAGAGCAACCAACCATGCCATGATGGGGTCTGTCCAGGGCCTGTCCTTTAACCCTTTGCAATCCAATTTTGGATTCAGGGTTTTCTATGGGGTTTTCTCTTTCTGCGATTATACAATGGCGCCATCTGCTGACTAGTGCCAGTACTGCAGTATGTGACGTGCCAGAGAGGCCCCCGACAACAGAGCGGCCAGTAATATACAGTAAAAATACCCTGCCGGACATCTTCCGACATTGGAGCTGTACAGCCTTCAATCAGAATGTCTGAAGACGTCAGACAGTGGATTGGAAAGGGTTAACATCAGCTAAAATAATTGTAGGCTTTAAATGTTCTGCAGTCACTTACTACTGAAATCCAATGTGAATGGTCCCCGGCGGTGCTGAAAATATAGTGGACGGCGCAGATACACGTGCGATAGCGCAACCTTCGAAGCTGCACAAGGGCCATTTAAATCACGGCGTTTTACCGACGAGCCCTTCATCTGCATTTCAGTGGCTCTTCATTCGCTCTACGACCTCTGCGACCAGTTCATGCCGCGGACGCTGCCGCTGTTCTAGGAACATAGCTGGAAGACAGTATTCCAAGACCGTTGCATAATGCGGGATGACTGCAGGTGCAGCGTTATGCGGATAATTCATGTCGCTCCCTTTGTAATGGTATACAGAACATGCTCCGCGAAAATTGTAGCTAATACAATTATCCTTTCTGCGCCAGACATCAACGGGCGATTCATTTGTTACCGTTATCTTTCAGCAACAGCACATATTAGGAATTTAGGTCTGCCGCACGTGACGAATCCCTAAAGTACCCTTTCTAATGCTTTCGAGTATTAATATAGGGATAACTATTCTTTTATGGATTATTAATTCAAAAAGTGAACTTCTGAACCAAATGCCGAGGCTCATTAGCAATTCAAATAGAACAACCCATCAGGACTGAGTCATATTTCACAGCCCTGGAGGAGGAAGCGTTTTTAGATTTTCAGTATCTTGTAAATTAATATTCCCCCCCGTGTGACAATTGTGCGCGATCATTTAAGGAACCAAAGTAGCTGCTATTTTTTAAAAACTGAAACACTACATTGAACTTAAAGGTTCTGCAAAAGTACTTCCATAATTCAGGATGCGACATAACAACATTAGCGAGCTCGCTTTTATGGCACATCTACACGAGGCGTAATACAACTTGGGTTCCCTCCCCCCCCCCCCTCCCATTACTTTTCCCCGAAACTTTATGGCATAGTTTTTGCTTTTCTTCTTTTTGTGTTGTTTAGTTTTTAATTTACAGTAGGTGAAGCTTATTATTGAAGTTTTTGATCTAACCCATTAAGTATGCAACGAGTAAACTCAGCAGACAAGATTATTTCTCGCCTAAGGCAATGACGCCGGTAGAATACATAACAGACGGGATAGTCGGGGAAGAAAAAAATCGCTTGATTTATTGTTTGCAGAGAAGTGATTAATAAGAAAGCATCAACTTCAGTCTTGTAGAAAACCTGGACTACTTCTCCCTAAGTGACGGTCTAATAGACAGCACAGATGTAGACTAGACCGTCGAAAAATGCGTCGGATACATCACTGTGACTCTGCTGAATGATGGAATCTATAGGCTGTCTAGTGTAAGTTTATACTACTCATTGGTGGGCTTAGTTTTAGGGCAGCTTCAGACGAGCGTATTTCGTAAGACGCTCGCCCCTGGACAATTTTTTGCACAGAGAATTAGTGCATGCCTGCACAAATTCTGTGAGTATTTGCGCAGGCATCGCTCATTCGCATGGACGAGGGAATTAATGCACCCTGATATAAATGGCTAATTAGCCTAGAGAGGTGCTGGTGATCGCGGTTATGTATAGTGTTTTGCGCATGCCCACACGTACAGATGTGTGCGTTTGCGCACCTCCCATAGACCTTTATGGGGCTCTTCGGTGCACAAATATGCACAAAACAGAGTATGTCCAATTTTTTCTCACGGGCACAAAAAAAAGTGAGAATGAGCCCATTGAATTCCATAGGTTCTATTCTTTGTGTTTTGCGGACGGGATTCTCCTACACGGCAAAATGTGCAGTAACGACTTTGTCTGAAGAAGCTCTTATGCTAGATTTTGCACCAATTTTGGAACATTTCTGCTGCACAATGCCAAATTCAGACCACACCCCTTTCTTGTGAAGACACACCCCTTTAGTACACAGCCACACCCCTTTTTCAAACATTGGGAGCTGAAAAGTTCTTAGCCGAACTAGAAAGAGTATGACCTACGGGCAGGCATGAAACTTTCAGCTTCTTCAACAAATTCTCGCTGAATTTCAGTTAACAACAACACTTGTTACATTGTTTCTAACGTTTCTTAAACCCTTCCAAAAGGAACTCCGATGTTTGGTCACTGAAAAACCGCTCTGTTGCTGCTGTCACCAGTGAAACATTCAAAAATTTGCATCCCTTCAAGTTTTTTTTTTTTCGTTTGGAATTCAGTAATAGTTTGATGGAGCAAGATCTGGTGAGTACGGTGGATGGTCTATGTTCTAAGTCTCCAAATCCTTCAAAAGATCCATGGTCTTGGCAGCCTTGTGTGAAGGGGCACTGTCCTGCTGAAGATGCACACCTTTTTGCAGCTTTCCACAGCTTTTTTCTTTAAGTGTGGCCTTTAATTTGCCCATCAACCAACAGCAGTATTCTGCATTGATGATTTGACCCAAATGAAGGTGGTCTGTTAATTAATAAAAAACCCATGCTATCCCAAACATGGTGGCCATGACCTTTCCTGGTGATTTTGGTGTCTTGAATTTCTTTGGCCATGGATATCTATGGTGCCACCACTGTGAGGACTGCTGTTTGGTCTCAGGTTCATAGTGGTGTAACCAAGTTCAATCAACAGTCACCAGTCGTTCTAAAAAATAGCTCTGGATTCCTCAAAATGTTTCAAAATCACCTTGTTAGTGCTCACTCTTGCGCTTCTGGTCAGCGGTCAAACATTTTGGCACCCATTTGGCTGAAAGCTCGTGCATATCCAATTGTTAATTAAATATACTCCAAATGCATTTCTTGGATATCTGCAGTGTCTCAGCTATTGTATTCAGTGAGATTCGACTATCTTCTAAAACTAGGTCAGGAACACATTCCATAGTTCCAGGTATTGATGCTGTGATGGGTCTAACAGATCTTCCGGCATCTTGGGTGGAAAATCATCCTGCGTAAAGTTGGCACACCATTTTTTCACCAAGTGTCTCCATCATACACTCATGAATTTGCTTTGGTGTTTTATTCCGCACAGACAGGGACTGAAAGATGCCTTGCAGTTCAATATGGAGAGTTCCACATTTTTCTCTGCCATGCTTCGTTTAGTGATGTGAAGCCAGAAATGGATCCCCGACACCCCAAAATGATGATTGGTGCCAGCAACTGTGACTATCTTCTGCTGACTGGGATCTGGGGGGGGGGGGGGGGGTTGGATGTCAAGCAAGCGCAAGACTCTGTTTTTTCAGGTACATTCTGTGACTGGTCTCTTGTTGCTCCCCTGGCTGTCATCCATCCAGCAGGTTCCACTTCAGAGGATATTCACCTACCTGGACGTAAGTCCAAGTACTTTTCTTCTGATACCTATTACCTCCTCCTAGGAGCGCTAGCCAATTCTTACTATTGCAAATGACTACATACACTAACTGAAATATGTAGTCACTGTGCCCTGAACAAATTATTAGCACAGGACCTTTGGGGAGGCTGTACAGTGATGAAGGCAAAACAATTTGTTTTACTGGTGATGAGCCAGGGTGATAATACTCATAATTGCACACCACTAAAACTTGACTATCCGGATATGGGCTGTTGATCCTTCTGCTCTCACTGATTGTCTCTCTCCCAGTGACTGCTTGGTGCTTACAGTTGCTGACTGCAGCTGTTGTTTCCTTGGCAGGCCTCTTTCATGCACTCACATTGCCAGGAATACGAGTTGCCCTATCTTTCTTTCGTAAAGGAAAACCCAGCTTTCCAGCAGTTTGGGGGCAGTTCACTCCTCACAAGGCTCTCTGTAAAACTACTGAGTCACACCAGAGCCCAGGAACAGGAACTGTCTTTTATACATAGCCCATCAGCAATCAAAAGGTAGCTCAGATCCTGTCAATCCACAGCAGCAAAGTGTGAGTACATATAGCAAAAACAGTACAAAGTGCAGAAATAATAAGCATAGATATACTGTATATGCGTGGGTTTTTAACCTCTTATACTATGATGATCTACAGGATGAGATACAAGAAAGGAATATTCTCCTAGTCCTACGGAGAACCGTCCTCTGATGACCTGAGCTAATCATTACAATAGAAGCATCTTTTGTTAATAAGAGGCACATGAAGAAGTACAAAACAATAGTTGTAATGAACAGCAAAGGGGGTGAGTCTGTCTGCTGTACTAGAGACCCAACATAGAGCAGCTGCTGATTTCTAATTATCAAGAAGCAACAAGGCCAGAAATAATAATGAACTGACCAGGACGATCATAATAATCACCGCAGGTGTTAGAAAGTTATCTATTGCGTGTAGTATGTTGTTTGGTGTTTTCTTTGTGGTTTACATTTTTTAGCGTCTCAGAGAGAAGGCAAATTATGAGGAACACTGGGAATTCGTCAATCCCAGACTTTATTGGATGATTCAGAGATAAATACCTTAGCGAACTCCAGAACTTGTCTGTGTATCTTATATTGTCTCACCTATTAACATGCAAGCAAATTCACATCTACTCTGCCTTGCATTCAGTCAACATATCAGATTTTTTTCTACTAGCCAATCAAACTGTAGGCTCTTAAAGCGCCCCTCCAGGCCTGGAGGAATAGGGATGACCAAACTGCTTCTCTGATTACCTGATGCGCACAGTGCACAGTGCATAGTATACATTAAGACTAGAGATGAGCGAGCGTACTCGTCCGAGCTTGATGCTCGTTCGAGTATTAGGGTACTCAAGATGCTCGTTACTCTAGACGAGCACCACGCGGTGTTCGAGTCATTTCCATTTTCTTCCCAGAAAAGTTTGCGCCGTTTTCTGGCGAGTAGTAACACAGGGAAGGCATTACAGCTTCCTCCTGTGAAGTTCCAGCCCTATACCACCCCCCTGCAGTGAGTGGCTGGGGAGATCAGGTGACACCCGAGTATATAAACTGGGGCCGCCCGTGGCTCGCCACAGATGCACGCTGAGAGATCAGGGAAGGTGCCGTCCTGCTGTAGCTGCTATAGGGAGAGTGTTAGGCTGTTATCTTCCTCTTCAAGAACCCCAACGGTCCTTCTTAGGGCCACATCTGACCCTGTGCAGTACTGTTGAGGATGCTTTTAGCAGTGTTGCACTTTTTTTTTTTTTTGTATATCGGGCGTGCAGACCATAGCGTCCTCAGTCTGCAGTCATTTTACTGAGTATAGGGGCAGTACTGGTGAGGCAGGGACAGTGGTACAGGGAAAGAGATATACTGGCTATATAGGCAGTGGCCTTTTTCAAAAAAATTGGAAAAAAAAATCTTTGGGCTGCCTGTGACCGTGTTCAGTTTACTGCGTGTCTGCTGGGGGTAGTAGTCACTCACTATTACCCAGCTAGGTGTTACTGCAGCCTTGTGCATAATAATTGTTTCTGGCTGCGCTGTGCTTTCAATAACCACAGTCATCCTTCAACAGGGAAATCCATATAAGGCTATATAGGCAGAGGGCTTTTTCCCAAAAATTGGAAAACAATACTATATTTGGGCTGCCTGTGACCGTCTTCAGTTTACTGCGTGTGTGCTGGGGGTAGTAGTCGCTCATTATTACCCAGCCAAGCCTGTGACCGTGTACAGTTTACTGCGTGTCTGCTAGGGGTAGTAGTCACTCATTATTACCCAGCCAACCCTGTGACCGTGTACAGTTTACTGCGTGTGTGCTGGGGGTAGTAGTCACTCATTATTACCTAGCTAAGACTGTGACCGTCTACAGTTTACTGCCTGTCTGCTGGGGGTAGTAGTCGCTCATTAATACCCAGCCTTGTGCATAATTTTTTCTGGCTGCACTGTGCTTTCAATAACCACAGTCATCCTCCAACAGGGAAATCCATATACAGGCTATATAGAAATGGAACTAATACTGTGCTCCCCCTATACTGCTGCTTTGGAATTGTTACTAGGGCCTGTCTTGACTGCTACTATTACTGAAATTGGAGGTTGGGCAGCATGTTACCCAGGAGAAGTGGCAGCGGAGTGTCCAGCAGGCAGTGATTGTGCTTTGTTGGAGGTAGTGTGCTGCTTAGCTAAGGTATGCATTGCTAATGAGGGCTTTTCAGAAGTAAAAATTGTTGGGGGGGGGGGGGCACTCTTGCCGCTATTGTGGCTTAATAGTCGGACCTGTGAACTTGAGATGCAGCCCAACATGTTGCCCCTCGCCTGCCCTATCCGTTTCTGTGTCGTTCCCATCACTTTCTTGAATTTCCCAGATTTTCACAAATGAAAACCTTAGCGAGCATCGGCGATATACAAAAATGCTCGGGTCGCCCATTGACTTCAATGGGGTTCGTTACTCGAAACGAACCCTCGAGCATCGCGGGAAGTTCGACTCGAGTAACGAGCACCCGAGCATTTTGGTGCTCGCTCATCTCTAATCAAGACACTACACACTAATCTTACTGGCCAACACTGCTAATGTGGGCAACACTTCTCAATCAAAGCATCTCTATTTGTCCCGGCCCAGAGGGTTACTTTAAGATTTGGTCTGAAATCTCTGAGGAAATAGTTTTTAAATAGTTTTAAAAAGTCAAGTTAAAGGGATAATTTCAGATGTCCTGATCTGGACTGCATAATGGAACAAAATAAATTAGAAAAACCTTGTTATATTAATTCATTAATTTGAAGGGGCTGTATTTTTTGCCTAGGTGCAGGAAGACTTAGCTATACCTCTGAACAAATTATAGGTGATACATTCCCTTTAAGAATCAACTTTGAACATCCATTACATTTTTTGGGCAATAACAGAAAATATTTTACACCTTTATCTTCAGATGGCAGATAAAGGTGTAAAATAGAAAAAAGCCTTGGTCAGTTTTTAAGGGCCTCCTCTGTTACATCCATCTTATAGGCCATAGGTTTAATAGACAGGTTCTTACCCATTGAGGTCTATGGGAGAGTGTTGTGGGCATGCTCTGTGTTCTGAGCATGGGGGAGTAGGTGATCTAAAACTACCACCCATGAGGTTCTTCTGTGGGAGAGGGTTGTGGGCATGCTCTGTGACATGTGCGGGGAAGGGGAGGTGGTGATTTGCAGACAAAACAATTCTAAATGATTTTGATAGCACAACACAGAAAGTTATCTTTTCTTAACCCATTAAAAAGCTATTGTTCTCTTATCTTAACACAACAAACCCCATTGTAAAATAATTCATAGTGTAATAAAATCACCCTGATAGCACAGTACACCATGATATCATGTTGTGTTAAGAGTCAAGCCAAAGAGTAACCCATCTGTACGAATATCACCTACAGAACTTTATGGCAGAGTGTTCTACACATGCTCTGTGACCTGTACAGGGAGGGGGAGGAGATGAGCTGTGACCATCATCCATTCACATCTATGTGGTGGGCATGCTCTGTGAGTTGTGCTAGGAGGTGAGCTGTGACATCACTTGTTGTGACTGGTGGATCCTATGTAAAAAAAAAATAGGATTTTTCAAAACATAGATTGTGACATTGAAAGTAAAAAAAATCATCAAAAATTCGTTAAAAATATGTTAAACATAAAAACTTGATTTATACAGGAATTCATTTTCTGATAGCACATGCCCTTTAAAAGGGTTATCTGTAATGAGACAACCCGTAACTTCTACTCAAAAGATGACTTCCAACAGTGGTGAAGTCATGGAGTAGTGGGATATATTTACTTAAAACTATGGACCAGCCATCTTGCCTCAAATGTATTAATAGGCTTGCACTACCTAATACATTAGTTGCATCTGGCCGGACCTTCATGCACCAGATGGAAACCTACACCAGCTCTGAACTGAGCTAGGTTCCTGATATACTGTATGTCAGTTACTGGCATACATTATAGTAAATGTGATGGGCCGTGTGTCAACATGCCCCCTGCTCACTTATTGAAATCGTTACAAGGCCTGGCATTAAAGCCAGAAAAGTCACAAATTTGGCGCACCAACTGTATGTTCCAATACAGAGGCGTAACTTGAAGCTCCTGGGCCCCGATGCAAAACCTGTAACAGGGCCCCCAACTATAATGCTTTACTCATAGTACTGGGTTCCCTATATGGAGAAGAGAGGCCTTATGGGCCCCCTAAGGCTCCTGGGCCTGGGTGCAACCGCATCCCCTGCATCCTCTATAGTTACGCCCCTGGGTCCAATATGTTTGCTTGAATCTGGCTAAACAACTGCACACAGCCCCCATCTGTCATAAAGACATGTCAAAGTATGGATTAGTGGGGGTCCTTGTTGGACTAATTCCTTAATTAAGGTTCTCCTCAAAAGACGTCAAATCCTCATCAACCAGGTATGCCCAATTGTCTTAATACTTCCACATCCTGCTGCGGAGACCCGCGCTGATCACTAGAATGAGGGGGTTGCGGCACTCCATACACCTTAAGAAGCTTCCATACACCTGTATGAGGCCATCTTTACCTGCGAGAAGTAGCTGAAAATGAGCAAACATAGCCAAGGGGGCATAGTGCCCCGATGAGCACTGCAACCCCCCATTCTAGCTATCAGCTCCTAGGAGTCTCAGCAGCGGACCCCAATGGATGAATACTTTTGACATGTCTCTACAACATGTCCAAGTGTTTCTAAAAATGCAGGTACTCTTTGAGTTCTAATAACACATTAAATGTCAAGTTAACGTTTGCTACATCTGTATTTATAACAAAGTTTAAACTTTTCTCTTCCTTCTAAAGTAGTTTTCCAGTCGTTTCCTTTGTCTGCTGTACATAATGTTTGCTGGCAGTTCTTAGGAACGTCTTCATGAAATGACCTCCAGAACAACAACCGCGATCGGTAAACATTCAAATTATTCCCTAAGTGAATAGAAAATTACCGTCTAGAATCATTTGTTCAGATCGGCTGTTGTGTGAAAATGTTACGCTTAAGTAAGGCTGGGGCGACATGGACCTTTTTGCAGCGCTACATTACTTTCCAGTTTTAACTGTTGAGTGACCGCTGCAGTTCGCAGGAGCGCCCGGTTATGTACAACTTTCAGTATTTCTCTTGACTGCAGCTTGATAGTTAAAAATGGAAAGTTGCATCACAAAAAGTCTCCATGTAGCCTCGGCCTGAGAGCTCAGTCACACGGGCGTGGTTTTTTTTGCGTTGCGATCTACAAATACATACCCAATTCTTTGCAATGGGATCGGTCACATGGCCTTTTTTATGCGGATGTGCCGAAAATTATATGACACAACGATTCACAGAACGCAAGTGCAATATCGGTCTACGTTTCTGGGACCAATATTGCACTCCGAGCCAATGGGGGATTTATCAAGTGACTGGTGCCCCTTTTGTAGCGTGAAGACAGTCAGTCAGCAGTTCTACATCGCTAAACTGCTGAGAGCGCCATATAGCTTCGAGGGAGATTGGAATATACTTTTCTAGGTGCTTGTGTAAGCCGTTAACTAAGGTCACCAGATATCCCGATTTAGGTGGGACAGTCCCGCTTTGGGACGCTGTGTCCCGCTTTCCCCAGGATCCCAAGCGGGATAGCCATTTGTTCCGTTTTCGGGACGCTGGGTCACCATTAACGTAATTATCAGTCAGGGTGCCACAGCTTCTCGGCTGGTAATCACTCCGTACAGCGCCGCGGCAGATGCACACACATGTGCGCCAGATGTCATTACTTCACACGGTAATACGCGGATAAAGCAAATGCACTGGATTATACAATTCCGCTCACATTCGCGGGTTGGAATTGCATAATTAACTTGCAGAAAAAAGAACGCAGCAGGTTCTATTTTGCCACGGATATCCCCAACATAGAGCCCATTGTGCTCCATGGTCGCGGATATACCCGCAGCCCATACGCAACTACCTTGTATACGGGCTGCGCGTACCCCTGTTATCGCTAAGCGATGGTGCGGGAAATGCAAACAAAAAAAAAGTGTACTGCGCATGACCGCCTGTGTGAGTAGGCAGTTATACGCAGTACATTACGCAGCTGTACGCAGGGTCACAGCCGGGCTCACAGCTGGGATCTGCTGCGGGCCTCCGCAAGCGGATTCGACATATGACCGTGTGAGTCTGCTGTTATTCAGACCGCTACTTGTAATACGTATTTTACAAGAAGTCCCAAGGAACGTTTGCCTTCCTACAGTTCCTGGAGCAGCTTGTTGAGAGCCTTCCGTGTGAGACCGCCACATCTCAGCAAGATTACGAAGACTCACAGAGCGCCACTTTTTACACCCCATCCCTGCCACTGAGGTCAAGAGATACCCCCCAGAAAAGCATGTAAGGAGGAGGGATACCCGATTTTATTGCCCCATATGCCCATCCCAGCTGGGCCCCGGTAATTACCCCTGTCTTCGGACAGACCACACAGTTTACATTACTACTTTTTTAAGATTTAAGGAATGCCAAAAGGAGGGGGGGGGGATTATTTTTAGGGAGTCCATTTTTTTGTTGTTGTACAAGTGAGCAATGTGGCCTGGAATTTATTCAGTTTTGCCCTGAAATCCAACGGATGTTCCCTCCAGTATAGGCCGAGCCATGTGTCCAGTAAGCAGATTGGGGCTACAATGGGTATGTCTCTGAACACAGGACAAACAGGGGTAGCCATTTTGGGGTGCAAGTCTTCATTCATCTATGTGCTGTGCAAAAAAACTGTTTTTAAAATGACGCTATTGCCAAAAAATGAAAATCGTACTTTTTTCCTTCTGCTTCTTAGATTAATTCTAAAACTGTGGAGTCAAAATATGCAGTACACCCCTAGATGAATTCGTTAAGGGGTCTAGTTTTCAAAAGGAGGTCAATTGTGGTGGTTCTTCATCGTTTTGGCAGCTCAATGGCTCTACAAGTGGGCAATGGGCCCAAAACACCTTCAAGCTAAATTTCTGTTCTGAAAGCCACCGGCTGCTCCTTTCATTTTGGATCCCGTTGTGGCCCTAATCTTATGTCTGTATGCATAACGGGTATGTTTCTGTACACAGAACAAACGGGTATCCATATTGGGGTTGAAATCCTCATTTTCATGTGCACTATAGAAAACAAACCTGCCTTTAAAATGACATATTTGCAAAAATATGAAATTTTATTTTTTTCTTCTCTAAATTGCATTAACTCCTGAAAAAACACTGTGGGGTCAAAATACTCCTGACCCTCCTCAGGGAATATATTAAGAGGTGTAGTTTTTAAAATGAAGTCATTTGTGGGGGTATCTATCATTTTGTCACCTATGAGCCTTTGCAATCTTGGTTTGGTGTAGGAAAACAAAGTGTTCCTCAAAATGTTGATAATTAATGTTAAAATTGTACGTCTCGTAAATGATTTAAAAAAAACTAGTTTTTCATATGTGCGTCCAGAATAAAGTTAACAGATGGAAATATGTATCTTATAAAGAAATTGTACAGTATGTTTGCACATATTTGAAAATGCAATTGAAAATGTGGAAAAATGAAAAAAAAAAAAATTATTTCCCAAGTTTGGCGCTTTTAATAAATATACACAGATTCTATCAGTCTTTTTTTACCACCTAAATGAAGTACAATATGTTTCGCAAAAACAATGTGAGAATCACTTGGATATACAAAGCCTTTACAGAGTTTTTCTATGTTAAAGTGACACATGTCACATTTCCACAATTTGGCCCGGTCATTAAGGTGCAAAGAGGCTTGGTCACTAAGGGGTTAACTTCTTATTTGTGTCCCAATTGGGCACTTGAATATCCCTATATTTTATTATTCTTTTAATACACTGCTATACCTCAGTATAGCAGTGTATTATATAGTCTATTAAGCTCAGCAAGAAGCTGAGCCTCAAAGGCCAATGTACCTGGCAGACACAGAGGCCATATTCAAGCCTCCGGGTGCCATAGTAACCTTTCGGGACTCCGTGATCATATTGTGGGGGTCCGATGAGTAGCAGAGGGAGCACCTTCCCTCTTTCAGACTTTTGTATGCCGCGGTTACATTAACCGCGACATGTAAAAGGTTTAAACAGATTTAAACAGCGCTGTTTGAGCAAGTGCATGCTTGTGTTTTCCAACCCATGCCAATCTTCTGATGTACCGCATTTCCCCGAAAATAAGACAGTGTCTTATATTAATTTTTGTTTTAAAAGGTTTAACTTTTTTACATGTATAGCTGCCTGGACACTATTTAAATTGACTTTTTAAATTAACTGTTAGCAGGGCTTAATTTTGGAGTAGGGCTTATATTTCAAGCATCCTCAAAAAGCCTGAAAAATCATTTTGCATCCTCAACAATTCTGGAAAATCATGCTATGTCTTATTTTCAGGGAAACAGGGTAGTACTGTAAAAGGGCGATTGAATCAGAATAAAGCCCCTTAATGGCCGCCATAAAAGGGCATATAGGCGGTCGTTAAGGAGTTAAATAGAATGCAGCAATCAAAAAGCCTGTGAAAGGGGCCTATTGAAAACCCAACATCATTCTGAACTAATCCCATTGGCTGGGAAGATAGTAATATAAGACCCAGCCTTAAGCATCAAGGAGATGAGCTTCTATTAGACGTGATATCTATATAGATCTGTATAAATGCTCGTTACAGTCTCCAAGATCAAGAACATTATGAAGTCTCCAAAAACTATTATGTTGCTGATTGCTGCTCTAAGTCACCGAGGACTCCATCAGTGAGAGCAGCTCCGTCTGATCAATGAATACCAAGGGCAATCTAACTAGAGGAAAATGTAAACAGATTTCTGTTAGTCATTGTGCTTCCGCATTAAATCTTCGATATTAAGACTACTGATGTGAAGAAATTTCATTTAAGAGTATCAAAGTGCCATATGCTTAAGTGTGCAATTACATAATTAAAGTGGAGAAAGTGTGGGATGTTTCCTTCCAGGCTGACATAACAGATGCTCCTCACCACATCTGACGGCATTGTCGGGATACAATCTTTATCCTCTTTTTTTGCAAGATCAGCTAGAACTATAAATCAAACTAATGTTTATTGCTTAAAAATATAATTGCTGCCAATGCGAATTTGCTAATCAGAGTCAAACACTCCAAAAAAGCAGCACATGTGCACCCAATGGCCTCATTATCAAAGGACCAAAACCTCTCATGAATCCAGTGATCTGAGTGATTCCAGTGAAGTCTGGTCATCGGTGCTAGACTAGCCGGGGACAGGATTTGCCGACCTTGTGTTTTCTCATACAGTGATGTGTAGACTATACTGAGAATGGTGTGATCAAGGAGAAACATCCAATGAGAGGGGATCCTGTGGACAGAAACAACTCATCACCGAAAGGGGTCAGAGGAGGATGTCAGGAACTGTTCTGGCTGCACAGTCAAGCAAATTGCAACTGAATACAATGCTGGTGCTCCAACTAATGTGTCCAAACACACAACTCACCCTTCTTTAGCATTGATGGATCATAAAAGCATATGACTAGTTCCAGCACCATTGAGAAACAAGAAGGCGAGACTACAGTGGACAAAAGGGTGCAAAAATGGGCAGTGGAAAAACATCACCTGGTCACATGAATTCAGATTTTGATTGCACCATACTGATGGGAGGTCATAACTTGAAGCGAGCAGCATAAATCTATGAACCCTATGGTAGGTCATAAATAGCAGTTTGCAGGAGTCTGTCACCCGGGAACCCCAGAGTCCAACTGTTCCCTCGGGCAATTGTCTTACTGCATGGAGCTAGTTTGCAGTTGGAAATAGGCAGCTCCGTACAATGTGCAGTGGACTGGGTTGGTACTGCAGGCTGAGACTGATTCACTTTAATGAGACATAGGCTGCAGTACCAGCCCTGGCCACTGAACAATGTATGGAACTGTTTGATTATGGCAACTCGGCAGCCACCACCAGCAACAGAACCTTGAGGGTACAGTGTGGTCTTTAAAATAAATTTATGCTCAATCATATGGGAGTAAATATTTGCAGCATGCTAGCTAATCAGTGGAATCTGCCATGGTGGTGCAGGAGTCAGGTAACATCCATGCTTGGTTCATTTTTATGAATGTCCACATTGTGTGCGGACGGGAGGATGTGTCTGTCAGTTATCACACCCCCAGCTGTGCTGAATCTGATAGCACACTGGCGGTGGGGCAGGCAAGCACTTCTAAGGCTGCCTGACCACGGGCGATATGTCACTGCGTTATCAGCGGCAAAAATCCGGCCACGGGTAACGCAGCGAACGCTTCCCGTAGGCTAACTATGGAAAGTGCAGCCCGATATCCACGAGCGGAGAATCATAGCGATTCTCTGCTTGCGGAATTGAAAGCGAGGCATGCTGTGATTTACCGCGATTCTCTGCGGTGAGCCTATCTATTAGATTGGCTAATCACAGAGACCTGTCAGTGCTCCTCCCCCTGGGTGAAATATCGCTAGCGATATTCCGTCATGGCCGTGGACAGGCAGCCTTAAGCATGTTGTACAAGCTCTGGCCACTCATCCAGCTTAGACACCCAGAAGTCAAAGGGGCTGATAGGGTATCTGGGTACATCCACACGGGAGCTGACATACTCTTGGACCATTATGGATAAGTGCTGCCTGTGACTGTCATTACTACGCTGTTCTATTGCTGCAGGCTGCGATGGGCTGAAAAAACTATGCCATTCCTCTGTTAGACTTCCTCCGCCACCAGTGATGGTGCTGTTGCAGTGGTGGCTTCCAGCTCGTTCCCCATGAGCTGCAGATCTGTAATCAATTGCAGATGCAATTATGATATTGCTGAATTTTGAGGTCCCTCTGTAGTGACTCAGAGCTGTCACTACTAATTGTTACTCTTACTCTGGGAAAATAGGAAATAACAAATATATGTTTTAAATGCTTTAACATGTTTTGATGGTTTAATGTCTTTAAGTGTCCTTTTTTATGGGTTGAATTTATCTCTATATTGGAGTTGGTGACTGGAGGACCAGAGAGATCAGATCAGAGGGATAGAGTAGTCCCTGTAATTCAGGATTATTTAGTATCTGTCCCGTGTATTTGGCCAGCCCCTCAGGTCTATGCTGCTAGAAGACCCCAGAAGTTTATAAAAATCGCAGTTCAATTCTAGGATCTTCAGAAAAAAGAAAGTAGAGCTCATGAGGTGTAGCAACAAGTGCAGATGGCCGGTCAGGGTAAAATGATTTACAGCCTTATTTCTGAGTCTGAAAAAGGAGCAAGCTACAACATTCTATGAGTTTTCCTAGAGCCCCAGTGTAAAAGCTGGATAAGCAGTATTGGAATTTTGTGTGGAAAAAACGGTATCTCCAGTCACCACCTCTGAGCCACGATGTATGCAAATTGAATGCGTGGTGACCAAGCACGAATGAGATGGTAGATGCTCCTTTCGGAAGGCAAAATACGGTCTGGCACGGTGCTACAAAATGGTAAGTTTGGCAGTTCTTTTAGCGTGCTGTGCGCGGGGTCGGGCAGGGTAAGATGGTGATACCTAAGTGGGGCACTACCCATGAAGTCGAGCTGGGAAAGATGTTGTTTTGTCGTGATGCCAGTCCGTATACAGGTAGGGACCGATTCTGAACAAAAATAATAAATATAAAAAAGTGAAGAACTGCCTAAAAATGGGCGTAGTAGTCCTTGCCCTTGGAGCATGTAGTGGGGTACCTCAGTGCCGATGTTGTGGATGGTGGGAAGAGATTCCAGGAAGCAGGATTAGATGGTATAACACTTGAACACTGTATTGGTAGGGAGAGAGAGTTCTTCACATTGCAGCAGTTACACAACTCGCATTACATTTAATTGAGGTAGATGGGGACACCTTGACATTAGAAAAACACTTCACTTAGACTTGAAATGTTAGGGTGGACTTCCCCTTCTTGTCCTCCTGACTTTACACTCCAACTATAAAGAGTTAACTTGTGTCTTACTTTGCTATTAGTACTAGCTTCTTGCTACTATTCCCTTCTGTCTGAACTTCTCCCTTTTCACTCTCTCCTCTGCTAATTCTCCAGCATAGCTTGTCTTTGGTTACTCACACTTTTGATGTTCCCCTTCCCACCGCACTGGCTGGCTTTGTGATGACCTGCAGAGGCTTTCCCCTTCTTCCCAGTCTCTATCTCAGGATGTTCTGGACTACATTCTTGGACTAGACTAACTTAGCTCTGCCCACTCCTCTTTTTTATACTGTCACACTAGCTCCAGCAGCAATGGAGACTCCATTCTGGCTAAGCCTGGCTAGCCACTTCCCCGGCTGTTGATAGTTGACCTCTACTACCAAAGAACTGGAGAACATTGCCAGCTAATTAACACACAGCTTGGAACACATCATTAACACAGTAAAACATCAACTTCATAATGCATGACAATAAACATGAATTAACCTTTTTACAAAACCAAAGAAGTGCAGTAGTACCCAACTCTGGGGTACTACAAATGTTACACTGTTTACCACTTGAAGTAACAATAAAGGTAACTTTTGCTGTTAGTTCCTTTTTGACCCCTGGAGCTCCTTCTCAGTGGGGAACCTCCACCACGCTACACCACAACACTGTCCCCAGGAGCAGAGACCAACACATAACATCAAGTCCCCTTCTTTGACTGTAATGTAGCCGGACAGGAGTTAGTCACTGTGACACTAGCCTCACCCACTCTGGCATTCTACACCTGCTAATGCAAACCAATATTTGCTATATGATATGCTATTGGGGTCCAAATTAAATAGTTTAGAGGTAAGCTGAGCTCAAGAGTCTAACAATAAATCACACAGCACGGGATGTGATCCAAAGTAATCTGTTTATTGATTGACAGACTGCAGCCTTTTTAGAAGCACATGATCTAATTGCAATAATTCAAATCTATTATAATTCATTTATTACTATTAGTCAAAGAAACATAAATATATAGGATAAGGAATTTAACATCTAAAATGCCAACCAAATGCACGCAAGTGTAGAGTTGAACATATATGATTAACGTCTTTGAACATTCTCTCTAAGCAATAAGTTGTTTAGAGAGAATTTTTAAGAACATATGTGAACAGTTAGGAACAGGTCAGTTTGACCCGCAGGCCAGTCTAAATGCCACAGTAGCTATCTTCTGGAACAAAAGCCTTAGTGATTCACTCAAGGTTTATTAAATAACCACTTAATATCCATAAATCCTCCAGAAAGAGGACAAGTGAATACAGTGAAAAGAAACACAGAAGATGGCTACAAGCCTACAAAATGGCTATGCATAAGATAGAAAGTGGAGTCATATCCATTTCACTAACACACCTATCCACTGCCAGAATGAGATTTGTTATTTTAGCCTTGTAGTGGGGATCAAAGATGGCGACTACCCAGTAATGATCTCATGTTTTGATGTGGGCTATGCAACGGTCCTTCTGCAAGCACTGCAGCATAAAAGCACTTATATGCCTCAAAGTGCCTAGGGTGATGGCCCACATTCCTCTGGGCCAGGCCTTAGAGTATCCTCTGGCTGTTTCCACCATTCACGTAGAATAGGTAGCGTTAGTGATGGATGGAAGAAACATTGTGTAACCCCCTCCCCTGCTTCTGGAACTTCATTTTTCCCTCTTCTTATTACTCTTCTTCCTTCTGTTCTTCTTCCTATATACCTTTCCCATGGGTGAAGAAACGTTGGGGAAGATGCCCCTCTTTCTTGCCGAAAGCCACCCTCCCTGTGGTGTTGAGTTATTGTGGATTGGCCAGACATTTGGAGTTTGGTATCCCTTCCTGCTCCTTCTTTGACAACAACACATCATTGTCCCTGAGGCATATATCTATATTACACTCAAATTCGGCACTATGGAGCATTTCCAGCAACCTCATTGGTTCTGATTCACAATTCAAGCAATCTCATTGTTTGTTTGGCTTGTCTGATTCAACCTCATTGGTTGTTTGAGTTCCCTGATTCAACCTGATTGGTTGTTAGTGCCGAACTTGCGTGTAATATAGATATATGCGTCCCTGAGAGTTTGGTCGCTTCCTCAAAGCAGGCTAAAACGGCACCAACGTCTTTGATCTGCAGCCACTCCACAAGGGTCAAGTGACCAACCTCCATACACTGCCTGCTCCTTGATTGCTTTCTGCCTCTGGCTTAGTCTCTGCAACACATGCAATGTGTAATTCCACCATGTAGGCACGTCACAGGTGAGATGGTAAGGTGATAGCCTGAAATGTAGTTGCCCCTCCACCAAACGAAAAGCGGCTGGGTGTAAATGCTGAAAGTGCGAGCACTGTTTCCGGGCATTTTCCAGCTGTGGATGTAAACCTGGGTAATTGTTTAGCAAGTGCTGCACTACCAGGTTAATTAAATGAGCCAAGTGCGATACATGTTTGAGATTGCCGAGGTGAAGGGATACAAGCAGGTTGACCCTATTGTCTCACACGACCTTGCTTGACCCAGATTGTGTAGAGTTAGCCATTTGTCAGCCTAGGGTTTTAGGACAGCAGTTTGGTAATCACCATTTGCAGTACTATATGATGGCTGAGTTTTGTCACATATGGATATCTGTGCCTATGGGGAGGGTTTTGAAAGGTGGAGGGGAAAAAAAGATAAAGGGGATGTGGAGGGGACATTAAAGGATGAATTTCCTGCAAGTATTTGGGGTATCGTGAAACTTGAACCAGCATTTTTGGCTTCATGCCACACCTGCAGGTCATTGGCTTGGTGTTCTGTTAAGGAAATGTAATCACCCCTGGCAAAGCTTGCTGGACTACGTGTCGGTGGTGAGGTGCACCCTGCCACTGACAGCGTTCTGCAATGTGAAGGACATGATATCACTCACATCGCAGTGCAGCACAGGAACAGCTTTTTGTGTGAAAAATGGCAGTTGGGCATCTGGTACTGTGGGTTACCATGGAGCATCACATTATGGAAGGCAGCTGTGTCCAATAGCCTGAAGGACAGCATTTCCATTGCAAGTAGCTGTTCAGTGCTTGTGTTCAGGCTCTATGCTAAAGGATGATTGGGATGGTATTTATTTTTACATTCCCATTGCTGGCGGGATGGAGGTGTTGCTTGATCTGGGACATACTGGAATATGGGGTAGATGTCAATGTCAATAAAGGTGATGATAATGGTGGCAGCTCAACTTCTGCCCCTATGTGCTTCTACGTGAGCAGGGAGAGAGAAGAAGGAAGAGGCAGCTGCAGCAATGGAAGAGGAAGCAGGACGAGGCTAACCCTTTGCCTCTGTCCCAGATAGGCTCTCCAGAGCAGCAGGTGGTGGGAGTTCATGTGACTGTTCATACGCGTTGTGTTATGCTTGCTTACATCATTGCCATGTTTTAAACGTTTACCGCAAGCCTTACAGATGAGCGCTCATCTGTCATCACGTGCATTTTTCTTGAAAGCCCAGGCTGCCCAAGTCCTGTGAGCAGACCCAACTGTGGGCCTGATGTTGGTGGTGCTACGACTACGGTAGTAGGAGATGATGGTAACAATATGACCTTATGTTTGTCTGTGATACCATACTCCCTGTCTTAGCTTAGTGCTGGCTCGCAAGGTCCACCTCTTTCTCATCCCCCTTTTAGCTTCTATCATAGCACCCCCTGTCTGTCCATGTTGGGTCAAGCACCTCACCATCTTCCACCTCCTCTTCTTTTTCTTCATCCTCCTCCTCCTGAGTGGACTCAGTGAGCACCGGGAACTGACACCTCAGTTTCCACATCCCCCTGAGTACACATAGCCTGTAGAGGGTTGACCGCATGCGATGACCCTTCCTCATCTTGCTCTTCGGAGGAAATAAATGGTTATGCTTCAGTGCATTCAATGTCTTGTTCTTCTCCCTCTAGCCTTGTCTTATCCATGTGGACTGCTTCAGAGGGTGCAGTCAAGGGCGTAGCTATAGAGGGTGCAGGGAATGCGGTTGAACCCGGGCCCAGGAGCCTTAGGGGGCCCATAAGGGCTCTCGTCTCCATATAGGGAGCCAAGTACTATAAATAAAGCATTATAGTTGGGGGCCCCTTTTACAGGTTTTTCATTGTGGCCCAGAAGCTTCAAGTTATGTCTCTGTGCAGCATGGTTTAGGTATAGGTACGGGTACAGATACAGGTAGAGGGGAGGGGCCAGCTCACCTTTTGCATCAGGGCCCCTGAGCTTTTAGTTAAGCCCCTGGGTGCAGGTCAACTGCTGCAGACTGACTGCTGTGTGCCTGCTACTGGGAGGAGGAGGTAGTGGTACTTGAGGCATGCTGTGTCATCCACCTGCGGTTGTAACATACAGGCAGAACCACTTCTAAGGAATGGAAGCAAGCTTGCCTCACCGCCTGCTAATTGTGGAGCTGTTGCTTCATTGGGGGCTGCTTGAAGTGCCAACTTGGCCCATCCTCTACCACCTCCACCCCTACCACTTGTTTCTTCAGATTTCCTTTTTGTATATTTTCTTCTTTAACCCTTCTTTGTGTTTAGTTTTTAGTGCAGTTTTATATAGCTTTTTAGCCAACTTTGTAGTTTGCAGAAAACCCCTGCCAACTGCACAAGGCCTGCAAATGATTCTTAGTAGCTGGACTTGGGATTGAACTATGTCTGAGCCCACTGACACGCACTACATGTATTTGCTGTTTCCCTGTCTGGAATTCTTCTTGTTTTATATTAGTAAAACCCCACCTCCAACTAAATATGCTGCAATCCCTGGGCGACAAGATATGTGAGAACAGAAGGCCACACAGCTAGCTGCATAATGCCTGCAAGTAATTTGAAGCAGCTGGACTGGTGACTTTGAATGACGTCTGAGGCCACAAACAGGGAGCTGCAGTATTCCCAATACCAAAGCGTAGTTTGTCTGTCTGCTTTGCTGCTAAATGCAGCGGTAGAAATACACCCTCCTCCAATATACAGACCATTTTTCATAGAGGCATATAAACATGATGCAGTTTCTCTGTTCTGTGTTCAGCTATAAAATGACTGTTGGTTACATTGTGCCTATGTTATATATGGCCAGGTCATGTGATGCAAGTGTCAAATGAAATTGCTGCCCATATAGAAGATGAACAATACATTTGGTGAAATCAAGGCGCCCTGGCTTCTGATTGGTTCTCGGGGTGATTTTATGATAGTCAATCAAGAGGAGCAACAATATTAATGGCCCATCCTGAGGATAGGTTGTCAATAGCTAAAAGTAGAACAATCCCTTTAAGAAAAACAAGAACCAACACGCACATATTGAACAGTAGAAGCCTCGATTGGGGTTGATTGGAGCAGTTCCTCTCTTAATGCCATCTGCTGAAAAAATAAATTAACAACCAGGAGGTAAAATACTCGAAAAAAAGTTTGTGTTTGTTTTAGAAGAGATTTATGCTGTAGTTTTATACGTACATTTATTAATATGGATTTTCAGCAGCCTAATTCTGCAGAGTACAAAAGATTTTGGCATTTTTTGTGAACTTGGATCAATTCACAAATTAATTTCAAACATGAAATTCAGCAACATTTAAAAATGGGATAAATCAATACTGAAATCTCTACTAAGAGTTTCCCTGTTACAAATTAACTTTTCACAGTAGAGGTGACCATTGGTTGCCCTGCAGACTGTGGGATAACGCAACTGCATTGCTGGGTTCATACTTAACCAGAGTAATACCTTACAGGGGGTTTCCCCCTGAAGAATACTTTTTCTAGTTAAATCTGTCCAATAATTATTAAACACTTATTGTATCTCTACTTGCTAAAACAGTTTCTAGCCTTCTATTCCTGGACTAATGTTACGATAGCGCCACCTGCTGTTTATATCCCCAGATATTCCAGAACTAATGTTAGAATAGCGCCCTCTGCTGTTTTTATCCAGATATTCCAGGACTAATGTTGGAATAATGATGGATAAAATAACAGTTCCAGAAAATGTGCAGATACCAAATAACAAAAGTTTGGAATCTTATCCATCACTTGTACATGGTCGCACATGCTCAGTTTTGTACATAGTCGCACATGCTCAGTCTTGTACATGGTCGCACATGCTCAGTCTTGTACATGGTCACATATGCTCAGTCTGGTACATGGTCACGTGCTCAGTCTTACTTCTCTCTCTGCTTACTTACTGCCTCTGAAGCTGCAGCACCTTCTCTGCTCATCAGAAGAGTTGCTAAGGAAATTATACGAGAGTGAGTGTAAGAAGGGTCCATGCAAACACATGGGAGAATATTTATATGCCTGTGCAAATGCTTATCCATACAAGCAAAGATTTTGGTGCTAAAATGAAGCTCTGCACCCTGGATGGGTGCAGGACTTTCTGCGGCCTTGAGTAGGAAGGTGAAACTCCATCACAGTGAAACATATGGCTCAGATAGTGGCAGAGGACATTGTAGGGGGCACTGGGGTACACCTGAGTTTGGATAATGGCTGTAAGTTTGCGGAAGTAAAGCAACTTCATCAGAGAAGGGGTGACCCAGAGACTGAGTGTAATGTTGTTGCTATCTGAAATGATGTTTTATCCAGAAAGCCTTGTAGCTAGTGAAAGACTGCAGGAAGCCATACTGCAGATAAAAAGTGGCCACCATTTACCAGAGGCTACAGCCAAAGGGACCACTGTTGAACCTGCCATAGAGAGTAAAGCATAATTTCACAGTTCTTCAGATCAGGAAACACCTATGGTCATTGAATGGCTCTCCATGCATGCTACAGTGCAGAGTACACCAGGAGTTCTGTAAGTGAAGTCGGGCCTTGGTAAAAATGGAGTAGAGAGACTATAGGGACTATGCAGACCTCCTAGCCTCTATACATCAATAAACTGTGATATCAAGCATTTAGAAATGACTGGGACTTTATAGTGTGTAATTCAGAGATTATGTGAACTTTGATGTGTTCACGCCAGTTGCGGACCATCCTCGGACAACACTCATTACTTCTGGACTGCACATGGCTAGCTGCTGACCTTAAGTCATTAGATATTGTTGAAGTGTCTTTCTCATGTCAGTTGAAATACATAGTTGATATTGAGATTGTGTCAGGTGTCGTCCTGCTCTTCCTGTATAATATGGCTTTATACCTGCACTATCCTTCAGCACTGTGGGAGTTAATCCTTCTCAGTGCCCATAGCTCAGCTGCAAGCTAATAAGCCATTACTCTCCTATTTAACTGGGTCAGAGATGCTCCTCCTTGCCTGAGCTTTAGTGTGTATTTGTTTCTTGCTCCCAGCAAAGGTATTCTGCTTCTGATTTCAATGCACCGACCCTTGGACTTGTTATTTTGATTTGCTTGAACTCTGCCTGACCCTTGGAATTGTTACCTGGATTTGCTTGAACTATGCCTGCCCCGACCCTTGGACTTGGGACCCAGATCTCGTTTGTACGCCACCATCCTCGACCTTGGACCTTGTCCTGACTGTACACTTTGGCCAGTCTCTTAGTGCATTGCACCAGTGTCACTCACCCCCGTGGGTCAGCCACCAACTACACCGGGACTATTTGAGGAGGTAGCAGCCTGTTTGGTTCTCCGTAGCAAAGGCCAGATCCCTATACAGGGGTTAAAGGGTGAATACTGGGGAGCCATTGGGATAACGCCCTTAGGTCTAGCCCAAGGTCAAACTGGTTAGTTAGCACAGTGGGTCCACATCTGCTAGTCGTAACAGACAAGTCTTACAGTAGCTGTTGCTACTAGTTAGTGATAGGTAGGATTCAGAAACCGAACCAAATAAATTACATGATTTTTCCGGCTGTTGTCACTTTCGTAATCCTTTTCCTTTTGAAACGAGTTAATATACGTTTATATTTTTGTAATTCTGATGTCTGCTTCGTATCTGGATAGCTGTGATGTCTGCCACCTACCATGACAACAGCATCACCTAGATTGCGTAACATGGATAAATGATGTTCATACAAGGTAGTTAACCTTACTCATACCCAAGTAAGTATGAGGAATTATACTGGATACTTGTATTTAGTAACTCAATGTTTAATCTAACCTAAGTACTGTAATATTCTATTAGAACATTGGATCGCTAAACTCGTACTTATGTTAAATAACAGTTTAAATATAGTTAATAAATCTAAACCTTTCTTTCATTCTTTCTATTTTGGTATATATCTGTACATGAGATATGTAAGACTTCCAACCTCCTAAATATAGACACTCACTAGGTGACTCCGATCAGTGATCTTGAATGTGTCACTTTAGCTTCTGTGTCCGTCCTTATTTAGTATGGTATTGATTGTTCTATGTTGGGTGAAAGACATTTGTGGTTTTGGGGTTTAACTTACATGTTTGTCATTGGTTTATCTTCCATATCTCATTCTCAATGATTACATAGCCTGTCATCCTTAAAAGCCACTGGAAACAAAAGGTCATTAAGCAGATTATGTTCAATATATAGATATACATGCAGGAACAACTATGAATGCGCAAGTATATAAGGAGTTCTAGGACTTCATATACGCATGGTTGCAATAATAGTGCATTTTAAAGTTCTGGCTGCAAGGTGATTTTGGCCATGATGGGGGTCACACAACGAAAGATCACTTTATAGCACTGTGGTTTCATAGTGCCGTTGAGTCGCAGGGTGCCATGGGTTGACGTGACGCTACACTGTAGTTATAAAAAAATGCAAATGCCGTATTCTTCTCTCTTCCAATCGTCTACCATCAAGTGGAAGAATCAGAAGGCCCAATACACATTAAATGGTCACCGGATTATTCCAAAACTGGCAGGTTCAGTTGAGATTACAGGTGCTCAGCTATCCCCAGAAGTCCTATTGAAGATGAATGGAGTGGCCCACGAATGCTCTAACGCCGCTCCATTCAGTCTCCTCCGCACTGAGTGGGGTGCACTGAGCCCACAGTGAGGAGGACAGGGAAACATAGGACCCTGGTTCTTGGAATCAGTGGGAACACAGTAGTGATAAAGTTGATTTTGGGAATAACCCCTTTAATCTAATCCTCCTGCTCACATCTCCAATACTTCTCATGAGCTGCACCAGGTCTCTGGAATGTGCTACCCCAGACAGTCAGGTTAATCACCAATACCCAAAGCTTTAAGTGTGCCCTCAAGCTTTGGGTATTGGTGGCCTATCACTCTCCCTAATCTAATTCTTCTCAGTCTATCCCTCGTTGACATTCTCTCTGAGAATCTGACCCCCTCTCGTGGTATCTCCCACACAATTCTTCAAAAATCATCAGGTCCAATTGGCATTACAGCAACCCTTCAGTCCCAGAACAAAATGTGTCCAATAACCAGAGATGAAGGAGTTAAATTACCTACTGACATGTTTTTTTCCTATTCTGCTGCCGATCCACTTCTTCCTGGGGCACCTTTTCATTCTCCCAATCTGGCTGCAATGAGTCTTAGACTAACAGAGGCACACCGAGCGCTGGTGGTGCATCAAAGGTCTAAGACATTGCCTGCTGCTGTCTTTGGCCAGTGCCGATCACATGAGCAGCATTCCCGTAATCTGAATCCAGCATTAAGTTTATGACTACTGATTCATGGTGTGCATTGAGTAATGACAAGAACAGCCATTTTGCAACACTGCAAGAGGAACCACAAGATGAAGTGGAAAGACAGAAGAAAGAGGAAAAAAAGACAACAGTAGGTAATCTAACTCCCCTTCCCCTCTTTTGTGTCACCCCTATTTAATCATAGATTGTAAGTAGAGATGAGCGAGCACTCTTGGATAAGGCAGGGAGGGAAGGGGGGAAGGGCAGTGGCGGTGAGTGGGGGCAGCGGTGGTGAGTGGGAGAAAGAGAGAGATTACTCTCACCCCCGCTGCCCCCATGGACCTGCTTGGACGAGAATGCAGTTACTCAAGAGCGATGCTCACTCGAGTAACTGCCTTATCCGAGCGTGCTCACTCATCTCTAATTGTAAGCTCTTGTGTCTTCCCTATTTACTCATAGATTGTATTGTAAGCAGAACCCTCATCCCTAATGTTCAAATTGACTTTTAGGCCCAATGCACACAGGCATATTTGCATTATGGAACCAAGAGCCGGGTGTCCGCCTCCGGATTCTGCAGCAAAAACTGCCCATAAACATGCTATTGAAAATCGCTTTTCCATGTCCATGAGCGGAAATCAATTGTGATTTTCCACGTGCAGAGGGAAAACCACAGCATGTTCTATTTGAGCGCAGATTACGCGCAGACGGGTTCCATTGAGGTCAATGGAAGCCGTCCGATCCGTAGCCCGTCCACAGTGTCAGCTGTGGACGGGCCATGCAATCCGCGTCATCACCTAGCGACTGCATGTCACAATCTGTATTACGCATTTGTTGCGGCGTGCCGCCCAGCACTTCTGCAATACAGATAGTGAAGAATCGGACAGGTGCACAGGGGTCACCAGCCAGGCACAGGGTCGGATTCTGCTGCGAGATCCTGCAGGTGGAATTCGACCCAGCCTAAGTATAATGTCTGATGTCTGTTTCTGCTCCCCTTGATTCGTACAACAATCACAGAAAATGGCTGTTACTTACTGAGTGAGGAGTGCATATAGATGCATCCTCCTCTCACCATGCAGGTAGCTGACTACAAAATGGAGGAGCCAATAACACCTGTGCAGGACACCGATAAGACAGCCACTCACACTGCCTCCTGATATTGAGGGGGGGGGGGAATGCTTGGCATATACTCCCACACATAGTGGATACAGGGTGCCAGACCATTCTGATATATGTAGTTCACCATGCAGACCAACAACCTAATAATGACGCCATGATAATTCGGCGGGTTGCCCTGCATTTCCATCAGTGAACCACATTGGTACTGCCACCCTGGGCTCCCCCTGGAGTCTCAATGCCACACTGCATGTGAATGATAGATAATAAATGCAAGGCATTGGTTGGATGTTGGCCAAGATACATGAGCCCACTAACCACTTCACGGTTCCTTGCGTTGCAGTGGGTCCCTACACTAATATAAATACATCACAGAAGGGGAAATAACAAATTAAAAACAATCACAGAAAATGGCCGTTACTTACTGAGTGAGGAGTGCATATAGATGCATCCTCCTCTCACCATGCAGGTAGCTGACTACCAAATGGAGGAGCCAATAACACCTGTGAGGGCACCGATAAGACACCCACTCACACTGCCTCCTGATAATGAGGGGGGTGGATGCTTGGCGTACACTCCCACACATAGTGGATACAGGGTGCCAGACCATTCTGATATATGTAGTTCACCATGCAGACCAGCAACCTATTAATGATGCCATGATAATTAGGCGAGTTGCCCTGCATTGCCATTAGTGAACCACATTGGTACTGCCACCCTGGGCTCCCCCTGGAGTCTCAATGCCACACTGCATGTGAATGATAGATAATAAATGCAAGGCATTGGTTGGATGTTGGCCAAGATACATGAGCCCACTAACCACTTCACGATTCCTTGCGTTGTAGTGGGTCCTTGCGTAATATGTTGGCGCTATAAAAATAAGGCTTACTATTCTGGCCAAACTTTATCTTTCTCTGTAAACAAATAAATGTTCCCAACTTTTTAAGTGCCTGTAAGATTTACATAGCCCTCTCCTCTGCATGCATGCTAAAGTGATGGATAACACTTCCCTCTGACAGCCCGTCATAACTTTCCAGATCATGACTGGAATTGATTTAAGTAATATCCATTTAATGACACATCACGAGCGCTGAAGTGACGAAGTTTAATCTGTCACGTACTCTTAAATATTTCTTTTACCGCATAGAAAAGAAAAAAAGAATTTATTTAAGAGATTAAAAGGTAAATTTACAAAGCCGGAAAAATGAATTTGTCTCGCTGAATTGACTCGGAAAGAACATTGAACATTTATTTTTGTTCTTCCATTTTTTTTTTGTCCTCATTTGAAACAGAACAATTATGGACAATTGCGCTACAATGGAAGGATGCAGGTTGGAACATTTATGTCCCGCAATCATTTCTCTCTCCTCTTCCAATTTGTTTGAAAAGGTTTGCTGCGATCGTAAGAAACTTCATGGACCAGCGTCTGGGATGTGAAGCTGATATTAGACCGTGTGTCAGGATTATTAATGTCACTTACAGATCTCATTGTTGGGAAATTTGCTACCATTTTCATTGTTCAGGTGACTGATTCGGCTATCGGAAACTTCCTTTCACAATGTCATACGGATGCTACGAGCTCCGCTGTGATTTTATAGCGCTTTCATAATTTGGAAAGTATACTGAGCAATTGTTACGGAATGTCAATGATCTGCAGACTATTTTAACCCCTTCCAGACCCTGAGCGGAAATGTATGCACTGGGTGAGAAGTAAATGGGAGTACATTTACACCCTATGGATGGCGCAGGTTGAGAAGTTGAGCCTGCACCATTCATTGCAGTAGTGGGCTGTGACTGACAGCCTGCATCCCATTGCAACATTAAGGATCGGTGAGAACACCAACCCCTTATATGTCTCGATCAATGTTGATCGTGGGACCTATAGAGCTATTTTTTAATGTCTTTTTCATTGACTTGTTGTCAGTTTTTTAGTTTTACTGAGATTTACTGAGGTTTTTCTAACATTTACAGTTATTTTTCTTTAATTCGTATATTTATTTTAAAATCACGTATGGGAATAGGTTACTCATTTTGTTTTGGATGTTTTGATATATAATATGCATGGTTTTGGATTACAGTGTAGCGTCGGTTTTGGGTTATTTTTAGGAATGAGCGAGTATACTCGCTAAGGCACTACTCGCTCGAGTAATGTGCCTTAGCTGAGTATCTCCCCGCTCGTCCCGAAAGATTCGGGTGCCGCCGCGGGGTGGGGAGCTGCAGGGGAGAGCAGGGAGGAACAGAGGGCAGATCTCTCTCTCCCTCTCTCCCGCCCACTCTCCCCTGCTCCCCGCCGCAACTCACCTGTCAGCTGCGACGGCCCCCGAATCTTTAGGGACGAGCAGGGAGATACTCGGCTAAGGCACATTACTTGAGCGAGTAGTGCCTTAGCGAGTATACTCGCTCATCCCTAGTTATTTTCTTTTTTATGTATATATTTTTATTTTATTCTGTAATTTTGTATTACTTATTTATGTAATTATTTTTTTACTATCTATGCCCCGATGACATCATATAAGACCTCTGGGGGACATGCACATGTTTTGGTTTTATTTATTACACACTTTTCCACTGTAGCTGCGGCGTCCATAGGAGCAGCGTCCATAGGAACCCCAGATGCCGGGGAAAACATTCCCCTGTAGTGACAATAGTCACTGGCAGAGCTAATCTGGGCTTGCTAGGACCTTGCAACTCTGCTGTAGCAGGGGATCCCGACGTAGTGGATGAAACACTTCCATTTACACTTTTTAGTACATAGCATCATTGAGTGCTATGTACCAGGGAAAGAAGAAGGGAAAGAAACACCAATGCCAATGCTTTACCCGTTTGCCTTATGCTAGAGACTGTGCCTTTGTTGACGATGATCAATGGGAAGAAATAAAACTACCAGTTTTCAGTGCCAAAACCGCTTGTCTGAATGCTCTTCAAACCAAAGACACTACCAGCAACACAGAAACAAGATCAACAGTGGTTCACTCTGCAAACAGAAAGTCGAATTTTCAGTGAACTCCTCAATTACTTTTCTTCAGGTAACACACCCAGAAGGATTAGACAAGGCCTTCCAGATCCAGAACTACAGTGGTTATGGTGACAAAGAAAGATACTGATCCTCAGAAGAAATCTCTTGTGTAGAAACTCTACTGATCCTCTAACCGGTCACTGAGTGCAACAAATATTGATTCCCTGGCAAGATGCAAGCATGATTCTGACCACTTACCGTGACTAAGCAGGACACTTTGTTGTACAAAAGACTGAGGCAACTATGCGTAGACGTTTCTTTTGGATTGGCTTAAGAGCTGATATCAAAAGATGGTGCCAAGATTGTACAGTGTGCAAAACCTGAAGAGTCAAAGCAGACCAAAGAGCTCCTCTACATCCTACTAAACCCACGTGACCCCCTGAGATTCTTGCCATCGAGCATCTGAAGATTGAGCCCAGCAGAACTGGCTACAGCTATGTTCTCACCATGATTGATTACTACACGAAATACACTGTTGCCGTGAAAGACTTGACTGCAGAAACCACTGCCCAGCTAGTTTGGAAGAATTTCTTAATAACCTATGGCTAGATTACTGTCTGACAGATGTGCCACTTTTGAATCACAACTGTTTCAAGAGTTATGTCAATTGTACCATTGTAAGAAACTAAGAACCAGCACCTACCATCCTCAAGGAAATGGACTTTGTGAGAAAGCCAATCAAATGATTCTTGGATTGCTGAGAACAATTCCTGCCGATAAAAGCTGACTAACCAACACTCCTACCAGAATTGATATTTACTTACAACAACATGTCCAACTGTTCTACAGGGTAAACCCTGTACTATCTAATGTTTGGCTAGCCAGGTAAGTTACCTGCAGATCTAGCCCTTGGAATACAACCTACAGATGAAACTAACCCTTTGCCAACCACTGATTGGGTACAAGAGCATTAACGGAGACTTCAAGAATCCCAGGAAATTGTTAATGCCTGCATGAAGGAAGTTCATCGAAAGCAGCAAAGTGACTGACAAAAAAGCTAAAACTACCCCATTAGACGTTCATGATCATGTCTGGCTACAGAAGCTTCAATTAAGCGGAAAGTTTGACTCTATAAGGGAGCTCCAGCCTTACACCACTTTTTCCAAACGTTATGCTAATAATGAAGTATATTATATTGAACAGAACAATAAGCAGCTGAAACTCCTCAATTGAAACAGACATAAACTTTGCTTTTTGTAACCCCCACCTTCAGAAGACTGACAATGAACCCGGTGTTGCCAATACAGAGCTTGTCCTTACAGACAATTCAGTCCTTCTGGTCTTTGACTCTGATGATCTGAGGACCTCGTGTCTGATGCCCAGCTTTATGGTACCACTTCACCAGTCTATCCCATTTGCTTCCAGCACGCCGCGACCATCCACAGATTTCCAGGAAATCATCTATGTTTCAGTGATTGCGAAGAAGAATTCTGCTTCAGACGTTCACACAAATCCTGCTTTCTACAAAGACTAAAGATCAGACGACAATGTTTAAATTATTGTGACTACTTGTTCCAGTTCGACTAATGTTTCTAAGATTTGCATCCTAAGAGATTACTTGGTGATAATGTTTCTAAAGTTTGCACCCCCAGAAACTGCTTGAAGAAGTTTCTCAGTTAAATTGTTGATTACCCTTTTTGCTTGCTTGTTGCCTTAACTAATGATCTCTTTCAGGCTACTTCATCACCAGCATTAAAGGGGTTGTCCCGCGGCAGCAAGTGGGTCTATACACTTCTGTATGGCCATATTAATGCACTTTGTAATGTACATTGTGCATTAATTATGAGCCATACAGAAGTTATAAAAAGTTTTATACTTACCTGCTCCGTTGCTGGCGTCCTCGTTCCCATGGAGCCGACTAATTTTCGCCCTCCGATGGCCAAATTAGCCGCGCTTGCGCAGTCCGGGTCTTCTGCAGTCTTCTATGGGGCCGCTCGTGTAGAATGCCGGCTCCGTGTAGCTCCGCCCCGTCACGTGCCGATTCCAGCCATTCAGGAGGCTGGAATCGGCAATGGACCGCACAGAAGCCCTGCGGTCCACGGAGACAGAGGATCCCGGCGGCCATCTTCAGCAGGTAAGTATGAAGACGCCGGACCGCCGGGATTCAGGTAAGCGCTGTGCGGGTTGTTTTTTTAACCCCTGCATCGGGGTTGTCTCGCGCCGAACGGGGGGGGGTTAAAAAAAAAAACCCCGTTTCGGCGCGGGACAACCCCTTTAAAGGGGTTGTCACGCGAAAGCAAGTGGGGTTATACACTTCTGTATGGCCATATTAATGTACATTGTGCATTAATTATGAGCCATACAGAAGTTATTCACTTACCTGTTCCGTTGCTAGCGTCCTCGTCTCCATGGTGCCGTCTAATTTCAGCGTCTAATCGCCCGATTAGATGCGCTTGCGCAGTCCGGTCTTCTCCCTGGTGAATGGGGCCGCTCGTGCCGGAGAGCTGGTCCTCGTAGCTCCGCCCCGTCACGTGTGCCGATTCCAGCCAATCAGGAGGCTGGAATCGGCAATGGACCGCACAGAGCCCACGGTGCACCATGGGAGAAGACCCGCGGTGCATCGTGGGTGAAGATCCCGGCGGCCATCTTAGTAAGGTAAGGAAGAAGTCACCGCAGCGCGGGGATTCGGGTAAGTACTAAACGTTTTTTTTTTTAACACATGCATTGGGTTTGTCTCGCGCCGAACGGGGGGCCTATTGAATAAAAAAAAAAAACGTTTCGGCGCGGGACAACCCCTTTAATGGACACTCAGTAATAGGCTTTGGGGAGAAGTAGAATGTATAGACCCTAGAGCAATATGAGACCTAGGATTCTACCTTAGCTCACTCTATTGTCCCAGGAAAAATGAACAAATTTGTTCTTTAATATCAAGCTGCCAAATCAAGCTGTCAAGCCAAACCAACCTTCGGACTCATAGAGAAAACGCCGAGGACGGCTGTTGTTTTACTAGGGGGGAATCTGTAGTGACCAAGTGTGGCACTACAGAATAAAAATACTTAGCTGCAAGTCCAGATAAACTGTTCTCAATATAGATCATTTAGCAAAGATTAGTGATGTTGGATTTCATTTAACAAGAAGATAGAGGATAGGGAACTAAATAATTAATGTAACTTAGTAATTTCACTGTAAAATGAAGGACCTAGGATGATGTCATAGAGCACGTGACCCAAGTCACAGGATTGGTCGAGGGGAGGAGCTAATTGCAGCTGAGCTGTGATTTCCCGAGAAGGAGGAGGGACTTCCTGTTTTTTTCATCTGTGTCGCAGTTAGAAAATTTAACAGAGGAGGCAGAAGCGAGTTCAGTCAGTGGGGAGTCAGCAGAGAGGGAAAAGGAGAGGGTAGGATGCCAGGATGCTGGCAGCCAGGAGGCGCTGTATTGCAGGCTTCCCCTACTCTCTGTCCTGCAACAAAAGAAGTTTTCTGACAACTTCAGAAACACTGAATGCAGCAAATCAATCATCCACTATGCTGAGAGAAACCTGCTGTTCTCTTCAAAACCTGACATTTTTAAGTTGTATTGCTGTGTCTTCCAGTTCTGCTTCCATCCAGCAACCTACATAAAGCATTGTAGACATCTTCCAGAAGGATCCCACAGCATGAGTACTGGAGATAGCTCATGTGTGAGGTTGGCAAATTACTGTTAGTTGGGATTTTAGGCATTTTATTTTGTCAGTCACTGTCAGTTCTCTCTCTATAGCTCCTCTTATCTCAGGTGTTGCCTCCCCAGGGCTTGTTCATCCGTGTATCTAGTGTTAACTTGTGTATATGCAAATTTTACTGTTTTAATATTCCTGCATGCTGCCATGTTCCAAAAGTAAATGATGTGCCTGCAGTTTACTTACATACATGTGTGAGTCTTATTTTGCTACCAAGAGCTTTTAATCCAGGCACTGGCGTCTCATTCACCTAATTCTATTTGTCGTCCATATCCTGTTGATCACATTCATCTGTGCGCAAGATTACATAGAACACACAGCACTTATCGCCACTGTGACATGGCTCCTCACCCACCAGCTCAGATAGTGTAGGCCTCTACCCGCATGTTGCACATGGCACAAGCAGACGATTTGGGTTAGATTGTGCACATATGCTCTAAAGGAATCAAGTTTGTTTGGACCATGGTTTCACTGTTTAGGATCTAAGGATTGGCGGAAATAAGAGTGGTAGACACTACCAGATGGAGCATCTCTATGCTATCCACTCTCATGTTACTCCGCTAATAGGACTCAACTCTTTTCTACCTTCAGCCATCTCATTTGGTGCACCGTACACTGCTCTTAGCAAACATATGAATTTGCATGCAAGACTGTCCAAACAGAGGGACCAGATGTCAGACACCAAGAGTCTATTTATGAATATAATAATAATCTTTATTTGCATAGTGCCAACTTATTCTGCAGTGCTTTCAAGCACGGGAGAACACAGACAATACAACAAATTACATGTGGTATACATTCAGCTTGAAACGAAGGCATGGGGGTGACACAGGGGGAAAGGGAGGGGAAGATGTGGCACGGGGAATCACAGGCAGTACAGGAATTAGATGTGGAAATCAGTTATTAGGAAGCAAACGAGGTGGGGGCAGCAAAAAGGTACAGGGGTAGAGGTCATATGTGATAGGCAGGATGGAAGGTGTGTGGAGCTATGGGGAGGGGCAGAGGCGGTTGGTCAGGAGATTTGGTATGTCTCCCTGAAGAGGTGGGTTTTTAGGGCACGTCTGAAATTTTGTGTATATAGGATTGTCCAGATGCCTTGGAGTAGAGCATTCCAGAGGATCAGTGCTGCTCTGGTGAAGTCCTGTAGGCGAGCATGTGAGGTTTGTATTAGAGGGGTGTTTAGTCTGAGTGTGTTAGCGGATCGGGCTAAGTGGTGTATGGACAGGAGGGAGGTGATGTACCGTGGCGTGGCGTCATGTAGAGCTTTGTGGGTGAGGGTGAGGAGTTTAAATTTAGTTCTGCAGTGGATGGGCAGCCAATGCAGTTACTGGCATAGTGCAGAGATGTCTGAGAAACGTCTGGATAGAAAAATGAACCTAGCTGCTGCATTTACTATGGATTGTAGAGCGGAGAGTCTGGTGCGGGGAAGGCCAATACATAGCGAGTTGAAGTAGTCAAGTCGGGAGTGGATGAGGGTGACAATAAGTGTCTTTAGCGTGTCCGTGGTTAGGAACGGCTGGATTTTTGCAATATTTCTGAGGTGCCAGTGGCATGTTGAGGCCAGAGATCGTGATGTTGGGGGGAGGTCAGCAATCACGTAGGGCTCCCACCCACTGGCGATATTTTCTCCACTGCGGTGCGATTCTAAAGTTAAAGTCTCGCATCGCAGTGCGAGAAAAAAATAGACATGACGCCGGGGATATCGGCATCACGCCGACATATCGCCAGTCTTTTCAATGGGGCCAGCGGCAGCAGTGCTAGCCCCATTAAAAAAGACATGGAGAATGCTGGGGACTTCTGCCACAGCTGTGACAGCTGTGACAGCTGTGGCAGGAGTTTCCTTCATCCCCGCAGGGACCGCGGGGATGAAGGAATCCTCTGCCACAGCTGTCACAGCTGTGGCAGAAGTCCCCAGCATTCTCCAAAGGTGTAACTTAAAGATTTGGGGCCCCAGTGCAAAATCTGTAACAGGGCCCCCAACTATAATGCTTTATTCATACTACTAGGCTACCTATATGGAGAGGAGAGGCCTTATGGGCCCCTTAAGGGTCCTGGGCCCGGGTGCAACCGCATCCCCTGCACCCCCTATAATTACGAGCCTGCCCGGCATTCTCCCTATGCTTTTAAGGGTGAAATCTGCAGCGTGTCCACAGCAGAGTCCACACGTCTTCTTGCTTACTTATTATCTATGACTATGACAACTAAAGGCCCTTTTACACGGGCCGTCAGTCATTTGGGCGACTGCACGAGTGCTGGATTCACCACTAAGGTCGTCAGCGCTCATGCAGAGCATTCAAACAGAAAGTCCTGACAGACCAGAACTAAGCTCCTAATATAAATACAGCATGAACCAACTTCAGTGCGTAGATACAATACCAGAACCAAGCTCATAACATAAATACTGTACTAGAACCAACCTCAGTACATAGATGTAATACCAGAACCAAGCTTATAACATAAATACAACACCATAAACAACCTCATAACATAAATGCAGTATCAGAAATAAACGATCATGCTGCATGGGCACCAATGGGATTACAGCAGTGCCTTAGCACATCAGAGCCAAGAAGAGGAGGATTCATTTGCTCCACAAGACGCTGCCGCATAGAGGAAGAAAATTATCCACCTGGTCCTCTCCTTCCCCTATAATCATGCAGTGAGCACAGATTGCACATAGCCAGGGCCAGCCATCTAAAGTGCCATGCAGCTCTGACCAATAGCGGGGTACTGTACAGAGGCGCAACTATAGAGGGTGCAGGGGATGCGGTTGCACCCCGGCCCAGGATCCTTAGGGGGCCCATAAGGCCTCTCTTCTCCATATAGGGAGCCCAGTACTATGAATAAAGCATTATAGTTGGGGCCCTGTTACAGGTTTTGCATTGGGGCCCAGAAGCTTCAAGTTATGCCTCTGTTCAGCATGGTTTAGGTATGGGTACGGATACAGATACAGATAGAGGGGGGGCCCCAGCTCACCTTTTGCATCAGGGCCCCTGAGCCTTTAGTTACACCCCTGGTACTGTATATATGTAGCATTAGGCCATTTGTAACTAGCAAAGGAAATCAGCTGTAGAGAAGGTGATTGGTTATTGCATTAAAGGAATAAGAAGTTTTGTATGATGTAACTATTAATGTCCAAATTCATGAAACTAAGACATTGCTATTTCCTTCACTTCAGATTTTCCATTAGATCCTTCCATTACTCGGTGCTGATTTCTTCTACCCAGTTGTTTCTATTCATTTTACCCAATTTGCTGGTTTTACATTTAGTCATCTTCCTTTTTACTTTTTCGGACTATCGACAGTCATTTCTGTGATTGCTTTCCTTGGCATTTGTTTTCTTTATCACTTTTTCCTTATTTGACACTATTCCAGAGATCAACGCTAATTACAGAATCTGCTGACTTCTTCCACCGTTGCTTTTGAGGCTCTAGTTAAACATTTATATAAATGACAGTAGCACCGGAGAGCGGCGCTGATCAAAGATTTACCATTTTTACTGTTTATGCCACACAAAAAAACATTCTTTCTTTATTGAATACTAAATTTTACAGGTAGTATTTTCATTTCATGGTCTTGGCAGATATATTTAATGTAGAACTCATATATTCAAAAATGTGATGGAGCGAGGAGGATTGTCATCCACAGTTACTCCGTACAATATTTAATGCATAAATAATTTAAGACCGGCTTTGAATTTGAAACATTTTTGTAACCTACCGTCAGTGAGGAGAACAGATCACCTTAATAAACTACTTCTAAACATGCTATGTTTTTTACGAAATTGGAAATGGAGCAGAGTTCTAAATTGTCAAATCTCATCAAGTTCAGCTATTCTAAAATGTTCTCATTAGGAGCACAGCAAAACCAAAGATCCCAATAGGTAGTTGGGTTAAAGGGGTAGTCTACTTGTAAACTATTGAAGGCCTATCCTCAGCATTGGTCATCAATAGTAAATTGGCTTGGTATTTTAAGCAAAGTTCCCACTGAAATGAATGGGAAGTTTACATGTGATGCCAAGCCTGGCCACTGCAGTGAAAACAGAGCTCTCTGAAATGAGCTCAGTACGCAAGTGCATCGGCCCAGAGAACAGCTTATCGGTGGGGGTCATGGTCGATGGACTCAAACCAATCTACTCTTAAGATAGGCCATCAATAGTTTACAACTGCACAACCCCTTTAATGCCTAAAGGGCAGCTACTTTTATTTTCACCAACACTGCAAATATTCTAATGATGCAATCCCAAGAAAATAATTTTACTTGTATCATATATTTACCTGGCGTTAATTATGCCTAACTAAATCCTTCGTTTAATAACACTTTGTATGTAATATATAATAACAGCAATACTTTGTAAGCAAATCAGCCATATGGCCAAGTACAATGCATAACTTCACCTCAGTGTAACCACCCCAATGCAGTCTTTTAAAAGAAAACTAGTTCCCAAGTCCAAGTCCAATGTCTCTTTATTTATCACAGTCCATATCCCAAATTCTACACAAGATCAGTGTTCACAATGTTGGCCCTTCCTATAGCTGGTTTGTTAATGTATCATCCCTAAGGTCTCATTCAGACAAGCGTGTTTAAGTACGTACATATGTCCGCACAAAACCACGCGTCTATTAGAACCAATGGTTCCCTATGGTGTGTTCACATGTCCATGTTTTACAGGCGTATGACAGCAGTGTTCAGTGACAAGGGGACTCCCCACAGGCAGAGGATTTCTTCATCTCTACGGGGAGTCCCCTCATCACTGAACACTGTGACAGCACTATTACAGTGTTCAGTGACAAGGGGACTTCCCACAGGGGGGTAAGGAATCCCCTGCCATAGCTGTTACAGCTGTGGCAGAGGATCGCAAAGCTCTCCCATTGATTTCAATGGGGATGCCACTGCCGGCGGCCCCATTGAAAGCAATAGGATGCCGGCACCCCAGCAGTGATTTTTCGGGGAAGGGCTTTGAATATAAGCCCTTCCCTGAAAAATCATTTCTAGCTGTAGTAAAAAATAAAAAATATATGTACTAACCTGTGGGCCACTGCCGGGCTCAGGCACATCCAGCCGGTTGTTCTCCCTTCACTGCACTGAATTTTAAATCCCCGCCTGCTGAAAGGTCTGCGTCTAATTGGTTGAGTGCTCAGCCAATCACAGCAGCGCTCAGACGTTCATTGAATGACAGCTGAGTGATGCCTGTGATTGGTCACAGCGCTCAGTCAATCACAGGCAGCACTCTGCCATTTATTGAATTCAGGTGACAGGTGAGTATATATATTTTTTTATTTTTCACTACAGCTAGGGATGATTTTCAGTAAAGGACTTATATATAAAGTCCTTCCCCGAAAATCACTGCAGCATCCTATTGCTTTCAATGGGGCCGCTGACAGCAGCAGTAGCCCCATTGAGAGCAAAGCTGTATGGAGCCTCGTTCACGCATGTTTTAGCATGTGCGTGGATGCGCGGATTTGGGCACATCTACGCACATGCAAATGCATGCTCCTGTGAACGAGGCCTAATCGTATGCACATCTAATAGTTTTACGGAAGCTGGCCTCACTTACAACTTGTGGACAATAAACTTCTAACTGTCCACTTTGGTCTTGGTCCATTGCTCTGTCATGCAGTCCAGCACTCTTGCCATCCTCCAGGCAGCTCTTCTTCCTAGACCTCGGTGTTCAATCTGGCCATGCAGCAGCAACTTGAACATTCCTATCACATCAAGGTGTTCAGGATCCTATTTTTTTTTTTTTTGGTAGTAGCACCTCTGCACGCTGTCTTAGCTGTCCAGTAGCAGTTCCCAGCAGCACCATCATTCACTAAAGGCCCATTTACACAGAATGATTATCGCTCAAAATTCGTTCAAACGTCTGCAAATGAGTGATAATCGTTGCATGTAAATGCTACCATCGTGCACTTTTCGTTTGAACAATGATTTTAAGGTGAGCTTAAAATCCATCATTCAGCTGCAGAGAGATAAAGTATTTCTCAACAAACCATATGCTGTTTTTCACCACAGGAGTCAGAAGATTACATTGTATTCTGCCGGCAGCCAGGACGCGAACAATGCAGCTGTGTGCAGAACCCAGCCCACATGCTGGGCTACTGCAAACAGGTCCCATAGACCCATTTCCATGGAAATGAAGATGATAAAGTGTTAATGGACATTAGTGTCCATTAACACTTCATGCAAAATCATTTGAAAGATTATCTTTGCATGTAAATGGGCCTTTGCTCTACTCTCTGTCAGTGGTGCAACAGAAATTCCTTCTATAGTCCTGACATCATCTCAAAAGAAGGTTCCCAGGGAGCATGCTCAGTTCTGTTTGGAGCAGCCAGCTCCATTGTGAAACCAAGTACAACCTTATATTTACATGGGAGTGTTACTTACATTTGCTCTATTGAGTGATTATTTGGATGACAGTTGCCCTGTGTACTTGATTGGATTACAGCTTTGTTGAGCGCCAAACAGAATGTACTTCCTACATTGTGTTCTGAAGACCTTACATGTCCTTCTTTATAAAAATTCTCAAGGTAGTCGTGGCTGCTCAAAATTCAGCTGAGCACCATGGTTGATGTCTTCAGGGTCACCACATTCTCATGAACATAAAACACTTTGCCCCTCAACTAAATGCTTTGTGTGTTCCCTAATGTGTTCCTCATAAGGGATGTTCGTGATGATGGGGCCACTTGTAACATAAAAAATACATTCACATAGTAAGAAAATCCACATCGCTGAAGTTAACCAGAAAATTTATTCTTCATGCTGAAACAACAATATACTAATGTTTCCCCTGACTCAAATATTCCAGAAGAATGGTAGTGACAGACATTGGCCCTTGTTGTTTTATAGCTACAGAGCAGTTAAGTTACAGGCACCAGGGAAATACATTTTAGAGTAGTTGGTAAGAGAAAAAAAAATACAAGAAATGCAAGCTGAGCCGAGCGTTCTTCATTTATCTGATACGATGCAAGTGTTTGCTAGAGGCTTAAACATGAGGAAACTAGAATACTCGACACAAATGTAGTATTTATATGCGGATTTATAGATATATATAATTAAATAACAACATCAAAAACACAACAAAGCATTAAACATTCAGCAGATGAGTGATTGGTATTCAACGGGTGTATAAAAACAGCACAAAGAGTATTCTAGGCATTAAGAATCTCTGTATAGTATAAAAGGTCCTTCTAGTGTTCTTACTACATTCTATTCAGTTGGATGGAATTTACTTGACTCCCAGAATAGTGGCTATTGTAGAGCCATAACTAGGCTTTCCATCACTCGGGGCAAAAATTCAGTTCACGGCCTAGTATAATAATATCCCAGTCAAGACGGAGTGGTTAGTTGGTTCCTCTGTAATGGGGGTGCAATGTTTTTAAGCATCCTCCACTATATCTCATAGAATCATAGAATGGTAGAGTTGGAAGGGACCTCCAGGGTCATCGGGTCCAACCCTCTGCTCAAGGCAGGATTCACTAAATCATCCCAGACAGATGTCTGTCTAGCATCTGTTTGAAAACTTCCATTGAAGGAGAACTCACCACCTCCCGTGGCAACCTGTTCCAATCATTGATCACCCTCACTGTCAAAAAGTTTTTTTCTAATATCTAATCTGTGTCTCCTACCTTCACGAATCTCCTTTCCCCACACACAGTTTAATTGCGCTGTATTATATGTTTCATCCATACTAAGTGTTGGTGACCTTAAGAGGGGATGGGCGAAGGTTGAGTCTTGGAGGAAGTTGCATCATGTTTTTCAAAGTGAGCCTGAGCAGCAAAGAAGACAGAAATATAGACCAATCTCTCCTCAGGGAATTCCAGACTTTGTGTGTGGTGGCACCAAAAGTTCTGTGAAGGTCTGGTGTTCTTTCCTCGCCGCATCACCAACTGATAGCGAGATACAGATCTGCAGTTCTGGCATCTCCTCTCCCTTGATAGGACCTGACCATACCGAGTTGGAGTTAAACCTATATAAGTACTGAGCGCTTGTGCCTGGCCAGCCACATCTGTAGTGGTTATGACAAGTATATTAGTTGTAACATGTTATACTAATTTCAGGTGCTACAGGAGAATTTTGAATAAAACTTGTTTATGTTGATCTGCAAAGTATGGATTTGGTGTTATAGGAAAAGATTAGATGTCATGGATGCCTGCGCACGAGGATGACCATCTCCCCCATTAGTATGTGGTTATGGCTGAGGTCACCCACCGGTGATCTGGCCTGGTCCCTCCTCATCAGCTGCTGCTTTAGTAGGGCCCATGCCACCACCTCCGGACCCACTACTCTCCAAGGGCTGAGCCCACCTTGTTCCAATGACGGAGTATCCGCTCAAATCAGACTAACTTCACCAGCTGCATATTTACTGAATCCAGGAATCTACTATATGGTTTCATGAAAGCAAAGAAAAAAAGTACGGTGTTATAAAAAAGAAAAGAATGAGACAAAGATGAATGGCAAGTCACCAGCAATTCTCCACCGCTTCAGCTAATAATGAAATTTTTACTCATTGCAATCAAACCAATAAACACCATTTAAAATTAAAGAAACTGTCACGTCTGTGCGGCTCACAAGCAGCATGCTCAGCATGGATGCAGGGTATTGGTCATGACTACTTTAATAGATAGACTTATGCACCGAAGAGCAGTGTGCACCACAACTGAAAAATGTAGCCAAGATGTAAAGCCTGTGCGCCAAAAAGTACTACACTCGGCACGGCCACAGGGAACGTATACACAGTTGGAAAAAGCCACACCCAACAATATGTGGGATGGTAGCACCACTCCAGGGAGAGGGAAGAAAGCCTGGCCCCTACCTAGCAGGGAGGTGATGGGTCCCTGTCTGAAGCAGGGTCATCACCTCGATAAGAGCCAGCCCCACAGTCTTGTTTCTGGACCCTGATTGTCCCTAAAGGAACCCCTTGAGAGATAAATCGACACACGAAGCAAATAAAAAGCAACAATACAACTGAAAAAAACCTGCAGCAACTTATCTGCAAGTAGAAAAAACTCCCAGCACAGCAGAGCTCCAAACTCCAACTTCTCCACTATGGAACGGAATAAGCAGTATTAATAACCAGGAGAGGTGAGAATATATAGCCACTCTGCACCAGAAAACTGACAGCGTGAATAGAAAACCCCACCTCCACCCTGCTCTTAGGCATGGCTTAACAAGGCAACAGGTATTTGCCTGTGTTAAGGACATCATGCCACAATATTGTCACGACCGACAGGCCCCAACAGAAACAAGGCATTGACTAAATTCTATGTGATAGTTTTGGTGCATATAGAGAGGATTAGGGTTATTTTCATGAAAAAACCTAATTATGATCACCTTGTACATCAAAGGTGCATTTATATACAAACATTTTTTAAAAATAATGCATTAAATAATAATAAAAATAATGTAATGCCCTTCGCCAGTATATACTGTATGTAAATGATACAATAGCACAACCCGTTGAAAGGCTATGGACACCTTTAGGGAGGCAACATTTTCTTTTCACTTAAATGCATGTATTCTGGGCTGGTTCACTGAGGCAAGTGTAGTTCAGAATAGACTCAAATCTTGTTCACTGACTGGACTATAAAATATTTTATAGTCTATTCTGGGCTGGCAATCGTTTTTGCAATAGGGTTTTATTACAAATGGTGCAACAATTCTCTTCTGTAGCTTCCATATATTGCTGTTTATATAAACTGGAGTCTACGTCTTAGTTGCTCTCTTCTGCTCTCCTGTACTATTTGTCTACTAATTTATGACCACAACAATATCAATTAGCTGATAGGAAGGTGCAGGAGAGAGGGATAAGGGCTAAAAATAAAGTACTCAGTTCAGCTTCACTGATGGATCTACCTATTGAGACTTAAGGCCCATTTATATGCAAAGATAATCTTTGAAACAATTAAAAGATGAAAAGTTTTAGTGATCATTTTGCATAAAGTGTTAATGAACACTTATGTCCATTAACACTTTATCATCTTCATTTGCATGTGAAAGGGCCTCCATGTGGGCTGGGCTCTGCACACAGCTGCATTGTTCTCCTGGGGGCTGTCGGCAGAATACAATGTAATCTCCTAGCTCTTGCTGAGAACACAGCATGAAGTCTGCTGAGAGTTACTTTATCTCTCTACTGCTGAACAATGGATTTTAAGCACACCTTAAAATTATCATTCAAAGGAAAAGTGAATGATGGCCACATTTTACACAACGATTATCGCTTATTTACGGTCATTTGAACGAAGTTTGAGCAATAAACGTTGCATGTAAATGGCCTTTAGACTGCAGTGTCTCTGTGCAGTGATATGCAGAAGCTGCAGAGGGCAAACATTGCAAACTTTTTAATAAACCCTATTGCAAGAATGATGGTCAGCTGAAATAGCATTTAAGGGAAGAAATTGCACCCACAAGTGTCTATAGCATTTAAAGCAAAAGTAGGACAAAAAGGACCAACTCGTGTATTTTTGCATGTTAGTGGGAAATAACACTGAACTATAGATGAGCGAGTATACTCGGTAAAGGCAATTGCTGGAGCAAGCATTGCCTTTATTGAGTACTTGCCCGCTCGAGATGAAAAGCTCGGGTGCCGGCGTGGGGGAGCGGTGAGTAGCGGCTGTCAGCAGGAGGGAGCGGGACGGGGGGGAGAGACGTCAGGTACTCGATAAAGGATTACACTATCGGTCAAAAGTTTTAGAACACCTTAATTTCTCAGGTTTTTATTGATATTTACACAGTTTAATGTCTCAAAGTTACTTTGAAATGAAAGAATAGAGCAAATAAACAAGTTAAGATAAATAAAAATAAAGGATTAAAGGGGTTGTCCCGCGAAACAAAGTTGGGGTATACACTTCTGTATGGCCATATTAATGCACTTTGTAATGTACATTGTGCATTAATTATGAGCCATACAGAAGTTATTCACTTACCTGTTCCGTTGCTAGCGTCCTCGTCTCCATGGTGCCGTCTAATTTTCAGCGTCTAATCGCCCAATTGGACGCGCTTGCGCAGTCCGGTCTTCTTTCTTCTAAATGGGGCCGCTCGTGCCGGAGAGCGGCTCCTCGTAGCTCAGCCCCGTCACGTGTGCCGATTCCAGCCAATCAGGAGGCTGGAATCGGTAATGGACCGCACAGAAGACCTGCGGTCCACCGAGGGTGAAGATCCCGGCGGCTATCTTCGCAAGGTAAGTAAGAAGTCACCGGAGCGCGGGGATTCGGGTAAGTACTATCCCTTTTTTTTTTTAAACACATGCATCGGGTTTGTCTCGCGCCGAACGGGGGGGGGGGGGCTATTGAAAAAAAAAACCCCGTTTCGGCGCGGGACAACCCCTTTAACGTTTTCTCCAATTTAAATCTAGATTTTTGACCCATTAAAGTAGCCTCGTCTAGCTGGTATAACAGTTTTACACAATTAGGGTATTCTATCAACAGTTGCATTCAGATAAGGTTCAGAAAATACTTTCCAACATTGTTGCAGAAATTCCCACAAATGTGCTGCATTTGTAGGTTGCTTTCACCCTTATGTCCAGTTCATCCCAAACAAGCTCAGTGGGACTCAATTCTGGATACTGCACAGGCCATTCCATTCTTTGAAGCCTACCATTTTTTCTTGTCTTCTGAGTAGCTCTCACATAACCTAGAAGTATGTTTTGGATCATTGCCTTGCTGTAATATGAACCACTGACTAACTACACATACACCAGAGGATATTACAGGGCATGGCACATCAAAATGCTGTGGTAGCCCTTTTTGTCTAGTGTGGCAGTCACCCTGTGCAAGTTGTCAATCCTGGATCCAGTGAAAGGCCATCAAGCTTCCTCCTCCATGTTTGACCGTTTTTGTCACACACTCAGGAACCATCTTTTCACCTACTTCGTGGCATACAAAAACTCTGCATGATGTACCAAAGATGTCAAATTTTGTGATCTGTTCTAAAGGGCAAAACTGTCCAAGTCCTGCCTTAGAGGGTGTTGTAGACTGTTCCAACATTGGTTATATAGAATCAGAGGGTTTGAAAGTAATCTTCAAAAGTTGAGACACCTTTAGGAATATGTTGCATCCAATTTCAAACCATAACTTGGTTTCTGTTCTGCAGAGCAATTGTCCTTGATGTGTTCCCTGAAAAAAGCTCTTTGGTTAAAATCATAAACTCAGACTACTGTTGCTTTTCAGGTTAAAATTTCACAATATTTTTTATATTTTCAACTTACCTTTGAACTCTTGAACTATTTCTCCTTATTTGCTAGACTAGAACTGTGTTACTGTCAAAAATAACTGAAAAAATTCAGATGTTCAAAAACTTTTGACTGGTACCGTATATTAGTTCTTCATCTGTCATCACCAATTTCTAGACCTAATCACATAAAACAAGTGAGTTGATTTGCTCTGTATGCAGCGCGCATCCTTTATAACTTTTCCTCCTTTCTTCAAAAATAAACTCTTTTAACCCGGTGATTGACGGAGAGCTGAGCGGAGTGTATTACGAATACAAATACCGACACGATATTTTTATTTTTTGGTACGTTCAATATTCATGTTGTGAATTCTAACTCTGTATTGCTGGAAAATTGGATGTGAGGAGCCCTAGAACATTAATCTTGTTTCAGATAAACCTGTCAGTGTGAAATTGTGGGGGTTGAGGAGTATCAGCAAACTACAGATTGCACAGTCTGCGCCATGTCATATAACAGAATCGTCAGCTGCTGATACACTCAGAGCTCGCCAAGATGTGGAAATGGCAATAGGCGGCTAGCATTACATTGAATTGAAGAGAAAACTTGGTATGTTCCCCTGAACGATTATGAAATATTAGTCAGGCATGGGTTATGATTAACATCAGTGCCGGGTGAGGAAAATAAATTGAGGTTAGTTTGAGGACTGTGGCATTACACAAACATACAGTGTCTTCTATTTATCTCTATGCTTGGCTTCCTTCTGTAATCTTCAGAGATAAAGCTGAAAGATTCACGGCTCCTCAGATTATATGCTTGGAAACTTTAATATAAGGAGGTAACATAAATGGGAGCGCAGCAAATCAACGAGCCAAAAAACGGCAAAAATGCAAATAGCACTGGAAATATTATCTAAACTGAGGATGAGCCCAAATCATGGGGGAATTACAAAAAAATTCATTAAAATGTACCTGACTAATCAGGCTTGTAAAATGTAAGAGATTGGCACTTGCTGTTCTGCAGGGTAAACTTCTCAGCAGTCATCTCATTTTTTGCACAGGCAGGATTACATTGTAAGATATTACCTATATATATATAGATAGATGACACAGGATCCATCACTCACAATAGGTGATGTCACAGCTCACCTCCTCCCCTCCCTTGCACAGGTCTAAAAGTATGCCCACAACACTCTGCCATAGAAATGAATAGATGATGGCCACACCTAACCTCTTCATCCTCTTTGCACAGGTTGCAGAGCATGTCCAGAACAGTTTCCCATAGACATCAGTGGGTCGCCTTCTGTCCATTGGCGCATAATTTCGACTATAAGCATATCTCTGCAGCTAAAACAAGATTGCCATTGTGTTGTAATACGTGTTTTATAGATTGATTGTCTTCTGAGTAATGTATTTTGAAGGGGGGTCCAATTCTGTGTTTTGCTATGGGACCCCATAAGTTCTGTGTATGCCTGGTATATAAGTCCTCAATGAGTTAATATTTACAGTGCTATTGCAAATTTATGGAGTCCACAATCAGCCATTATATACCGTAGTTTATTTATGACATTAACTTAGGCGATTGTAATAGCTTTGTTTCCTATCAAGCTAAACATAATAGTAAGAAGCTCATTCTTCCCAGCAGGTCAGTACGCCGCCGGTGGCAATATCGAGCATTATTGAGTGAAGCCTTTTCTGTAAAGTATAAATAAAAAAAACACAAATGAAGATTAATTCACAGTGGCAAACCGCTCAATACAACCCTCGGGCTTCTGTTAAGACTAAAGAAGTTAAAAAGTTTAATTAGTGAATATACAAGATTTATTTTCCCAGTCTGTACATGGCAAATAACAGCTTGTAGAAGTAACGCGGCCTTGAAATATAATGAAGTACTATGTAAAGGTTCTCAATGTATCTTTTGTATAGTGCTAGTTATATGCTACTTCTATACAATTGCGGATAAAGAAAGTTTAACACCATTCAAAGGGAAATTCAGCTTTGTGGTCTCTTCGATTGAATAAACCAGTCTACCAATAGAGCGTTGCTCACAGTACCCAACAGTTCACCTGTAGACTTTATGTGTGTATTTTCCCACTAAGTTGCATCTTTCAAAGGAGATGAGTGAACTTTTGAAAAGTTCGGTTGGACTAGTTCACCGAATTTCATCAAAAAGTTTGGTGTGAATTAGTTTGAAACGAATCAGAAGTTCATTAAAAAAAAACTAAAACTAGTAATGAACACGAAGAGGCGTAAAATAGTGATGGTGGTAAAAACTACATCTGCATGGAATTTCGATTTGAACCTTGGACCTCAGCACTGATAACCACTGAGCTACATCCATTGAAGAGCTAACACCATCACCACTGTTTCATGGCTCTTAGTGTTAAATATTAGTTTTATGGGGTTTGATGGACTTCCAGTTCAGCCAAAATAAACCACCTGAAGTTGGGATTCTCACCGATCCCAACTTTTACGAAAGTTGGACTTGAACTCGGGTTCTACAGGCTCAGTTCACCAGTCTCTAGCTCTCAGCATAGATATTGCAGGAGTACAAACACAGTAAGCAGGATTGGGATCCAGACGGTTCTCTTCCCTTCTATCGAACTGGTTGCGGGTTCAGGGAATTGCAGAGAATAGGGATTTCCTATCCATTTCCCCTGAATTTTAATGTAACGGCGTCCTGAGGGTGTCAATACAATTGAGCAATCAGGTGCAATCGTGGCCGGGTACAAGAGAGTATTTTACTCTTTGTGGAAGGTGAAGTCTAATCATTTTGGAAAGGAATGTATGCTTTGTATTCATAGTAGATATGAAAATACTGGGCGGCTTAACGCCTTCAAGACCAGAGACTTTTTTATGTGTGTCTTCCTCCCCACCATCGAAGAGCCATAACTTTTTTATTTTTGGTTATCTTATAAGTGAGGGCTGCTTTTTTGCAGGACAGGTTGTATTTTTAATGCTACCATTTAATTTACCATATGGTGATGAGCTTTTACAAATTTTTAAGTGGGGTGAAATGAGCAAAAATGCAGTTGCGCCATTTTTCGGATGATTTCATTTCTACAGTGCAATAAACCAAATAAACGAGACATGCACTTCATTCTGTGGGTCATTATGATTAAGGCGATACCAAGTTTATACAGTTTATTTGTGTTTTATTACCTTGAAAAAGTAAAAAAAACTTTTTAAACCAAAAATTGCTTTACATCACCGTATTCAAGAACTGATCGCTGTGAGGGGGCTCGTTTTTTGACTGGGCAAACTGTAGTTTTTATTGTTACCTTTTTGTGTCACACACATCTTTTGATTGCCCTTTTATTCTATTTTTTGTGGTGATGGGGGTAACCAAAAATCTGCAATTCTGTCTTTTATGTATTTTTTATGGCATTCACCATGTGGGATAACTAATTTGACATTTTAATAGTTCAGAATGTTATGAATGTGACAATAGCAATTATTTTAAATTTAGTTTATTTATTCTTTTATATGAAGAATGTTAACTTTTAATATTTTTTATCTTTAACAACATTTTTAAAATTGGTTAAACCTGTTTTTATTCTTCAAAGGGGACTGGAAGTTGTGATCACCAGATCACTTGTACTACATACTGCAATACTTCAGTATTGCAGTATGCAGTATTTTTCAATGTTGTCTACCACAGGCACTATACATTCAAAAAGGGCAGCCCTGAGAGCCTTCACTAGGCCCCAGACTGCCATGCTAAGCCATCAGCACCTGCAATTGCTTCACAAGGGGCAGATGGGGCACCACAGCAGGGCTCCCCCACGACTGGCTGCTTAGGTACACAGTCAGATTTGACAATGATATCTAAACACTTGACAGCCACATTCAGAACTAACTCCAATCTCGCGAGTCTCTGGCAAAGACAGCTGACAGCCACTGGATATGGAGCAGATTCGACTCCTAAGCCCACTTCATTCACCGTTTGTGATATTCATGTGATGCAGTCAAAAAGTGAATAATAATGTTTTACCAGCAGGTAATATTGATAATAAAAAATAACTTCAACCTCCCAATGTAATTACTGGCTATACCAATGGTTTACTGGCAACCCTACCCTTACCGACACCATAGATTGACGAAGAGAGGGAAGTATATCTTCTATGTGATGCTTTCCAATGACTTATCTTCAGCCTGTCTCTCTCTATAGTGTATGAAGCAGCTCATGTCGAGTCTGTTCATTTGTATTGTTTAGAGTTTTACCTGACCTCGCAGCCCTTCATTACTAAGGCTATTTCAGCTGTGGACCCCATCACAAGTTCTTGTACATTGACTATCATATTGGTCATAAAGAGGCTAAGATGTCAAAGAGGAAAAATAATTGCCCTCTATAAAATATTCAATAAGCTATTAAACCCATTAACAGGTTCATTAGCTAAGGCGAGTAGTCATAATAAGTCAGGTAAGAAGGAGAATGTGTGATCTCAGGCTCCGGAATATGGATTCATATTGTTATATTACTATTGCCATCCTAATCCTTAAAGGGGTATTCCAGGAAGGGGGTGTTTTTTTAAGTTTTTACCTATGCAGTGGATGGGTGAAAACTGATAGATCAGTGGGGGTCCAACCTCTGGGACCCCCAGTGATCCCACGAACAGGGGGTCCTGTTTGCCCCATTTCTGGTCACAGCAGAATCGCTGCACCAACCAGAACGAATGGAGAGCTGCCCAAGTGTGCGCAGTGCTGCTCCATTCCTTTCCACGGGGCTGACCCGATGGAAATAGCCAAGCTAACCTCGGATATTTTCATCAGCCTCATTGAAATGAATGAACAGTAGCGTGCATGCGTGGACAGCTCTACATTCAAAGTGACTTCACTCAGGTTGGAGTTACGATGCAGAATAGACTGGGAGGAGGGCAAACATGGCACCTCAAGTGACACCAGAGTATGGACCTGCTGGGAAACCCACTGATCATGAGAATGGGTGCACCCATTCTCATGATCAGTGGGTTTCTCAGCAGGTCCATACTCTGGTGTCAATTGAGGTGCCATCCAAAGATGTTCAGCACCATCCAAAGAAGTTCATCGCCTTTTCTCGTTTGTCAGTCCAGCTATTCGATAAGCTTCTGGAGGTGGTCCAATATGTGTCGGTGTATAATTCCTGAGGAACAACTCCTGGTCACCCTGAGGTAAGTACATGCTCTATTCTATGTTCTAATCTCTCGGTTTTAGAAATGTCTTCAACAGTATTGTTGTTTGTTGTATTCTGCTTGATCAAAATTTACATTTAGCTTACATTTTTTTCTCTTGGCTTTTAGAAAATTATAATAATCATAAAAAACTAAGAGTTATGGAACCATAAGATAACATACAGAAGGAGGTCCAAGTTTTCTTCCGCTTTTGGTATTTAAACCCCTTAAGCACATGGTCTACTTTGGCCATAAGGAAACAACAATTTATTTGGGAACTTTCATTTCCACTTTTCAAAAGCCACACCTTTTTTTCCATAGACATGTGCCTGAAGGCTTGTTTTTTGAATGACAAATTGTAATTTTAATTGGTTCCATTTTGGGGTACATATAATGTGTTGTAAAGCTTTTAGTAATTTTTTTAGAGGGTTGGGAGAAAAACACAATTCCTGCCAAAGATTTATTTTTAGAGCTTTGAATATGCAGCATAAGGCCTTAGTCAGACGGGTGATTTTTCGCGCGATTTGCGGATCGCATGACGGATGCGCATCCGCAAATCGCGTGACCGGTGCGCGCAAGTCGCCCGCAAATCGCCCGAAAATCTGCTCCAGCCGCGTTTCATTAGAAACGGGCCGGAGCTGTCCAGCGCATTGCATTCAATGGAGACGGCAATACAGCCGTCTCCATTAAAAGCAATGCGCTGCGGGCGAGCCCGGGATGAATTGTCGGTAAGGGCTTAAATATATAAGCCCTTCCCTGCAATCCATCCTAAAATGTGTTAAAATAAAAAAAAATTGTATACTCACCTTCTGCCGGCAGCCGGAGCTCCGCGTGGCCATCCTACAGTGGGTGTGAAGGGGGTGTGAGTCAGACCTGCCCCCTGATTGGCTCAGCGCTGAGCCAATCAGAGGCATGCCTCACTCACACCCATTCATGAATTCATGAATGGATGTGAGTCAGACCTGCCCCTGATTGGCTCAGCGCTGAGAGGCAGCAGTCACTCACGAATTCATGAATGGGTGTGTGAGTGTTTTCAGCCTCTGATTGGTCAGGGCTATGACCAATCAGAGGCAGATCATTCATCAGGCGGGGATTTTAAAGGAGAACTGACAGCGGCCGCGGCTGCACTCCGGCTGCAGCGGAAAGGTGAGTATACAATTTTTTTTTATTTTAACACATTTTAGGATGAATTGCAGGGAAGGGCTTATATATTTAACCCCTTCCCGACAATTCACCCTGCGCACGCCGGCAGCCCATTGCTTTCAATGGAGCGGCTGTATTGCCGGCTCCATTGAATTCAATGGGCAAACATCGTTCTTCTCTGTCACAGCTGTTACAGCTGTGGCAGAGAAGAATGATTTGTCTTCTATATGTTCTCAATGGGGTCGGCGCTGCTGCCGCTGGCCCCTTTGAGCGCATATAGAGAAGAGAACAGGAATCGCAGATCGCAGATAGGTGCGATCTGCGATTTTTTGTTCTATAATTTATCGGACGAGCGCATAAAAAGCGCTCATGTGTCCGATACCATTGCAAAGCAATGGTTTTAAAAAATCGCCGGACGCATGCGCAAATCGCGGCTAAAAACGCCCGTCTGACTAAGGCCTAAATGACACGATACATTTTTTCTGCAGGTCGATGTGATTACAACAATAAACCTTTTTATTAAAATTATGATTTTTTTTACATAGTCCTATAACTTTTTTATTTTTCCATGGACGGAGCTGTGGGCTTGTTTTTTGCGTGACGAGCTATAGTTTTTATTAGTACCATTTTGGTGTACCAAAAGCTTTTTTAATCACTTTTATTGGGAGGCAAAATGAACAAAAATAAGCATTTTGACTCCATGTTTTAGTTGTTTTTTTATTACAGTTTTTGTTGTACAGGATAAATAGTGTGTTTAATTTATTGTGCAGGTCATTACGGATGCAATCATACCAAATATGTGTGGGTTTTTAATTTTTTTTTATATAAAGAGGAGTGTTAGGTTGTCCTGGCTGGGATCTGTGGTACTATGGTTTCTAGCAGCACAAGCCCAAAAGTGCAGCATGATTGTGCTGCCTGGGTGTAGTGATCTCCTTTTAGCCAATCCCCTGGGTCTTTGCTCACATATATACCCAGCCCCTGTCAGTGTCTGTTTGGTGTCCAGAGTGAGCAGTCATGTATCCTTGTCTGTTACAGCTTGCTATCTGTTTGGTGTTCAGGGTGAGCAGTCATGTATCCTTGTCTGTTACAGCTTGCTGTCAGTCTGTTGGTTCATGTCAGTCTATATGTTTATTTTCTGTCAGTTTTCTGTCAGTTTGTTCTGCTGAGTTTGTTTGCTATTTCTACACTAGGGTGGCCCTTAGGGTCCTCTAGTAGATATGTCTTGCTAGTGTAGGGACTGCAAGACATGAGGAGCCTTGCCGTGCGTGGCCTTGCAGCTTAAGTTGATTGTCCAATGTACGAACCAATACCTCGTACTTTTATAACTAAAAGATCTGTTTAGGTGTACAGGTATGCAAGGTGAGTGTTTTGGTCATTTGTCAGTCCCTATGTTTATGTCTGTCCGTCAGTCCAGTCCGCAGTATGCAGTTCTCTGTCCAGTTGGTGCTTCCGTCCCCATGTCCAGTCTGAAATCCGTTTTCGTTCCCTGTTTGTGATATCCCTAACCTCTGTTTGGGCACTTTCGTCTGGGCCTGGTGCTTATTTGCCCATACGAAAATAACAAGGAGGAATTTTCCAAAAATTATTTAGTTTTTTTAAACTATTTTTACTTTACATGTTTTAAGTCCATGTAGGGGACTTGTGCTATAAAAGCTCTGATCACTAAGATAATACATTACCACTAGCGATAGCAATCACAGGCTATAGCAGGCCCAGACACAAGTGTATGGCAACCTATCAGCCCTCCTCGATTACATAGCAGAGGGACGATGACGTCACAGTGGGAGCGTGCGCCCTCTGTGAACAACATTGATCATGGCATGTAATGGGTTAGCAGCAAGGATTGAGGTTCTCAATGATCCTCACTGGTTTATTGGGCGGCCAGCCGTCAGTCACTTCTGAGCCCAGGCTGTCCACAGGGCGAAAGCTTACATCCTGCTGTGTTAACTGCCACCTTGCACAGATGTAGTAAAGTTTAATTTGACTGTTAGGCCTCAGTCACACGGGCGTTTTTTGCCGCGATTTGCGGATCACATGACGGATGCGCATCCGCAAATCGCGTGACCAGGGCCGAAAAATCACCCCAAAAAACTGCTCCTAGCCGCGTTTCAATAGAAACGGGCCGGAGCTGTCCAGTGCATTGAATTCAATGGAGCCGGCTATACAGCCGGCTCCATTGAAAGCAATGCGCTGCGGGCGATCGCGGGATGAATTGTCGGGAAGGGCTTAAATATATAAGCCCTTCCCTGCAATTCATCCAGAAATGTGTAAAAATAAAAAATATATATATACTTCCCTTGTCCCGGCAGACGGAATTCAGCGTGGCCGGCCTGCAGTGGGTGTGAGTGAGAGTTGCCCCTGATTGGCTCAGCGCTGCGCCAATCAGGGGCAGCTCTCACTCACACCCACTGCAGGCCAGCCGCGCTGAACTCCGTCTGCCGGGACAAGGTGAGTATATATATATTTTTTATTTTTACACATTTCTGGATGAATTGCAGGGAAGGGCTTATATATTTAAGCTCTTCCCGACAATTTATCCCGCGATCGCCGGCAGCCCATTACTTTCAATGGAGCTGGCTGTATTGCCAGCTCCATTGAATTCAATGGGCAAACATCGTTCTTCTCTGCCACAGCTGTTACAGCTGTGGCAGAGAAGAATGATTTGTCTAGTATATGTTCTCAATGGGGTCGGCGCTGCTGCCGCCGGCCCCATTGAGCGCATATAGAGAAGAGAACACGAATCGCAGATCGCAGATAGGTGCGATCTGCGATTTCTGTTCTATAATTTATCGGACAAGCGCATAAAAAGCGCTCATGTGTCCGATACCATTGCAAAGCAATGGTTTTATAAAATCGCCAGACGCATGCGCAAATCGCACGAAAAAACGCCCGTCTGACTAAGGCCTTAATGTGCAAATAAAATGTTCTGAGCTCCAGTTTATTTGACCTTTCAATAGCTTCACAATGCATTCTGCTGTGCTAAGATAGGTCAACAATAGCTTTTCACTGACAGGAAAATACTGAATGTGTGATTACTTAGATTCAATTTAATTTTAACTATTTTAGTCCGGAATATACTAAGTATGTAATTATTTCAGACCCCATGTTCTTCTCAGTCACGACTTTTGAAGCATCATTGTTCTGGACAGAGAGCTAAGGTAAATTGTCGTATCTGGGAAGACGTATTTATTGGTGTATGCACACAAAAGAAGAAGCAACATGTTGAATGTGTATTTTGAGATATATCTTGTCTTGGGAAAAGAGACAAAGTGTTTCTGTATACAATGGGAGAATGTTTATTGTGGAAATTCAGCTTTGTGGTTAACAAAATAGAGTTGTATGTCCTAAATTAAATGTGTATAGAATATATATGAGCTTGCTTACAAGGAGAGCATACAATGTGTGCTTGTTTTCTACTAATGCAAATAGGGAAGCTGGAACTAATACCTCTGCAGCGCCACCTATTGGATGGCAGCATTCCTTCAAATCAATGGGACTTTCTAAAAAGTCTTAAGAATGATTGGGAACAGGAAGCCAGAGAACCATACACAGACAGCTGTTTCGATCTGTTTGCCCCTCATCAGTCTGCAGTAGGTTTATGACTTAGCTGGTGAGAGGTCTGCAATATGGGTCAGGAGGGTTGTCCTGTCTCCTTAAGGAGAGCACCCAAAAATTGTGTTGAGACACCTAGGAAGGGAGTGGATCGGCGGATGGTATAGTCTCTCCCCAAGGAGAGTACCCAAAAGAGGTGTGCAGACACCTACCGTGTTTCCCTGAAAACAAGACAGTGTCTTATATTAATTTTTGTTCAAAAAGGTTTAACTTTTTTACATGTATAGCTGCCTGGACACTATTTAAATTGACTTTTTTTAAATTAACTGTTAGCAGGGCTTAATTTTGGAGTGGGGCTTATATTTCAAGCATCCTCAAAAAGCCTGAAAAATCATTTTGCATCCTCATAAATTCTGGAAAATCATGCTATGTCTTATTTTTAGGGGATGTCTTATTTTCAGGGAAACGGGGTAGAAGGTGAGTGAGAAGACTTATAAGGCCCTGTTAACAAGATATACTGTGTATGGAAATTTGGAATTCACACACAAAGTCATCCGTATTAGAATAGTATAAATATTTCACATTTCTCAAGTCTTTGGAGACAGAATGAGGGAGTGTCATATCTGTCGAACCCCTGGAAGTGAGGGGAACCTTTAGTGATGAGATGAGGCGATGTCATGTAATTAAAGATAACCCTAATACTTAGCTAATGATGTGATGTAATTTTTGTACTGTGTAAATGGATAACAAAGTGACGTTAATTACAACCTTTATCATTTGTAAATAAGTAATTCACAAAATTAGGACAATTATTGACCACTCAGCTCGATTATCACTTAATGTTAATAAATTATTATTGTTAAACCTTCCATATTCTCATACTCTCTTTAAAGCGTAATCTGAACCTTAAGTCTTTCTAGTTGCAGCAATACATTTAGTGGTTTAAGATAAAATAATTTATTGCAGAAAGTTATTCTTGTCAAGTTAAACTTTGCTATATCTGTATACTGTGAGGGACATTAATACTTTATTCTGTAACACCAACAGTTTGGACACACATTTTAATTCCATGTTTTTCTTTGGGGTTTTTTTTTTTTGTATTTTCTACATTGTAGATTCATATTGAGGACATCAAAACATTGAAGAAACCCATATGGAATTAAGCAGTATATAAAAAGTATTAAACAATCCAGAATGTTTTATACAGTATTTTAGGTTTTTTAAAGTAGCCTTCTTTTGCTTTGATCACAGCGTTGCACACTCTTGGCATTCTCTCAATCAGTTTCATGAGGTCGTTCCCTGGAATGGTTTTAAATGAACACATATATGATTTGTCAAGAGTTAATTTTTGGAATTCCTTGCCTTTGTAATGTGTTTGAGACCATCAGTTGTGTTCTGCAGGGGTCGGGTTGGTATACAGTTCCATACAGTCTTTAGTGCTACTCATCTACTGTTCTAATCCACATTGAGGCAAGAACCACTCAATTAAATAAAGAGAAACAACAGTCCGACATCACTTTGAGACATGACGGTCAGTCAATCCAGAAAGTTTCAAGAACTTTAAAGGTATCTTCAAGTACTGTCATGAAAACCATCAAACACTATGATGAAACTGGCTCTCAAGAAGATCATCCCAGGAAAGGAGGACCAAGAGTTATCTCTGATGCATAGAAACAGATCATTAGTTACCAACCTCAATAACTGCTCCTCAGATTAGAGCCCACATAAATGCTTCTAAGAGATCAAGTACCAGACACATTAAAACATCAACAGAGTCAGAACTTTATGGCCAAACTGTTGCAAAGAAGCCACTACGAAGGAACATCAACAAGAAAAAGAGAATTGCTTTGGTCAAGAAACACAAGGAATAGGCATTAGACCTGTGGAAATCTGTATGTTGGTCTGAGTAAAAATTTGAGATTTTTGGTTCCAACTGTTATGTCTTCGTGAGGAAGTAATTGTGAGCGAATGATTCTACATGAAGCATACAGGAGGAGATGTGATGCTGTGGGGGTGTTTTGCTCGTGACATCTTTGATGATTTATTCAAAATTCAAGGGGCACTTAACCAGCATAGCTATCACATCATTATGTAGCAACATAACATCTGGTGTTTGCCTTTGGGACCATTATTTGTTTTAGGACAATTACCCCAAACACAAACCCAGGCAACATTAGGCTGTAGGCCCTTTTACATGCAAAAATCATCATTCAAAATTAGCTCAAACAGCCAAAAGGGAGCGATAATTGTTACATGTAAACATGGACAGTTGTGCACTATGCAATTGTCATTTAGTGCTAGTTTTTAACCCACATAAAAACTATCGTTTGACCACTCAAAAGACATTCATTTGAATAGAATTTGTTCCATTTTTTGAGCAGCTTGCCGACTTGAATGTACGCATTGTGTTTGCCTTGCATACATAATGAGCACATTGTTTACTCATGCTAGGAGAAGACAATTAAATCCTGCTGCCCAGATAATCTCTCGCATAAACATTTGCCCAGCTGAGCAAACAACTCATACTGGGATTACTTTAGCTAATGAGGAAATGAAGATAATTAAAAGTCATTATCTGTACGTGTAATTTTATGCAAAAATGTCATTGGTTCGTTCAATCATGGGTTCGTTTTAGCGATAATCATTGCATGTAAAAGGACCTTAGGTAGGCTATGTATTTGACAAAAAGGAGAGTGATGGAGTGCTTTGTCAGATGGCATGGTCTCCATAATCGCCCAACCTAAACCCAACTGAGATAATTTGGGATGAGTTGAATTATAGATTAAAGGAGGTGACAACCTCTTGAAGCTGATTGAGAGAATGCCAGGAATGTGCAAAGCTATCATCAAAACAAAAGGGGGCTAATTTAAAGAATATATAATATAAAACATGTTCTGGTTTGTTTAACACTTTTTTTTACTCCTTCCAGTAATGCCATATGTGTTCCTTTGCAGTTTTTATGTCTTCAATATGAATCTAAAATGTAGAATAAAAACAAGAAAAACCATGGAATGAAAAGGTGTGTCCAAACTTCTGACTGGTACTGTTTATCTGAGTGTATGTGTGTTGTATTTGTGTGTTATATGTGTGTGTTGGCTTCCTGAAGACTGACACTATATAGTAATAAATGCTAAACTTATAAAGTGTTCAGCTATAGCATGAAAATGTACAGGAACAAAAAGTTTTTGAACATTTTAAGCATTGGATATTTTTTTCTGGGTTGTCATTACATACTGTTTATAGCTGCATTGTGAATGTGGCCATAAACCTGACAGTAATTTGCCCCTTCAGACTCATGAAGTAGTCAGGGAAATAATCAGTGAGAACAATTGGTCCTCGGCACCAATTAAATTACTGAAACTATAGATCATTAAAATAAAACCTGCAATAACTACACAGTGTCCCCTCAACAGACAGCATTAATCAAACTTTCATAAAAAGCCTTCAGGGAGAATGTATAGAGTGGCCCCCAAAGAAATTAGTGCTCTTTGTGCCCCCACAGTAATTACCTCCCCTTCATGACCCCCACAATAGCAAGCCCCCTATTGTGACCCCCACAATAATAGGTTGCCTTTGTTGCCTCACTGTAATTAGCCTCCTTCATGGTCCCCACAGTAATTAGCCTCCTTCATGGTCCCCACAGTAATTAGCCTCCTTCATGGTCCCCACAGTAATTAGTCTCCTTCATGGTCCCCACAGTAATAGGCCTCCTTTGTGGACCCCATAGTGATAGGCTTCTTTGTGGCTCCCACATTAATAAGCCCTCCTTCGTAGCCCCTGTAGTAATGAATTATTTTTTTGGCCGTCACAGTAATTAGTCCCCTTGGTATTAAACTGTTGCCCAGGAACTTTAAATATTTTTTAGAAAGTGCCTCAATGCAAGAAAATAAAAAATGCCAGTAAACTCAAATCTTTTGCTCCGCTTGCCAATCCAGTTGCTGTCACATCAATCTCAGCTTCCATCCCGGCAGCCAGTCATTGGTGTTCTGAGCACATGACCACTACAACCAATCCCTGATCTCCACGCTTATACCGTTGAGGGAAGTGATTTACCATAGCAGTTACATGCTCAGACAACATATGACTGCTCTGTGTGGAAGTAACAGGAAACTGGTAGAATAGTGACCAGAGCAGAGGGAGCTGAGTATAATGTCATTTTTTATTCTACAGCATTCAGACACTTTTAGCATTCAGGTACTTCCCACCTGCCCAGGAGACTTTCCAACTCTTCTGGGAGTGCAGGAAATCTCCCTTTTTCCTAGAAGCCTCCCTGATGTACCAGGAGAATTGGCAAGTGTGTATTGTATTGGTTCTAGGGAGATGTATGTTAACAATATCCTATATTGAAACCACAACTCTATGGAAGGCTAGTGTCATGTCTGACCCAGATACCACAACAAACAGATACCACAAAAAAGGAAGGGTAGGTTGAAAGCCATGGGGGGCAACAACCCCCCTGAAAATCATCCATAAAATGTGTAAAAAATAAATAAATATATATAATCACCTCTCTGCAGCTGTCGGGGCGCAGGCGCATCTAGCCGGGTCTTCTCCTGAACTGCTATAAAGAGCTTTCAGCAGGCGAGGATTTTAAATCCCCGCCTGCTGAAAGGGCTGCCTCTAATTGCTATTGAATGACAATAGCTGAGTGCTGCCTCTGATTAGTCACAGTGTTCAGCCAATCAGAGGCAGCCCTTTCAGCAGGCGAGGATTTTAAATCCCTACCTGCTGAAAGCACTTCATAGCAGTTCAGGAAAAGAGCCGTCTAGACACACCTGAGCCCTGGCAGCTGCGGAGAGGTGAGTATATATATTTTTTAATTTTTTATACATTTTAGGGATGATTTTCAGGGAAGGGCTTATATTCAAATCCCTTCCCTGAAAAATCACTGCAGGGCTTGCCGGCAGCCCGTCGCTTTCAATGCAGCTGGCTGTAGCACTGGCTCCATTAAATTTAATGGGAGAACATTGCACTCCTCTGCCACAGCTGTAACCAGAGGATCACGATCTTCACTGTATGTTCTCAATGGGGTTGGCACTGCTGCCACTGGCCCTGTTGAGCACAAGGTGTTACCCCTGGATGTGACAACCCATCTGACTGAGCCCTTAAAGCAGAGCACCTGCCCTGAAAAGGGCAAAACCGTGACAGCAGCCTGAGGAACTTCCCTAAGCTTTTCTAGATGATATATGGAAAAAAGGGGAAACCCCACGAATGGTTGGACTGGACAGATGCACCAGCACATTAGATAACAGGTACAGGAGGAAAGAACTGTGAGGACAACACTAGCACTAACTAATGACAAAAATACTAACTAAACAGTACAGGGTAAAACACCACATAGCACTTCTCTATAGGAGCATAGTCAACACCCTCTGACAGGAGGAGCCAGATTAAGAACCCTCTAAAAGAAACTCATAGGCTGGCTGAGCTATCATTCATCCCAGCCAGCCTACCAGTTTATTGCAAATCGGCAGGTGCATTGCAATCGCCAGGTGTAACACATGGTCTTGTGCTGACATTGCGATGTCCTGTTGGACCCATGCATGCGCCAAGAAAACACCGGTGCCATGACATCTGGTGCTTTGACAACCACTAGTTGGTCCCAAAACTCCAAAATGTTAATAATTTTAATTTTCTTCATGAAAGAATTCTAAATTTAAGTATTTTTTTCTAGAACCTTAAAAAGGCAAATATTTGAAAATCTACACAATAATACCAATCATGACAGTTCCTCAATACTCAACAATTGTGTTATTCCAAAGCCAAGTATCCGCCACTCCATCTTTATATACGATCAAATTATTTCTAAGTCTATTATATTCTTTCTACTGCAGATATATTCTCACATCGGAGTATAAATCCACTCTAGCTAAGCTCCTGGTAATGATGGAAAGAAAAACCTAAGCAGTCATACAGAGACTTCCAATCAATAACTGAAAAAATACAGCAATCTCCCTGATTGGCTCTCTCTGCGAATAAATTGACTTTTTACTGAAGAGAACAGAAGGCATCGGAATTCTTTCCTGTTACGGAACGAGGAGTGAGTAATGTTCAATTTCTGAGGCAGAATCTAGCTGAATGGTTCTGAGTCTAATGGAATATCTTAGAACATCATTTGCATTTCGTAGATGAAAAGCATTTTTATAGCGTGGGGTATAGGTATTGCGAGATATGATATATTTATATATTTCATCATCCACATCATTTCTCATAGCTGTTGAAAATGCACAATTAAATCCTAAGCATAACAGGGGTCACAGTGGCAACGTCCAGAAATGCACTTTGCATTATGGGTATTTCACCCTTATATTTATCATGAGCCTAAATGTTCTCTCCAAACATGCTTCTATATCATTAACAAATTCCAAAAACAACAGAGTTTTTTTGACATGGTGTTAACTTCTTGGAGACGCGTCCATTTTTTTTTCTTTTTTGGGTTTTTGTTCTTTCAAAAAAAAAAAATCATATTTTTGTTTTATTTTCCTATGGCCATACTGTAGATGGATAAGGGCTTTTCGCAAGACAAGTGGTATTTCTCACTGGAACCAATGAATGCACCATATAATGTATTGAAAACGCATGTGGCTGAAATGCAAAAAAAAAAAACACAACTGTCCCTATTTTTGGAGGTTTCATTTTTATGGCATACACAGTTAGGTAAAAATGATTTCCTAGCGTTACAATATGGGCCAGTATAATTACGAAAATACCAAGTTTATATAGCTTTTTTGTGTTTTGCCACCTTAAAAAGTTTTTAAAAAAAGTTTAAAAAGAATGCTTCCCATTGGCGTACTCTGACCACCATAACTTTTTTAATATTTCATCATGGGTCAATGGGAGCAGGGGCGTAACTATAGAGGATGCAGGGGATGCGGTTGCACCGAGGCCCAGGAGCCTTAGGGGGCCCATAAGGCCTCTCTTCTCCATATAGGGAGCCCAGTACTAGGAATAAAGCATTACAGTTTGGGGCCCAGGAGCTTCAAGTTACGCCTCTAAATGGGAGGACTTGTTTTTTGCGAGGTGTGCTTTAGTTTTCACTGGTATCATTTTTGCATGCATACAACTTTTTGATCATATATATATATATATATATATATATATATATATATATATATATATATATATATATATTTAATTGGGCAACAGGGTACTCAAAAATCCACAATTCTGGCATGGTTTTTTTTTACAGCATTTACCATGTAAGATAGATGAATCAATATTTTAATAGTTCGGACTTTTATGGACGCAGTCATACCAATTATAATCTTTATTCTCTTCTTTTTTGCCTTTATTTTTTTATGTTAAAAACGTGAAAAGAGGTGGTTTTGAATATATAATAATTTTTTTTGTTTTTATTTTATTAAACTTAATATTATTTTTTTATCTGTTCAACTAGGGGAACAGCACTGGATATGGGGTGAGCTTAGTTTCAGACCTCCACAAAAAAAAACCCACTGCAACCTATGATATACAGTTACATCATAGGCTATGAAGGTGTTTAAATACAGATTGATGCAAATTTGGGCAGGTCAAAAGTTGGAACAATGGAGCTGATATGGGAATTTTGATATTTGTCGGAATTTTTATATCCAGGGACACCAAGGTAACTGCTCTGATCCTTGTTGGACAGAAATTGGATCTTTTTTGTTTAATCAATGTCTAACAATCAGTGGTAGAAGAGAGGGGCCCCAATATTAAAACTCAAAATGGTGCAGGATTAAACGATGCAAAACAGAAGGGCCCACATTTGTTTTCTTCGTGATGCTCTTTCAACAACCCTTGGGCCTATTTTCACCATATTGCTTGCTAACAATGCAGATCTGCAGCGAGAGGGATGTTGGGTGTCAGATGGGATACACGATAACTATAAATCCTGACTCCCAACCATTCTGCGCAAGTGAAGAAGGGAAAAAATAGGTGGAATAGGGATGATGGTGGTGGTAGGTCATGACACCAGTCCGCAAGAGGCTAGAGTGAGGGGCAGTTGGGTTGTTGCACTCCCACCCTGGTCGCGCTATGAACAAAGTTTGTGGTTTGTTGGGGTTGTAGTCTCTTTACCTGGAGGGTGGTGTAGTATGTGGTGCAGTGCAGGTGTTTCCAGTGAAAAGGAGCTCCAGGAGTCAAGGTAATGGTGAAACTCCCTTTTATTTAGAGGTTCAAAATACGACAACGTCAAATACAGGTCCAATTCCCATCTACAGCAATCCCGAGTTTGGTGACCGGGCATACTGCTTTAAGAACAGTACGTCAAATCCACCTCTTGAGATACCGCTGTATATACTTGAGTCGTATTTGGCACGTTCTCTCAGATTCAGGGAATGGCTCAGTCTCTAACTGTCCTGGTTTCCAGCTTTCCTTTAGATCTAATTTCCTTCTTTTTAATAATCTTATTTCTTTATACTTCGGTCTCTTTCCTTATTCTAATTTTCTCTAGACTTAACTACACCTTTCCTTCTCATTGCACTACTTCATAGTGACTTGTTAATAACTGCTTCTAACCGACTTGTTTACTCCTATAGCTCCTCTAGACTCTGACTGACCATTAACTAACTGACTAACTGCCTTCCTGTGCCGGACTTTCCCTTCACTCTCTCTCTCCTACAATCATGGGCTTTCTCTTACTGTCACTCCACTATCTCCCAACCAACCTTTGTAGATTTCCAATGAGAGTTAGAACTGCCGGCAGCCAATGAGAAATGGGCTGGTTGATGGGCAAATTATACTTAACCCTGTTACTGGGCATATTACCCTATAGTTACCCATAATTCTTACCATAATTCCAAAAAGTATGTTTGGTACAAAGCCAATAATCCGCATCACCAAGAGAACACCATAGCCACAGTGAAGATGGTGGAGGCAGCATTATGCTTTGGGGCTGGTTTTCTGCTGCTGGAACTGGAGCTTTAGTTATGCTGGAGGGAATCATGAACAGTTCCAAATATCAGTCCATTTTGGCATAAAACTTTCAGGCCTCGGCTAAAAAGCTGAAGATGCAGAGGAATTTCACCTTTCAGCATGACAACAACCCAAAACAGACCTCCAAAGCACTAAAAGAATTGATTCACCAGAAGAGGAAGAAAGTTTTGAAAAGATCTAGCCAGAGCCCAGACCCGAATCCCATTGAAGGTCTGTGGGTTGACCTAAAGAGGGTGCTACACACGAGATGCCCTCACAATCGGACAGATTTGAAGCGATCTTGCAAGGAAGAGTGGGCAAAGATTGTCAAGTCAAGATGTGCCATGCTGATACACAGCTACCAAAAAAGACTGAGGTGCATCAGCAAAGTATTAGTTTTAGGGTGTGCATATTTATGCAACCACAATATTTTAGGGTTTTTAAAAAAAAAAAATTTTATCTTATAAGATTTCAGTTTGTTTTTCAATGAACTTGTACAGATAACGGGTCACACTGAAGGTGGAAAATGTGATTGTTCCCAGCAAGAGAAACCACGTAATCTTGTAGATATTAGACCTTTTAATGGCTAACAAAAATACATGATGTTATAGCGAGCTTCTGAACCAACGCAGGGTTCTTCTTCAGGCTTAAATGAAATAGATCCGAAGAGGCATGCATATTTATGCACGCATACTTATGACAAGGCACAGGCATGGATGTGAATAATTTGCACTTAAAAGAACACTACAGCAGAAATACAAACATCTTTAAAAAGTCTTCTGATAAGGGAGTGGAGGTTTTATGGTCCCTGAACTAGTGTTGGGGAGGGGGGTCACAAGGCCAGTAGTGTTATCTGTGCTATAGATTTCTCATACTTCTCATTCACGCATAAATCTTCATGAATAATTTAGCCCTCTAGTAAAAGTGTTAAAAGTTGTTATAAATTTATATCCCCAAATTCTTCTATGGCTTTGTGACTTGAAGTTGCCTTTCAGTATCATAACTTTCATGTCTTCTATGCGTATGCGTGACTAGAAAAGTGCTCCAGCACAGGTAATTCTCACTTTTTCAGTTTAATTGTGTGACAATGCAATCTCATCCTTGCTTAAAGTTTTTGTCCTGTTTCTCCAACATAAAGGCCCCCAGCAGGACATTTACTACACATGATCAAACTCAGACATGGAACATGTGACTGTCCCCTGGATCTTATAGTCTTGCTGTGTGTTGGGGATCTGTATCCTGTCCGCGGTCCGTACATGTGAGCAGGTCTTGGAGCTCCTTACATTGCAGGGATAAGTTCCTTTTTGTGTGTCAGAGGGCAATGCACTCCTCAAATTTGGAGGCTGCCTATAACACAGAAGTGGAGGGTCCAGGAATATGATTTTAAGACGGTCATCCTCGTGTATGGTATGATGGAGTTTCTTTGTGATTTTCCTTAGTACCTCCAGTTGTGGATCATAGGCCACTACTAGAGTAACACAATTGTTTCCTTCCTTCTCTGTGTATTGGAGAAGTTGATTCCTGGGTATCCTGGTGGCTCTGGTGATTTGGTCATCAATTGAGGTAGGATGGTAGCCCTGATTTAAAAATGTCATTTTAAGATGGTATAGATGTTCCTCTCAGTCTGTTGGGTTGGGGCAGATCCAGGTATATCTGATGGCCTGGCTGTAAATTATGGACTTTTTGATGTGTTTAGGATGGAAGCTGTCCCATTTGTGGTATGTGGGCCGATCAATCGCTTTCTGGTATAATGATGTCTGTATTGAGTTGTTTGAAATTTTTATGGTGGTGTCCAAAAACTTGATTTCTGTATATGAGTAGCTTAATGTCAGGTTTATGGTGGGGTGGAGTGCATTGAATCTTTCATGGAATTTTATTAGTTCTTGTTCGGTGTTGGTCCAGATGATTATGATGTCATCAATGTAGTGTAAGTAGGCCAGTGGTTTGCTGGAGCAGGAGGCCAGAAAGTCACTCTCCAGTTTTGCCATGAAAAGGTTGGCATATTGTGGTGCCATTTTACTGCCCATGGTGGTTCCAGTCAGTTGCAGGAATATCTCTTTGCCAAAGGAGAAATAATTGTGTGTGAGGATGAATCTTGTGAGTTGTAACATGGATTCAGAGGCAACCCCATTGGCCTCAAAGTATGCCTGGCAGGCGGTCAGTCCATCTTCATGTGGGGTGTTAGAATATAAGGATTCAACATGCATGGCAGCCAGGATGGCACCATCGAAGAGACAACCTATGGTTCACTAGGTCTGTAGTGTCTTGCAAGTAGCTGGTTGTGTTTCTCACCAGTGCTTTGAGGACCCCTTCCACCCATCCTGAGATTCCTTCAGTGAGGGTTCCCACACCCAAGATAATTGGCCTCCCTGGGTTGCCAGCTTTTTGTAGTTTGAGAAGCATGTAGATAGTTACAACCCTGTGGTTCTCCGGTATCAAGTCCAGAAGTTTTCAGGAGCACACAGATAGGCTTCTGATGACCCTTCTCAATTCCTTCACACATTTTTTTAGTCGGGTCTTGATCCATTTTGATGTAGTATCTTGTGTCTGTCAGCTGTCTGTGTGCTTCCTTCTTGTAGTCTGATGTGTTCATGAAGACTATAGCACCACCTTTATCTGCAGGCTTAATAGTGATCTCCTTGTTGCTCTTGAGTGCATAGATGGTCCTTCTATCCTGCATATTGATATTAAATGTTTCCCTTTCCACTTGTCCAATATACTAAATTGCACCACATGCCTAAAGAAGTCTACATATTTGGCCAAAGTGGGGTTGCGGCTAGGTGGGGGTGTCCAATCAAACTTCATTGTGGCCCCTAGTTTCTCCTGTGTTTGAGTGCTTGGAAATCCTGTGTCCTCTTTGTCATGGAAGAACTTTTTCAGTCTCCTGAAATATTCCTCCATGTCACTGCAGAGTTCTGTTTTGTCAAGCGTTTTAGTGGGACAGAATGAAAGTCCCCTGGAGAAGACACTGAGCTCTATATTACTGGGGTAGTGAGATGACAGATTGATAAAACAGCTGATTTTACCTGTGTCTGTGTCCTGTTGGGGGCTCTGTTCCATCATGCCGGACCCATGGTGTTTCTGATCAGTGTTTGGGTACAGGCCTGCTCTGAGTTGAAGTCTCTGGAGTTACTTTTCCTTGTTCTTAATTAGGCAGCACGTAGTGTTGTGTAAAAGTGTGGCATTTCCAGGTTCACGTTCTAGTTCAAGTGTGTACCTTAAAGTTTGTATCTCCATAAGGGCCCTTTTCTTGGTGCTGTAGAAGATGTTAATAAGGTGCTTCCACAGTCTTTTAGAAGTCCTGTAGCATAGACTTTGGGCATAGGGGGTATTATAGGTGTGCAGAGTGGGATTCCATAGGTGAGGTCCTTTGGGAATTAAATGTTCCTTCTTGCATCTGGTTAAAAAGAAAATGTCCAGTTGTGCCAATTTCTTCAGAAGATGTTTCAGTTCCATTAATTCACGGTACATTCTGGTATCTTCCACTAGGTATAATGAAAAAAGTTTGGTACCATGTTAGCCATGATTAGCCATATGATTTTAATGCAAGTTTCTGAACCTACGCAGGTGGAAATACATCTGAAATTATTCATCTTTGTCAGATTTTTTAACATGACAAAAACATGGCATTTTGAGATAGATAGATCGTGGCCCAGAGAGTCCTCCAGAATAGCCACACTACCATTGTCCTTTCAAACTTTGTGTGCTTCCATTAGACATAGAAAGTGCCTTATGTCAGAGTAACCCTGTTTCTTTCTTTTCCTAAGCCAAAAGCTTGGCAACAGTTGGCCTCATTGGCTGTATGTCATGCCCTATTGATTGGTAGAGGGGTGGGTAGAGAAAGTTCAAAGCAGGAATGTGTAGTGTGAGTCTCTATGCAGAGGGTGAGGAGAAGAAAAATTATGGGAGTGAAGGAGGAGTCAGGTCAGTTCTCAGTAGAGAGTCTGCATAGGGAGTCGTTGGATGAGGACGTGTGGGGAGGAGGTCCGCAGAGCGAGCAGCAGAATCAAACATTCATCTTCAGGGAAGCCAGGATTTACCAGCTCCCAGTTCTTACTAGCAGTGTGGAGGAGTCAGATTACAGCCGTTCCACTGTACAGTGAGTTACATAAACCTGGTGAATTCAAAGCCAGGAGTAGTAAATCGGCCATCTTAGTTCCAAGTTCCAACACTTGCATCATCTACTTCCAGTAGCCCAACAGATAAATCAGCCTGTGGGAAGTCATACTGAGCTCATTTCTCAAGTTCCAAAGAGAGAGAAAGCGTTGAAGAGAAGAATTGTGTTCACAAGTGATTCAACTGTAGTGCATAATTGTTTGATATGCTATCAGCTTGCAAGACTGAAATTGTGAATTGTACCGTATCTAAATCCTTTTAACAATACATATGTAAACTGCGCACTTCCAGTTTGCTAACAAAACAGACCCAGGACTTGTGTCAAATTATTTCCCACCATTGACTACCGCAGTCCCGGATGAAGTGCTGGCGTCACCTGTGACAAACCACCGTTTATTATCAAACCCAAATCTATTATTTGTGCCACTGTGCTGGAACTGAGTGGGACACTTTTGCCGCCATTGTCGGGAGAGATTACAGAGCCACTCGTGACATCCATCTTGCAATCCCTGTGGTTTCCCCAACTTTGGCGCGTCTTGCTTGGCCGATAGATAGATAGATATGAGATAGATAGATATGAGATAGATAGATAGATATGAGATAGATAGATAGATAGATAGATATGAGATAGATAGATAGATAGATAGATAGATAGATAGATATGAGATAGATAGATAGATAGATAGATAGATATGGGATAGATAGATAGATATGAGATAGATAGATAGATAGATAGATAGATAGATAGATAGATAGATAGATAGATATGAGATAGATAGAGAGATAGATAGATAGATATGAGATAGATAGATATGAGATAGATAGATAGATAGATAGATAGATAGATAGATAGATAGATAGATAGATAGATAGATATGAGATAGATAGATAAATATGAGATATATAGATAGATAGATAGATAGATAGATATGAGATAGATAGATAGATAGATAGATATGAGATAGATAGATAGATAGATAGATAGATATGAGATAGATAGATATGAGATAGATAGATAGATAGATAGATAGATAGATATGAGATAGATAGATAAATATGAGATATATAGATAGATAGATAGATAGATATGAGATAGATAGATAGATAGATAGATATGAGATAGATAGATAGATAGATAGATAGATAGATATGAGATAGATAGATATGAGATAGATAGATAGATATGAGATATATAGATAGATAGATAGATAGATAGATAGATAGATAGATAGATAGATAGATAGATAGATAGATAGATAGATAGATATGAGAGATAGATAGAGAGATAGATAGATAGATAGATAGATAGATAGATAGATAGATAGATAGATAGATAGATAGATAGATAGATAGATAGGAGATAGATAGATAGATAGATAGATAGATAGATAGATAGATAGATAGATAGATAGATAGAGCTCTAGGGAAGAGATACCCTTCTCAGTATTACTCCATTGTCTGTGTACTTTCATCGTGGTTAAATAAATACATTTCCAAATGATATTCGCCTGGAAATAGTCTGAATTTAAAAGGCTAAATACGTTTCTTGATTACACACTCAGAGCTACCGAACCTTTCTGCAAATACACATTTAACTTCTTCTGCAGAAGATCACGGTTGCTTAATACCACATTATCCCCTGGTAAAATCATAGCGTATATTACAATACTCCCTACAATTAAAACACGTTAGGAAGATTTGCTGTTATCCTCTGGAAACCAATTATAAACTATTATAAAGCTCACAGCTAAAATTTGCCTATAAAACTGGTATGGAGCTCCGACCACGTGAAAACATAAGATGTGGATTTTGTAAGTTAATTAAGATTTCTAAGTAAGCATCTGGAGAGCCTATTAGCATTGAATATACAGGGCATTACTTCTACCAACCAGCCAAGGAGCAGCTGCAGTTATTACACCATCTTTAATGTAGGAGTCTTCAAGTAAAATAGCTGAGTGTTTTAATAAACTGTAATGGAGTGGAGAGCTCACTCACTTCTCCACTTGAAGACACGAGCGGAGCTGCCATTGTGAGCAGCTAGAGCACTAGAAGACAAGCCTTGCCCCATGAGTGACACAAACAGTGATGTGGCTAGTATATCAATATCCCAGAAGATGCGGCTAATGCATCACTATGGATATTGTTGAGCAGGAAAGGCCAATATAGAGCACCCAGTGGGCACCATTTCAGACACAGTGGGAACATGAGCAGCCACATCCATCTGTTGGGAATGCGATGAGGGTCCAGTTGACTACTAAAGCCATAATGACCCAAGCGAGCAAGATTCCCAGTATCTTTCAGAGGAGCGAGCACAAGAGAACATAGGCCCAAGAGACAGTACAGAGGTCTGGTAACCAACAGAGAGGTCCAATGGTCAGTGGGGCCAGGAAGGCTCAGGAATAAAGGCCTGCTTTAGCAGGTGAAGGAGAAATGAGAGAGTGCTCACCATGGCTGTGGTGAATGTGGACGGCTACAGATGACCAATGCTGCCCACTGCATGAGGAGGAGAGGGGGACTCCCTCCCCACAATAATGAGGCTGACTAGAACGGCGACAATAGTGGTGATGACCAATCCACTGGCATGGTGCAGACTGCTGATCTGGAGACATTTTGGGATATTCCCTTTGTTCGTCCATTGTTGATATGTGGGAAGGAGATCATGACCTAGTCTGCCAGGAGAACATTGTCCCTGTATCAGGGAGCCCCTTGGGACTAGGGCAATGGTGAGAGACCATCGGGTGCCCATGCTCAATAGATACTGCAACCCTTATGACTGCAAGGTGTAGTCACAAGACTGGTATCTTTGTAGAGACTAGGTCTATGTGTTGCTTAGAATTGTTGATCACAGCGGGTGGTAGGCCCATGTGCTTGTAACATTAAATGTTTTAATGGCCTCCTATGGAGTGATCACGTGTGTACAGTATATAATGTAGAGTAAAAGTTGTTGTGCTGCAAATATAGTTTCACCTTTGCCTATTTACTGCAAGTAACACCACACCTGTACATAACAAAACCAATGTCTAAGGATTGGTACATTTGTGTAAAACGAATATGTTACATCCAGAAAAAAACTGATGCTTTTTTCTTATGTAAGCAGTTCCATATGGCTTACATGTGTGGTGCATATTCAGTCCGTTTTCTTTTTCCATTATGCAATTCGTTTTCACATCCGTAAAAAAACTGAAACAAGCCAAACTCTTTCTTCTGCATCTTTTTTTAAAGGTAAGGTAAAGTCCCCTGGTGCAAGCACCGGGTTACATTGTGACATTTTCTTGGCAGACTGTTTTTGCAGGGTGGTTTGCCATTGCCTTCCCCAGTCATCTTTACTCCCTAGCTAGCGTTACCTGAGGCAGTGGCAGTGGAGCGGTTCGCCGTGGCGTTCTGGGATGATGTTGCGCCCATGTTTGGGTCGGCAAGCACGGCATGTGGCACGCGCAGCCGTGCGCCCGCGTATGCCTGCTATGAGAGGTGCGCGCGCTCTAGCTCTGTGAGTCATAGTGGCTGGCTGGAAGCTCCGGCCAGCTGGCTTGCTTGGTCTGAATATAGTCTGGCAGCTGCTGATAGCAGTTGCCAGTTATTGGTTCCATTCCCTGTGCGTCTGACTTCGGTCCTACTCCAGTAGAAGTTACCCTGTCCTGATCCAGCTCTGCCTTTGTCCTGTGGTTTCCTTTTGTGTTGGTTATTCCATCTGCCTAGCCTGTCAGTACTAGTAAGTAGTCACCTGCATAGGTACGGCGGTTCCTTCCTGTCCTGACACAAGGCAGCGTAGGGTCAGAGTTGGCGGCCTGAACGTGTCCACCTTCGGGGATATCTCCAGGAAGGGACATTGGCATGGGTGAAAGTCAGGGAGCCCTGCACTATGCATACCTATGCACCCCACTAGTACTGTAACAGCTGGGTCCTCATTTTACTGACTTTGGAAGGATGGGAGGCTGAATCAAGCTTCAGCTATCTGCCTAGCCTGTCAGTACTAGTAAGTAGTCACCTGCATAGGTATAGCGGTTCCTTCCTGTCCTGACACAAGGCAGCATAGGGTCAGAGTTGGCGGCCCTATGGCCCCAAAACATGGCCCCTTTTTCTGACAGCACTGTTTGCGTAGCTCTTATCTAAGTGTTTCATTACCTTCTCAAGTTATGGAAACAGTATAGAGCATGTTTTAGGTGTCTTATTCCTCATCAGTGCACAGTAGGGTTCTGATTGGGTGGGTGAGTCTTGTGTTATGGGTTAGCAGAAGTATCATTTTTCCCTGTAGATCACCCAAAGCAGGCATAAGGAGACTTATAGGCCGATGCTCCTCTGGGAAATTAGATATGCAAATTGGAGATAGCACAATACCTCTGCAGCACCACCTACTAGAAGGTAACATCCCCATTAGTCAGTGTCCAACATTCGAACAGGCTTTGCAACACAACTAAAGATATAAGCCAAGAGAGATCTGTGATGTGGTTCCAAAGGGATATTGTTTCTCCTTGTAGAGAATGACAAGTAAACATAAGAAAGCTTATAAGCCACGCAATGCTCCTCTGAGAAACCTGGCCTGCAATTTGCAGATTATACAATGCTTCTACAGTGCCACATATCGGAAGGTAACTTCCGTATAAGTCAATGACTGATCTTCTAACATGGGGGCTTGAACAATGCTGGTTTACCGGGAGCTTCTGACCTTTTAGTTCCAGATAAAAGGAAGCCAACTGCATTATGCAACAAGTTCAATACAGGAAAGGGACTTGTTATTTGCATAATGCCAACTCATTCTACAGTGCTTGCAGGTAATTTATTACCCCTCAGCAAGCTGGGTACTCATTTTCCCGACCTTGGAAACATAGAAGGCTGAGTCAACCTGGAGCCAGCTACCTGAACCACGTGGGGATTAAACTCACAACCTTCAGGTCATGAGCGAGAGCTTAGGACTGCATACTGCTGTCTTAACACTCTACACCACACGAGGCCCCTATGGTGCATCACTTTAAAGCCTAAACTCCATAAATCACCTTTTTGCTCTTTGTTGCCAACACCAACAGATCCTTCTAAGTAAATGCCATGGAAACATAACTATAATTACCACCAAAATAAACAAGCATGGGGAGCCAGGAGAAAGTTTGAATGTTTAATTAATGCAACCTGAATTATTTATGACTAGCGAGTCACTCATAAAACCGGAGTCTTATTTTATGACTGGAGGGTGCATATGGATTTTGCTGTAAAATTAAAAATGTACTTTGGTGCACATCTCGGCTGTCATAAACAAAAGATTAATCATGCACAAAAGAAATAAGGAACGTAAGAGCGCAAACATAAAACAGATTCTAAATGGCAAAGTGAAGTATACCAAAGATAGAAGTTCTATATATTTTCAGAAAATTGGGTTGCATGTATTAGAGAAAGACAAAGTGGTCATATGATTGAGGGGATTTTGCTGACAGGGTTCGACTCATGTCAGACATGAAATAGTAAAAATAAAATTATCTATTACTGTGCCTGTCCTCAGCATGTTCTTTATTACCACCTCTCTTAGCTGAAGTACCACAATTTGGCTCAATTAGCAATTTCAAAATCAATGTTTCCAAATGGGTAACTCTCAGGGCGAAGTCAGACCAGCGTTTTTCTGCACGCGCCTATGTGTGCAAAAATAAGTGCGTCTAATAGAACCATTGGTTCCTTATGGCATATTCACATGTCCATGTTTTACAGGTGCAAATTACTTGCAGATGCAAAAGATAGGACATGAGTGCGCCGGGAAGGTCCATGCTGCGCGTAAAGAATCCCAGCGGGGAGGCTCCTCATCACTGAACACTGCGACAGCAGTTCAGTGATGATGGGACTCCCCGTGGGAATGAAAGAATTCCCTGCCACAGCTGTCACAGCTGTGGAAGAGGATCGCGATGTTCTCCCATTGCTTTTAATGGGGCCAGCACGACAGCCTCCCCATTGAAAGCAATGGGACGCAGGCAACCCCCGCAATGATTTTTGGGGAAGGGCTTTAAATATAATCATCCCTAGATGTATAAACTCCCCCAAAAAATGTACACTGACCTAGCAGCGCTGTCAGGGCTCCGGCGCTTCTTCTCTCTGGCTCTCCGGCAGTCTTCACCTGTCTTCTGGTTGCTGGGGATTGAAAAATCCCTGCTTCCTGAAAGCGCTGCCTCTGATTGGCTGAGTGCTGTGACCAATTAGAGGCAGCGCTCAGCCATTAAATGGCAGCTGAGTGCTGCCTGTGATTGATCAATCACAGGCTGTTCTCAGCTGTCATTCAATGAATGGGTGAGCGCTGCCTGTGATTGGCTGAGCGCGCAGCCAATCAAACCCAGCACTTTCAAGAGGCAGGGATTTTTAAATTCCCATCCAGGAGAAAGTGCTTTAGGTTAGTGCCAGGATGCCAGAGAGAAGACGAGTCGGGGCCCCAACAGTGGCAGACACGTGATGTTATTTATTTTTTAATTTTTTTACCAGCTCGGGGTGATTTTTCAAGAAAGGGCTTATATTTAAAGCCCTTCCCCAAAAATCACTGTGGGGGTTGCCTGCATCCCAATGGGAGAAATACAATTCACCCCGCAAAAAAAAGCTCCCCAACATCTATGTGGATAGAAAAATCAAATACTTAAGACCCCTTCACAAGAGCGTATACGTATTTGTGCACCTGAGTGCGGCATAGTTGCAGAATGAACTACCCTTTTTTGCACATGCAAAATTTTTAAAAAAGCACCTCATCCTTAAGGGGTTAATTGTGTCCAGTTATGTATGCTGTATGTCTAATCATGTACATTAGTATACAGTAAGTAAATTTGAATCTTTGCAAAGTGATGCTTTGACGCCAGCTGAATCAAATTAACACAGATTCCAGTCAGTCCGGTTGGCGGCTCACACTAGCAGGTTGGATTGGCGTGCGAATATCCGCAGTAGAAGACCCGTGAATGATTGCAGAAACAAATTGCGTATGGTTTTTCCGCACAGATGGACAGCATATCGTCCGCGCAAAAAACTTAACCCAAGCCTGGAATGACATCAAAAAGTATCCCAACCCCATGCAAATACCCTTCTATTGCTCAGGTGACATTTTCTTGTGCGGTCATGGCTAGGGCGGTTCTGAGAGCCTTCGGATCGGGATGCTGCTCTCCAGGCTTGGCTGGTCAAAACTACTTGTTTTGGAAGTAGTGTAAACCACTTGAAAAAAAATACTTATTTTTGTGGAGGAAGAGCCGAGAAGAACAAGCGGAGGTTGCGGACAGCAGGCTGGATGGTTGTGTTGCTCCCTAGACTCCATCCTGCACAAATTCCTGCTTTCTTTATACCATTTGTTATCTGGTTGTCTAGCAACTTACACATCAATCCGCGGTCATGCACAATGCAATTGCGTATACACTGTGAATTGAATACATCCGTAGAGCTCAATGGAGATCATACGCGCAGAATCTGCTGTAAAATAGAGCATGCTGCGATTTTTCTTCCGCTCATAAAATCTACAATTCCTGCCCGTAAATGTGAGCAAACTGGCGAAACTGCATGCATTTCAATGCCCTCGTATTGCCACGTAGCATATGCGTGGATAGCGGTCGTGGGATCCGCAATTCAAATCCGTTTGTGTGAAACCAGCTTAATTGAAGAAAGCTTCCTTTGGTATCTGGCTAACAGAACACATCTGCATCTGAACACCACCGCAGCGAGTCGTAACAAATTGGTAAACATCACAAAATTGGATTGCAAGGAATCAGGGCTTAAACAGACGAACGTGTTTTAGTCCCGTTATGTGGCTGTGAAACTCATGGCCACATGACACGATGAAACAAAACCATTGATTTCATTAGTTTCACTTTCCCTAGCCCTTTTCTCGGGCGTGAATACTACCTGCATTTCCCCGAAAATAGAACCCTGTCTTCTATTAATTTTTGCCCCCAAGGAGGTGCTAGGTCTTATTTTTGGGGAATGTCTTATTATACTTACCTAGCAGGCTCGTTCCAGGTCCCTCCCGCTGCTGTACACAAATCCAACGCGCTTCGCACAGTCCTTGGCCGCTCATACGCTCATCTCTTCCAGGTTACGGGATTCATAAATTCCGCCTCCAAGAAGCGATGACTGTGATTGGTTGTTCGACTGCTGCTCAGCCAATCAATGCAGCGCTCAATGAACCAATGTGATGGCTGTGATTGGTTTATTCACCGCTGCATTGATTGGCTGAGCAGCCGTGGAAGAACAGAACCAATCAACAGCCATTGTGTTCTAGAGGCGGGATTTATGAATTAGCTGAGCCACGGCCAATCACAGCCATCGCATTGGTTCATCCAGCGCTGCACTGATTGGCTGAGCAGCAGTCAAAGAACCAAATACAGCCATCGTTTCTTGCAGTTGGGATTTATGAATCCGGTAACCAAGAAGTGTATTGTATGAGTGGCTGAGGACTGCGGGAAGCCCTAGAGAGCAGCGGGAGCCTGTTAGGTAATGCAATCTTTTTTTTTTTATATGTAATGTAACTAGGGGTGATTTTTGGGGTATGGCTTATATTTCAGGCCTCCCTGAAAATTAGGCTAGGTCTTATTTTTGGTGTAGGTCTTTTCAGAAAAACAGGTATGCCCAAGAAAAGATAGAACTAGCCCTATCTTTCCCACATGTAGTTAATGCTACCTATCTTCCTGCGTTTTTTTTTTCTTCAAACTTCTGTGCTATGATGTGGAGTTTGAACGTCCGGAGAAAAAAAAACCTTTATGTGCAACTACACTCCGTAGCAGTGAGCGTAGTTGCGCATTACCGACCTCAGTAATGAAGGCATATACACATAAATAGAGTTCTGAGCCTTGCGCCGCACATATGGTAGGAACCGCGTTCATGTGGGACAAAGTCAATGCAATCATTCAAAGCCATAATCCATTTTTTAAGCAAATTAGGCATGTCTTTTATGATCAGCAGAGTCATATGTCTCAAATGCCAAGACGGGGGCCTTCGGGAACCCCAGAACAGAATAAAAGCCCAACTTTATTAATTTATCACCCTGGTAGAAATCTGCTCTAAATCATGATTATTATAACCTGGGAGTTTCCTACAAAGAGATTCGAAAGAAGTGAGAATTATGACTTCAAACTAATGTTACCATGCATGTCATTAGCCCTCCCCATCTACATAGAACCAATGCTTGTCAATAAGAGCGGTCACATGTGCAAATTTTTCATGTGCACAAACGCATGCGGCGAAAATGATAGGGCATAACGATTCGCAGAACGCGGCTATCGGCGTTCTGCATTTCAATGTTGCGCACATACACATGCTTTGAAGATGCCTGCGATTTTTATTTTTTGACCACGCCGCACTGTACTCCTGTCATGGAGCACGACAAAAAGTTTGGGACGCACAAAGATTCCTGAGCATTTTGATGCGCACTGCGCATATACTCAGGTCAGACCGGCGCGGATAAACGCAGCTAGGTGCAGATTTTTCGTCGTGACGTCAGCTTTGGTCACGCAAATTTTTGAACTCATCAGTTCTGCGCACAAAAATTTGTGCTACAAAACGCCCGTATGACTGAGCCTTAAGGCTAATTCATGTGGGCGCTTTAAAAATCCAAGTTCTGTCCAAGTTTAACCCTTTACAATCCAATTTGTGTCCTGGTTTTTCTAGGGGGCTTACTCTTTTTCTGCCATTATACAATGGCGCTATCTGCTGGCTAAAGCCAGTACTGCATGAGGTGACACGTTGGATAGGCTCCAACAGCAGAGAGGCTGGCAATATACAGTAAGAGAACCCCGACGGACGTCTTCCAACATCGGAGCTGTACAGCCTTAAATCATAATGTCTTCAGAGGTCAGACAGTGGATTGGAAAGGGGTAAACTGACAGAACTCGGACAGAAGTCAGACCTGTTAAAGTCAATGTGTGTATTCACAAGTGCAATATGTTTCATGGACCAATGGTCTGCGTAAGAAAAATTGCAGCATGTGCTCCCCGAGAGCGATCCTCAGACCAGAGTCCCCCACTGATGTCATGGGTATGTATGAATACTGATGACTTGAAACTAATGTAGGCAAATGTAACTTTACACATGGTCACTTTTTTCTACCTGTTATGTTATTTTAAGCCTTCTCATTGCCACAGGATGTAAATTTATATCCTGGCAGGGTGGTAATTGATGCAACAGGATCTAAACTTTCATCTTCACTTTTCAAAAGCCGTATGCGGGCTTGTATTTTTCATAATTTTTATGAGTGATGCATTTTAACGTAGGTCGCTTCGCGTGAAAAAAAAATTGCGGCAACACAGCATTGCTGGGATCTAACTCCAAAACGAATTAGCGCTTTCTCATCCTTTCACAGGGCTGCATTGTGTGAAAGGGACGCCCCAATGGCGGTTAGCAGAATGGTTCTATTTAGCTCAAAAAGTAACATAGTAACATAGTGCGTTAGGCTGAAGGGAGACAATGTCCATCTAGTTCGGCCTGTTTCCATCCGCCCCCCTTGTTGATGCAGAGGAAGGCAAAAAAAAAAAACCAGAGACAGAAGCCAATTATCCTCATTTGGAGGAAAAAATTCCTTCCCGACTCCATGATGGCAGCCAGAATAATCCCTGGATCAACGTTTGAGTTCCTACTTGGCTCCAAGACCTGGATCAACAACCCTGCTGGTCACCTAGTGTCTAGATCCTGTGATATCATAGTGTTCTAGAAAGGCATCCAGTCCCTGTTAAACTCCTCTATGGATTTTGCCATCACCACTTCCTCAGGCAGAGAGTTCCACAGTCTCACTGCTCTTACAGTAAAGAACCCCCTTCTATGTTGGTGATGAAACCTGCTTTTTTCTAGACGTAGCGGATGCCCTCTTGTTACCGTTGTAGTCCTGGGTATAAACAGATCCTGGGAGAGATCCTTGTATTGTCCCTAATGTATTTATACATGGTTATTTGATCACCCCTTAGCCGTCTTTTTTCCAGGGTAAATAATCCCAATTTTGATAGCCTCTCTGGGTATTCCAGTCCCTTCATTCCCTTTATTAATTTAGTTGCCCTTCTTTGAACCCCCTCAAGCACTGTGACATCTTTCCTGAGCACCGGTGTCCAGAACTGTACGCAGTATTCCATGTGAGGCCTGACAAGTGTCTTAGGGCTCCGTCAGACAGGTGTTATTTGAATGCAAAATGTATTTTTTTAAAAATCACATGACCGAAGCGTAAGGTGCGTTTTTAAATTCGCACTTGTTGTCGGTCACACAATGGCAAAATTTGCACATAAAGTGCGGCCCTGTCGCTATCCCCTGCCATGGCTGTGACAGCTGCAGCAGGGGATTCTTTGGATGTGAAACCCTTGAATGCTGTCACATCCAGGGGTTTTACCTTCGGTCAATGGGGCCGGCGGCAGCAGTGGCGGCGCCATTGACAACATACAGTAAACATCGTGCTCCTGTGCCACAGCTGTGACAGATGTGTGCAGAGGATTTCTTCATCCCCGCAGGGAGCCCCCTTGTCACTGGACACTGTGACAATGCTGTGACAATGCTGTCACAGTGTTCAGTGATGAGGGAACTACCCGCAGAGATGAAGAAATCCTCTGCCACAGCTGTCACAGCCACAGCAGGGTATAGCGATGGGGCCGCACTTTATGTGCAAATTTTAGATGCGTTTTACAATTTGATGTCCTATATTTTACCGGTGTGAATTTTTTGCGCATGTGAAAATCAGACATGTGACCGCTACCATTGAAAAGCATTGGTTCTAATAAATGTGAATCACAAACGGAAAAAACATGCGCAACAAAAAACACCCGTCTGACCGAGCCCTTATATAGTGGAAGAATAATGTTCTCACCCCTCACCCCTATACCTCTTTTAATGCACCCCAAGACTTTATTTGCTTTTGCAGCAGCTGACTGGCATTGATTGCTCCAGTTAAGTCTACAATCCACTAGTACCCCCAGGTCTTTTTCCATATCACTTTTCCCTAGCAGTACCCCATTTAGTGTATATTTGTGACATCCATTTCTCCTTCCCATTTGCATAACCTTACATTTATCAACATTGAACTTAATTTGCCATTTTTCTGCCCAAGCCCCCAGCGTATCCAGGTCCATTTGTAGCCGCATATCGTCCACCGTTGTAATAATTGTCTCGTATCATTTTGTATCATCTGCAAATATTGATATTTTGCTGTGCAGCCCCTCTATCGGGTCGTTGATAAATATATTGAACAGAATGGAGCCTAATACTGAACCCTGTGGCCCCCCACTAGCAATGGTGGCCCAATCAGAGTATGAACCATTTATTATCACCCTCTGCTTTCTATCTCCGTGCCAGTTCTTTACCCAGATACACATGTTTTTACCCAATCTGAGCTGTCTCACTTTATATATCAGCCTATTATGCGGCACGGTGTCAAATGTTTTAGAGAAATCCAGATATACGAAATCAATAGACTCTCCCCGGTCCAGCCTAGCACTTACTTCATTGTAGAAGCTGATCAGATTGGTCTGACATGATTGACCCCTCATGAACCAATGCTGATGAGGGGTTATACTGTTGTTCTCCTTGAGGTATTCTAGGATGGCATCTCTCAGAAACCCAATATTTTTCCAAAGTGAGACTTACCGGCCTGTAGTTACCAGGCTCTCTTTTAGACCCCTTTTTCTATATTGGGACCACACTGGCAATGCGCCAATCCAGTGGTACAACCCCGGTCTCAGTAGTGTCCATAAATATAAGAAACAGTGGTCTATCTATCACGTTACTTAGTTGCCTTAGAACCCTTGGGTGTATTCCACCTGGGCCCGGCGATTTATTGATTTTAATTCTTCTTAACCGCCTCTGCACTTCCTCCTGTGTAAAGGCCTATTTAGACACAATGATTATCGCTCAAGATTCGTTATAATGATCACAAGTGAGCGATGGTTTTGCTTTTAAAGGCGGACTTTTTAAGCTAGCGAAAACTATTGGAGCACGGACATAGTGGCCGGGCATTTCAGTCGTTAGATTATCGTTATGTAGCGTTTGCATTAAACGATAACTGAACGATAGTTTGTTAGCAGGCTGAATGTACACCATGCCAAACGATTGAAGACATCATTTAATCGCGGAAGGGCTGAACAAATGTCATTTAAACCAAACGAAAAAAGAACTGCCGAACGATGGATTTTGAGTGGACTGAACGAATGGGGAACGAAAAAGGCACGATGGGCGCGTGTTTACACACAACGGTTATCCTTCAAAAGACAGCTTTTGAGCGAATCTTGAGCGATAATCGTTTGGTCTAAATGGGGCTTTAGGCATGCAATACTTAGCGGGGAGTTCGTTTTATCCTCCTACATCTCGTGTGACATTTCTTTTTCATTTGTGAATACACATGAGAAACTACTAATAGATTTGACTCCCCCCCCCCCCCCCCCATCGTCTTCTATGCTAAATAGCTAAATAGAGCCAGCTGTCTTCTTCATTGAGCACCGGACCCAAGTATACTCCCTCCTTCTCGCTTTTCTTTCAGCTTCCATAGGTCATGGCCTATCTTTTGTTGCTGCAAGGAAACATTTGTTCTACTGGCTAAAAATCACCCATGTAAATGAATTCATTGGAATCCGATGCTTTACATGGTCGCGTTTTTCCGGCTATGTTTTCTCGCGGCTAATAGCTGCTAGAAGACGCTCGTCTGAATGAGGCTTTAATCATACAACATAAATGATGTGATACATTTCTGCAGGTCAGTACGATTACCACAAAACCAACTATTTTTTTACTACGTTTGCACACCCGTTTGTATTTTTTAATAATTATTTTTTTCACATCGCTGCATTCAAAGTCACATAACGTTTTTACTAGAGATGAGTGAGTATACTCTCTAAGGCACATTACTCGAGCGAGTAGTGCCTTAGCCGAGTATCTCCCCGCTCATCTCTAAAGATTCCGGGCCGGCGGCGGGGGAGAGCGGGGAGGAACAGAGGGGAGATCTCTCTCTCCCTCTCTCCCCCCACACTGCTCCCCGCCGCAACTCACCTGTCACCCACGCCGGCCCCCGAATCTTTAGAGACAAGCGGGGAGATACTTGGCTAAGGCACTACTCGCTCGAGTAATGTGCCTTAGCGAGTATACTCGCTCATCTCTAATTTTTACTTTTCCATGGATGAAGCTCTGTGAGGGCTTGTTTTTTGCGTGATGAGCTGTAGTTTACCATTTTGGGGTGCATATGACTTTTTTGATCATTTTTATTGTGTTTATGGGGAAGCAAAATGAACTAAATTTACATTTGTTGCCAATGATAAGGGCCAATGGGGGCTGTAAAGAAATTAATAAATGTCGCTAATCAAAAAGGAGTTAATATATTTTGCTTAGTAATCTATTTGAATCAATAAGGTTGAATACTGCAAATATTCTATTCTGCTCTGAAGGACTCATGACTATTGAGTAATAGGCCAAACGTCTGATCTAAGTGGAATCAGGAAGTTAAGAGCAGATGTTCATAAATGTAGTGAGACATAGCCTAACCGCAAAGAAGTTGTCAGCTATTTCTCTATATTTACTAATGTACTAGTCTAAAAGTCATGTGAAATCAGCTATTTCTTGAATGTCATATATCAAGCCTAAATGTCAAAGTTTATTGAATGATTATGTCATTGTAAGATATAGAAGTCATGTGTTTTTATCAGATGAATGTATGTATCATGAGGTTACTCCTTGTATTACCAGAGGTCGCATCCCTGCGTGGGCGATCTTCTATATAAACTGAGACTATGCCAATAAAGACTTAGAGTTCATTACTTCATCATATACCGTGTGTATGGTCAGTACTTAGACTCTCAAAAGGAGCGCTCCTCCTGCTTAGGTCAATTCGGAACCGACAACATAACTGATCAGTCTGTTTGAACAAATTAACCCTCGACAGTTCTTGGCGTCCAACTAGGGGGCGGGGCTTACCTTTACGGGACATCGCAACCAGTAGACTGAAACAAACTCCTGGCCCGTTGACGTGGATACTGGATTCGGAGACCCCAGACTAAAAACACCGGTGTAACAGGTAAGAGCTTATCTTACTATTATACAGTCTGGATTCTTTTGATCTGTGTGTCTCTAACGGACTAGAGGTATGTTGTTGCCTGTTTCCTATATTTTCTGCCCCGTCCATATTTTAGAGTGAATAAGTTCATTTAACTGTCCTAGACGGAAGAACTCACTCATTGGGACTTAAAGAGTCATGTTGTCTGTATTGGAGATTGAAATAATTGTTATTGTTATAGTCTCATTTCTGGCAGTCATATTCTTACTCTGGATCTGTTATAATATTACTAAAAGTTCCCTAAGAGGCGAAGTCTGGTCTCCCCTGAATCCTAGTGTTTGAAGTTGACCACGTTTTAGTTCTGTAAATCTATTCCGGGACAGGGAACTGTGTGTTCCCAGATAGTCTCAGTGATTATCTTAGTTTACTGTGTGAAATATACGTCCTGTATACTTAGTGAAGAATAGTTGGAAGTGGTCAAGATGGGGTCTGAACAATCTAAGATATATCAGACTCCTATTGAGATAATTAAAGATAGAGAAGGGGAGGACATTTGCAGACAAGCCTATAAAGTTTACAAACGTATAGGCCTTAAGAAGGCGGGAACATTCAATTATGAATTTTGGTCACAATATGAGGATAAGCATAGAAAGGAAATAAGAAAAAAGGGTTTGGAAAAAGGCATGAAGGCTATTCTGGACTGCTCTAAAACAGCAGAAGACGAACACTGGGACTCCGAGTCCCGAGGCGAGGGCATTTTAGTTTATTGTCCTATGCCCCGGCCACCAATAGACGTTCCCATGGAAACCCCTACGGTTCCATTAGTCTCTCCTGTCGTCCCGGCCGTTCCACCAATGTCTCCTAATAATCCCTTTAATTCTCTGTATCCCAATTTGCCACCCTTGCCTCCTACGTATCCACAGGCTACTGCCCAGATGGATACACCTCCCTACAGCCCTCAATCAAGATCCCCGGGCCCTGAAGTAAATAGAGGTCCGGCTTGGGACTGTCCACGTTGTGGTCAACAGAATGCCTGTTTTAAAGAACTCTGTACAGTATGGGGGACTCCACGTCCCAGGGATCAGTGTAGACAACCGATTCCCTTATTCCCAGTTACAACCTCCACTACCCATTATAGAGAACCAAACAGACCGAGTCCACCATTGGGCACGGTCAGACAAGAGGACACTGACAGACCATCGTCTTCTAATGACAGACCTACGGACGCACATAGACCAACTCCCGGGTCTACAGTCACTACATGGCGACCCTGGAGCGCCACAGACCAGATGGCACTGTGTCAGCAACTGCCCGATCCCCAGACAGAGCCAGCAGCTTTCCATAGAAAGTTGGAAGTCATACAGAAAAACTACTCTGCCACTTGGACAGATATGGAATGTCTTATGAATGTAAAATGTCCTCTGGGCCTTTACAATAGTATTGCTCAATTTTGTGGTCTTGAAGATCGCCCAGATGACCCCCAGACATTACTTAGTGGTACTCAATATGTTGACAAGGTTAAAACCTGGTTTAAGGACAAAGCCCAAGAGAGACGTACAGCCCTAACCCAGTGTAGACAGAACAAGGGCGAGTCTATTGAATGTTACTTTGGCCGTTTAGAGGAAGTTGGCAGAGATCTGGGTTTATATGATTGTCCAAAAGCAATACGTAATGCTGCTTTTTGTGAAGCCTTTATGCAAGGAATAGATAAGCGCCTGTCTGAACGCGTTAAAGCATGTACCCCCGATTGGCGACAGGCCAAACCGCGTGATCTATATAAGAAAGCTGTAGGATTTGTCATGGATACAGAAGACCACGCAAAGGGTGTTATGGTTAAACATTACACCATGGAGGGGGACACAGTCCGACTTAACGACCCCAGGCGGGAGACCCGTAAGTGTTATAACTGCGGGAAGACTGGACACTTGGCCCGTAATTGTAGAGCCCCTAAACGCCCTAGACAGAACATGTCAGACGAAAGGGGGCAACAGGGAAGTACGGCCAATACCACATCATCCCGCCCACAGGGAAACAACGGGTATACCAATTACCAATGAAGGTCTGGCACTCCTTCCCCCGTGTCCCTTATAGTTACTGACGCACGTGGGCCACAAATTTTTCAGCCTCTAAAAATCCAGGGGAAGGAGGTGCCCTTTTTAATTGACACAGGGGCTACTAAATCATGTGTCAGTACCTCACAAGTCAACGATCTTAGTATTCCCCTCTCAGACTCCATAGCCATAGCCGTTGGAGTGTCCGGTGAACCAACACCCATGCGTGAGACCGAGCCCATAGAAGTCTCCTTTCAAGGGTCACGAGTCCTCACTCGCTTCCTGGTGTCACCCGCTGGGGATTGCATCATGGGAACCGATGTGATGGGACCCCTGGGGTGCTGTATTCAGCTCCATCCTTCCGGTGAGGCTCATGTCAGTACCTCTGCGGCCGACCACCAAGTATTCTGTCTCATGGCAGCAGACTTGGTCACTCCGCCTCCTTCTTGTACTGTATATGTGTTGACCCCAGAAGATACACAGGTTCTCTCAGCAGTGCCAGAGACCCTTTGGGCAAAAGGGAAGACAGACTTGGGCCATCTCCACGTACCCCCAGTCATGGTATATCTCAAAGATGGGGAAAAAGCCCCCATGATCCGCCAATATCCCCTAGCCATGGCACAGGAAGACGCAATAGCCTCCACTATTACAGAGTTATGTGCCTTGAATGCTTTAAAACCTTGCGTCTCACCCGCTAACACGCCACTCTTCCCGGTTAAAAAGAAAGGGAAGAAAGGTGAACCTGATACCTACCGGATGGTTCACGATCTAAGAGAAATCAATAAGGTGACCATCCTAGAAACACCTTTGGTCCCCAACCCTTACACTCTGTTGTCCACCATACCTTCCGGAACCTGTTGGTACACCTTGATCGATCTCGCCAATGCATTTATGTCCGTCCCGATCCACCCCGATTGCCAGTACCTGTTCGCCTTCACGTTCCGAGGAAAACAGTACTGCTGGACTGTCCTACCACAAGGGGCACAAAACAGCCCAAATCAATTCACCCGATGTATGAGGCTTGTACTTGATGCATGGACGGTCCCACCAGGTGTGGCCCTGCTTCAGTATGTTGATGATCTCCTACTCTGTGCACCGGACAGACCCACCTGTGTTGCGGCCTCACTCAGCCTCCTTTGTTTTCTTGCAGACAGTGGGTGTAAAGCCAGTAAAGACAAATTACAGTTTTGCAAATCTCATGTTGTGTTTCTTGGTCACTGCCTAGGTCCTGGTACAAAACACCTCACGCCAGAACGTACCAAGGTGGTGGAGGACATGCCACTCCCTACCTCCCATGCTCAGTTGCGGACATTTCTGGGGTTAGTTTCATATTGTCGGCCGTGGATTCGCTCTGCCTCCATGACCATGCAGCCTCTGTACGACTGCCTGAGTTCTAAGCCATTTGCTTTGTCTCTGGAAGCCGAGTCAGCTTTTCATCAGCTGAAAATACAGATTACCAGTGCTCCAGCACTGGGTCTGCCTGACTATGATAAACCCTTCCAGATGTTCGTGACTGAGATGGCGGGACATGCTACTGCCGTCCTCACACAAGAGCATGGTGACAAAAAGCGCCCTGTAGCATACTACAGTGCACATCTTGATGCAGTAGCCAGGGGTTCACCCTCCTGTGTAAGAGCAGTTCTGGCTGTACAAGCACTACTTGAGAAAGCTTCTGAGGTGGTCCTAGACTACCCTCTTGTGGTCCTCACGCCCCATGACGTACATGGAATTCTGACACAGGTGAGCCGTAGACATCTTTCTCTTGCTAGACAGGTTAAAATGGAACTTGCAGTACACTCTTCATCCAATGTCTCATTTCAACGTTGCACAACTTTGAATCCGGCCACCTTACTGCCATTAGGTGACACTGATTCAAAAGGGGGAGTAAGCACAGGGGATCAACTTTTTGTCAATTCCCTAGGCGAAGAGGAAGCTTTTGACACCGAGCACCAGCATGACTGTGCTGCTCTGATGGAGCAGGAGACAGCTGGATTTGCTCATGTCACAGATAAGCCTCTCCTGAACCCCCACCTTGAAATGTTTGTGGATGGATCACGATACCAGAATGAGATGGGCAGATTTGTGACAGGGTTTGCTGTAGTATCAATGAATGAAGTACTGATAGGCCGCGCCATGCCCCCACATATGTCAGCACAGGAAGCGGAGCTGTGCGCTCTGACCGAGGCCTGCAAGTTAGCCCGGGGAGTCACTGCTAATATCTACACGGACTCCAGGTACGCGTTTGGCGTTGCGCATGACTATGGGCCGATTTGGCGCGCGCGGAGCTTCCTAACAGCTCAAGGCAGACCGATAAAGAATGGTGAGGCAGTAAGTAGTTTAATGTCAGCTATCATGCTCCCGAAGCAGGTAGCCATAATAAAGGTAAAGGCACACACCCGAGGGGACTCCTTGGAAAGCAGAGGCAACGAGAAGGCAGACGGAGCAGCAAAGGCTGCAGCCCTGCTGGACTGGAGGGCACCCGTGTGCAGAGTTCAGACCAGGTCCTGCCCAGCGGAGGAGGATCCTGATCCCCCTGCCAAGGACCAGACCCTCTCTGTCCCACCACAGAAGGAGGTGGACCTACTCCCCTCAGGGCAAGAGCAGGAGCGCTGGGCAAGTGCAGGGGCAGTAAAAGGAAATGAAGGTTGGATGATGGGTTTCCGTATGTGTTTACCTGCGGCTGCCTATCCTAGTATGGCCCTTTTGGCTCATGGAAAGGTGCACGCTTCTCGTAATGCCATGGTAGCCCTGGTGGAGAAAATGTGGTACGCTCCGGGATTTGACAGGATGGCAAAGGCATACGTCAAGGCTTGTGAAATCTGTGCACTACACAACCCCGGTCAAGTAGTAAAGACCCCTCGGAAGTGCACTCCGCGACCTTTGTACCCCTTCCAGAGACTACAGATAGATTACATCCAGCTGCCCAGATCAGGAAGGTATGAGTATGTCCTGGTATGCATTGACCTCTTTTCTGGGTGGGCTGAGGCCTACCCGGTCACGAAGGCCACTGCCCAGGCCACTGCAAAAAAAACTTGTGTCAGAGTTAGTGTGCAGATTTGGGGTACCAGAGACCATTGAGAGCGACCGTGGTACTCACTTCACTGGTGAGGTAATGAAGGAAGTCATGTCCGCCTTAGGAGTAGAGCAGGCGTTTCACACCCCCTATCATCCGCAGAGCTCCGGAAAAGTAGAAAGGCTCAATGGCACCCTCAAACTTAAGATACAGAAAGCCATGGTTGAAACAGGAAAACCTTGGCCCGAGTGCCTACCTCTGGCCCTCTACTCAGTACGGACCACACCAAATAGGAAAACAGGACTGTCTCCTTATGAGATTCTCTTTGGCTCCGTGCCCAGGTTAGGACTGTATCACCCCCAAGCTCTATCCCTGGGTCATGATAAAGTTACTTCCTTTGTGCAGGATTTATGCCAAAAGCTAAAAATAACACACGACCTAGTCTTCTCTTCTATTCCAGACCCTGATAGTTTGGAAGGATCCCACTCTCTGAATCCCGGAGATTGGGTGGTGGTAAAGAGACACGTCAGAAAGACTTTGGAACCTCGCTTTGACGGACCATACCAAGTGCTGTTAACCACTCCCACCTCGGTCAAGCTAGAAGGCAAACCCACTTGGATCCATGCCTCACACTGCAAGAAAGTTCCAACGCCTCAGCACCACGAGGGGGGTGGAGAGTAAGCCCAACCCAGGGTGGGGGAGGAGGATGGCAACCTGGACACCAGCATTGATAGTCTGGATAGGTGTATTATTTACCCTTTGTTTTCTTGGACTACTCTCTTTTCGGGACAATTCCTCATCAACTGTCGATGTAAGAAGAAGATGGACTGTTTGGGCAGAAGGACACCCCAACATGTGGGAATACTTTGCAAAAGACGTACTGAATATTTCCCACATGTGCATGCCCAACCTGCGGAGTGGGGAAGATATTTTACGGACTTGCTTACTGTCTATCCCCACTCCAATAAAGACACTTCGCGATATATATTCAATAGTGCATAATGATAGTGATGTAGAGGAGAGCAATGTTATTCAGGAAAATACCTTTCTTAATGTATATGAATATTGTCCCCACTGTGATGCGGTCGAACATACACTTTGGTCTAATATGACTCGTTTCCGGGTCAGGAATGTCGCTCCGGCTGAGGTATGCTATAACTTCACGTGTAATAAAGAACATATGGGAGGCTGTGCGCAGAGAACCAGGGTGACTAGTGATTCCCAGAGACTATGTAATCGCACAGTCCAGCAATGTAGAAAGGTACACACTCCTATGCTTTGTAACCACACAGTCCGAAGCCCCAGCCATTTTAGGCACGTCAAATTACCATTAGGCTGGGTCCTGTCCTGCGGTAACCTGACTTACACATATATCCCAGCTAACCTGACCGGAGGTCCCTGCTCCTTAGCTAGATTAAGTATACTAATGTACCAAAAACCTAGCATCCCACAACTCACCAACAGACAAAAGAGGGAGGTAGAAGGACTGGATAGCAACTGTGAAGGACCACCCACTCTACTTAGCTACTCAGAACATACGGCACTGGCAGTCAGTATTGTGGGTGTTCCCGGGTTGGCACAATATAACACAAGAGTAATCAATGGATTAGCATGCGATATGGTAAAGGGCCTGAATGCGACATCACAGGCCTTGGACCTCCTCTTACTAGACATACAAGGAGTCAGGAAAGCAGCTTTACAAAATAGAGCCGCCATAGATTACCTGTTGCTCGCAGTAAACCACGGATGTGAGGAATTTGAGGGGATGTGTTGTTTCAACCTCTCTGATCACTCAGAATCCATTCACCAAAAGATCAATACCTTGGGAAAAATAGCTACTAGCATAAAACAGGATAAAGACCAGGGATGGTTTAATTTTCTTAACCCTGCAAATTGGTTTTCTGGTCTGGGAGGATGGTTCATGGGAATCCTACAAAGTATATTACAGATAATTGTCATGCTGTTGTGTATATATATAATAATCAAAGTCATAATCTCTTGTGTGAGCAAATGTACGGCAAAAGCCTTTACAGCCCCTGTGTAGGCCGACCCCTGCTGGATGAAGGCAGAACATACGGCGGTTCCTTCCAGTCTTGTCACTAGGTAGTGTAGGGTCAGGGTAACGCGACCTGGACGTGTTCACCACTAGGACTATCTCCAGGAGGGACATTGGTGTGGGTGAAGATTAGGGAATCCCCTGCCGTGCGTACCTATGCACGCTACTAGTATTGTAACATCATACTAGAGACACCTTATATGGGCTAGTCGACCAATAAGACCTACCTCGACTATGACTTTTCAAAATAGAACTGGACCCTGTGTGTGACTTCCTGATGTCCAAAATGGGGGAATGATAAGGGCCAATGGGGGCTGTAAAGAAATTAATAAATGTCGCTAATCAAAAAGGAGTTAATATATTTTGCTTAGTAATCTATTTGAATCAATAAGGTTGAATACTGCAAATATTCTATTCTGCTCTGAAGGACTCATGACTATTGAGTAATAGGCCAAACGTCTGATCTAAGTGGAATCAGGAAGTTAAGAGCAGATGTTCATAAATGTAGTGAGACATAGCCTAACCGCAAAGAAGTTGTCAGCTATTTCTCTATATTTACTAATGTACTAGTCTAAAAGTCATGTGAAATCAGCTATTTCTTGAATGTCATATATCAAGCCTAAATGTCAAAGTTTATTGAATGATTATGTCATTATAAGATATAGAAGTCATGTGTTTTTATCAGATGAATGTATGTATCATGAGGTTACTCCTTGTATTACCAGAGGTCGCATCCCTGCGTGGGCGATCTTCTATATAAACTGAGACTATGCCAATAAAGACTTAGAGTTCATTACTTCATCATATACCGTGTGTATGGTCAGTACTTAGACTCTCAAAAGGAGCGCTCCTCCTGCTTAGGTCAATTCGGAACCGACAACATAACTGATCAGTCTGTTTGAACAAATTAACCCTCGACACCATGCAGGATAAATAGTGTGTTCGATTTATTGTACATGTTGTTACAGAAACAAGGATACTAAGTATGTGGGATTTTTAAAATTTCTTTTTTTTTTATACAAACAAGGGAAAAGTGCACAAAAAAGGTTTTGTTAGTTTTCTTTACGTGCTTTTTAACACCAATTGTTTATGTCCCTGTAGGGGACTTGAACAATTAAAGTTATTATCGCTATCATAATGCATTGTACTTCTGTACGGCAACACCTTACCACTTTCAATAGCGATCATAGGCCATGGCAGGCCGGAATACTAGTGTCTGGTGTCTGTGTGCCATGGGAACACATTACATAGCAGTGTGCCGATGATGTCACTCCCTCTATGAACCCTTTACATACCGCTATGTACATTGATTGTGACATGCAAGGGGCTAAGAGTGGGGATCGATGTTAGCATCTATCCCCACTGTTGCAGCAGTGGGCCGGCTATCAGTCACAGCCAGCTCTTACCGTGGGATGGCACGGGCTTACTTCAGGGCATGTGCCATCTACAGGATGTAAGTTTGCATCCTGTTGTATTAAGTATCAAAATTGAGATTATTTAGTTAAGAAACAAAATATTTGAGGGGAAACCTAATACCTTTGTATTAGGCCCAATGTTCACGGGTGGATCTGATTTGCGGAAGGTCCGCAAATCAAGCCACCCATAGAGATACATGGGTGTCCGCAAGTGAAATAAAGCATGTGGGTTTGATTTACAGACATTTTGGTCCAGAAAAAAAATCGCAGCATGCTCCAATTCACGGCGGATCCTGCGCGGACGGCTTCCATTGAAGTCAATGGAAGCTTTCAGATTTGTGGCCTGTCCACAACTGAATTGCGGACAGGCCGTGGATTCCGCACACATCCGTAGTGAAGAAAAGAGAAGACCCGGATGGATAAGTAGAAGTCCTGCAATGTCCTCGTTCTTGGGCAGGGTCAGACACTGCTGTGGGATGCGCATGCAGAATCCGAGCTGTCCATGGACATGTGGCCTAAGTATATCAGGGGACAATACACCAACATAGAAGGGGGTTCTTTACTGTAAGAGCAGTAAGAATATGGAACTCTCTGCCTGAGGACATGGTGATGGCAAACTCGATAAAAGAGTCTGCCACCTGGATGCCTTTTTAGAGCACAACAATATTATATGTTACAATCATTAATAACTTCAGAAGGGTTGGTGATCCGGGGATTATTCTGATCGCCAGATTGGAGTCAGGAAGGAATTTTTTCCCTTAAATGGAGAAAATTGGCTTCTATCTCGTTGTTTTTTTTTTACTTCCTCTGGATCAATACTAGGGGGGGAGGGATAGGCTGAACTGGATGGACATGTGTCTTTTTTTGGCCTTACATGTTATGTTACATCTGTACCTTGTAGCTGAATAGTTTACTTAAAGAGTCGCATTAAAAGTGCCAATCTACAAGTATAAGTAAAAGTGCTTCAGCCTTTCTCATTGTAGCCACATCTTGTATTGTGTTTATTAATAGAGATGAGCGAGCATACTCGCTAAGGGCAATTACTTAATTGAACATTGCCCTTAGCAAGTACCTGCCCGCTAGGAAGAAAAGATTTGGCTGCCGGCGGCAAGTGGGGGTGGGAGCAGGGAGGAACGGAAGAGAGAACAAGAGATCTCTCTCTCCCTCCTCCCCCCCCCCCCACTCCCCCTGCTCACTGCTGCAACTCACCTGTCACCCGCGCCGGCAGTGGAATCTTTTCTTCCGAGCGGGGAGATACTCGCTAAGGACAATGCTCGATCGAGTAATTGTCCTTAGCGAGTATACTCGCTCATCCCTATTTATTAACAGATATGTAACATTTATGGAACGCTTTTTGGACAAATATTCATTTCTACACCTGTAGCGGTCTTCTAATAATGGCACTGTGCAATTAGTCAGAATATTTACCCCTCCCCTTGTTTTATATTCAAATGTGTTTTCAAATTAACTGGACTCTTTTCATGGTTCAATAAAACACGAATACGGTTAATGAAAGCAATATTTATATTTTCTGCCAACTGTAAGCTTCTTAGCGGGATCACAGAGACTGAAATGTATTATTAACAAATATGTGAGTCAATGGCAGAATAAGGGGACCATGGGCTTGGGACTGCTGACACAATTTGGGACCCCCTCACTAATATTTTCTTCCTTGTTTGTGAATAATGAGGGTGGAAGTCTGCTATGATCCGCTTGAAGTGCTCGAATCCAATAAAGACACGTTTTTTCCTGATCTGGAGACAGGGTATGAAATATGGGTGAAAACGAAGAATGCGATGGCTGTGATTGGTTTATCAAGCGCTGCATTGATTGGTTCTTGAGCACTGCGGTTCAGCCAATCAGAGCCAGCACTTCCCGGAGGTGGGATTTAAGAAACCCCTAACAAAGAAGCAGCAGCTGAAGACTGCAAACAAGTGTGCTGGAGCTTCGGGAGGAGAAGTGCGGCACAAAAGATAGCACCTGTTGGGTAATGTATTGTTTTATGGGGGAAGGGGGTTATGCAGCTAGGGCTTATTTTGGGGGGCAGGGCTTATAATTCAAGCCATGCCCCCAAAAATCCAGGCTAAAGAGCCCTACAAAGTCACATGACTTTGTGGCACGACAAAATCACAATGTCGCCACAAGAAAACGCAGAGATATCGGACAGAAATCGCTGCAACACATCTGCGATATCACAGCGATTTTCTCGTGGCGATACCGCTGTTACCCCATGTGAAAGACGTCTCAAGCTCATGTTTCAGTTTGTTTTGACACAAATATATCTTTCTTTTTAAGTGACTACTATGTCAGTGCTACATTGTCCATTTATAAGAAATGGCGGCTATTCTTATAATTGTTGGAGCTACATTTCTTTTGTGAGAAGATCCAGTAAATTCAGATTTTATTCACAGCCTTGAAATATTGGATGCATCAGTAAAGTATATTAGTTATGCAGGGGCATAACTATAGGGGATGCAGGGGATGCGGTTGCACCCGGGCCCAGGAGCCTTAGGGGGCCCATAAGGCCTCTCTTCTCCATATAGGGAGCCCAGTACTATGAGTAAAGCATTATAGTTGGGGGCCCTGTTACAGATTTTGCATTGGGGCTCAGAAGCTTCAAGTTATGCCTTTGGTTATCTATATGGGATATGGTGGACATCAATATATTTTTTTTACATATTTGCACTTATGTGTACAATTTGAATTAAATAGTAGAAAAAAGGTAATATTGTTGGACAGATAGAAACCTAAACCCTGAATGCCCACTTTATTTGAGCCTTCAGCCGTTTCATGATTAGCACTTCCCTGTATGGAAATTTGAGCTATGACCCCGCTGAGCAATATAAAAGCGCATGGCAAGTTTTCCATGGACCAACTTTAGTGTGAATCCACATTACATGGGAAACTCCAGAGATCTGAGTCATTCCAACGAGGCCGAGTCATCAGTGCTAGATTAGCCGAGGCTGGGATGTCACTGCCCACTGTCTGGGATTTTCCAATGCAGCGGTGTGGAGAGTATACCAAGAACGGCGTGATTGGGGAAAAACATCCAGCGAAAGAGGATCCTGTAGACAGAAAGGACACGTCACCGAAAGGGGTCAGAGGAGGATGTCAGGAACCGTTCTGATAAAAATGTGCTGCGCAGTCAAGTATATTACAGTACATTACAACCAAATGCAATGCTGGGGCTCCAGTGAATGTGTGCGAACTCATCGTTTCTTAGCACGGGCGAGCTATAACAGCAGATGACCAGTTCCAAGGGAGAACAGAAAGTCACTATTGCGTTTTTCTTTAAGCATTGACTTTTTTTCTGGTTGCTCTTTCATAAGGCAACCAAATAATAATAATAATAAACTTTATTTGTATAGCGCCAACATATTCCGCAGAGCTTACATAGACAGGGGGAATACAGACAGACAAAAGTACAAAAATTACAGAACCACGGTTACATAGTAATCAATTGATGGAAACAATAGGGGTGCGGGTCCTGCTCCAACGAGCTTACATACTACAAGGAATGGGGGGATACAGAAGGTAAAGGGCTGGAGATGTCCACAGTATGGCGAGGTGGAGAGTGAGGGATTCTATACACATAGACAATGGTCAGACATTTGGCCGTGTGATGGCAGAAACAGTATGACTGCAGGAGCAGTTTATAATGACTAGCAGGGATTGCAGTCAGTAGGTCAGGGAGCATGTTATCAGGCGGAGTACAGAGGGGTTTGTTTAGGGAATGCGGTATGCCTCCCTGAAGAGGTGCGTTTTTAGAGCACGCCTGAAGTTCTGCGAGTCCTGGATTGCTCGGGTAGCCTTTGGTAGTGCGTTCCAGACGACCGGTGCTGCTCTGGAGAAGTCTTGGAGCCGGGAATGAGAAGTTTGAATTAAAGGGGCGCTCAGTCTGGTTTCGTTAGCAGAGCGGAGAGCCCGGGTTGGGTGATGGATTGAGATAAGGGAGGCAATATAGTAAAAAAGCATAAATAATTTTAATTTGCCCAGTGAAGAAGTTACCCACAAGTCCTTTTAAACCCTTTTGCAAATAAGGCCCCCACAACCCTGCAAGCAACACTGTTGACTCCCAACCAGAGAAGTTCTTGGATTGTTTGTTACCGGTTATATAACATCTACTTGCTGTTCTTGTTAGTTTTTAACTTTTTTTATCAGTTTCTCTACATTCTGGATTCTGCCCAGTTTTCGGGTAACCTGGTAATCAAACATAAGTTTACACCATTAGCTATGAAATCTGCCAAACTTTGTAAGGCTTTACGAACGCACACAAGGGATTTACTGAAATGTACTTTGAATGAATTTCACTTTGGCAACGTTCTTAAAATATTCATGGCATACCAGCTCAAAATCTGCTTTCCTTTATGATAGCTTGGATGCATTTTTGCAGCATGCTGCTAAATTGAAATACATTGCATATTTATGTTTGCATTTTAAAGTGAACATTCATTGTTATAAGTAACCGCTTTTATATTACACCCAACAGACAAAGATAGAGCGCGGCGCAGGAAAGGTTCAATTCTTGTTTCATTTAAGTGAGCAACTTCTGAATCATTCATGAGATGTATGCTAAATGTAAATGATTAATTCCGCTTGCATCAAACTCATTCTATAGTAAATGAAGCTGCAAAATGAAAGATAGACTTTACTAACTGATATGAAGGAAGAACTTGCCAAATATCACCATTTTGCCAAACACCTAAAGTGTACCCACCATTTCAGATGACTTCTCATAATAAGCTGCCAGGTGTGTACATGAAAAAAAATACTATATATGGCCATTATACAATTTGTATCCTGTATTTATTACCAGATTTCCCCTCTCTATCTCTAATTTTAAGTTATCTCTGAACTAATTGGTGGAACCTGCTGTTATGATGCCTACTGCCTCTGTGCACAGGATGTATTTTTATCTATGTCTCTGTATCACACACAGACATAACATCATCATGTAGAAATATTATACGGCAGTACTGAGCAGTGTAGATGTGATTTTAGTAGCTGTAACATAGTAAATAACCTGTGGCATTCATAAAATAGAAACAAACCATGTGGCTACTATGGGGCACATGGAGAGAAGGGCTCAGTGATGTTTGGTTCCACTTTTCTACTGGGTGACTGGAACCAGTGCTACAGCCACATCTGGGTATGTGTTTCTATTATTCCTATCCCTCCCCTCTGATCTACATAGTCTTCCTTCTCCACTTCCTGGACAATTAGCAGCCAGCACTTTAGACTCAAAGTACTATCACCATTTAACCCTTTAACACTCCAGGACATAGAGTTATGTTCTGGGCATGCAGAGTTTGTATGGAGAGAGGTCAGGAGCCAATCCCGCTCCATGCAGTGCACAAGCCGTCTGTTTCTTACAGCTAACAGCCACCAGCCACAGTCGCTATCAGCTGTTAACTTTTTTAGTGCTGTTGTATAGTCTAACAACTGCATTTGCCCTAAATGGAGTTTGGGATTCCCAAACGGTTCCCGCGGGATGGGATTGCAAGGTGCTGTTTAGTTGCCATAGCAGCCAGGGACCGTCTGAGAGCTACCGGTGCTGCCATTTCAGATTACCTATTGAGTCATGGCTTTATAGACTGTGGTATGATGTAATACATTATACTGTATGAGTGATCAAACGATTGCAAGTTCAAGTCCCATATGCAAGCTTAAAAAAATGTAAAAATCTGTTTAAAAATGTTTTATTAGCTATTAATAAAGATACAAGATATAAAAACATCTTTGGTATAGCTGTGTCTACAAAAGTCCGATATATCAAAGTAATGCATTATTAATCTCGTCGAACGTCAGAAGAAAAAATTCACATCATCAGAATTGCGCTTTATTGGTCACCCCATATCCAAAGAAATATGTAATGAAAAGCAGTCAAAAAGTCATATGTACCGAACACAGGGTACCACTAGAAACTACAGGACGTTCCGCAAAAAACAAGCCCTCACACAACTATGTTGATGAAAAAATTAAAAAGTTAATAGCTGTCACAAAATGGCGACAGAAATTAATTTTATTTTTTTCCAAAATTTTTTTATTTTTTAAAAGTAGTACAGCAAAATAAAAACTATAGCAATGTTGTATCACTGTAACTGTACTGACCCACAGAATAAAGTTGTCCCATTATTTTTGCTGCAGTGTGTAGACCGTAGAAGCAAGACCCTCCCCACTGAGATGTTTGTTCGGTTTTTTTTGCATTTCACTCCACTTTTTAGTTGTTTATTGTTTATTGTTCAGTACAATACATAGTACCACTGAAAATACAACTCGTTCCACAAAAGACAAGCCCTCAGACAGCTACGTCGATGGTTAAATACAAGAGTTATGATTTTTTTAAATTTGGGAGGAAAAAACAAAAATGAAAAAAAAGTGGCCGCATCCTGAGGGCTTGGTGGGACGAGCGAACTTTTTTTTGCGCGCCTATGCGCGCTAAAAAATTGCATCTATTAGAACCATTGGTTTCCTATGAAGTGCTCACATATCCATTATTTAGAGGCGCAAAATACTCACACTTGCAAAAGATAGGACATGATTGCCTTGAATGAATGCCTGTAAGATCCGTGCTGTGCGTAAAGACATTGTATGATATTACAGAGGTAACAGGGGATGAGGGGACTCCCAGAGGGCTCCAATAATCCCTGTGGGGACTCCCCTCATCACTGAACACTATGACAGCACTGTCACAGTGTTCAGTGATGAGGAGAATGTAGCGGAGACAAAAAAATCCCCTGTCACAGAGAATCACGATGCTATCCCATTGCTTTCAGTGGGGCTGGTGCTGCTGTCGCCCCATTGAAAGCAATGGGATGAAGGTAACTCCTGCAGTGATGATTTTCGGGTTGGAGGGGCGTGAAATATAAGCCCTACCCCGAAAATCATCCCTAGCTGTTAAAAAAAAGTGTAACTTACCTTAACCCCCCCCCCACTGTCAGTCTTCCTCTGTATTCTGGTGGCCGGGGATTGAAAAATTTCTGCCTCCAGAAAGCGCTGCCTCTGATTGGCTGAGCACTGAGACGGACAGTGCTTCTAGATGAGTAACATTTTTTTTTTATCAGCTAGGGATGATTTTCAGGAGAGGTTTTATATTTCAAGCCTCCCCACCCTAAAAATCATCACTGCATGGGTTGCTTTCATCCTATTGGTTTCAATGGGGTGGCAGCAGTGCCAGCCCCATTGAAAGCAATAGGAAAGGATCGCGATCTTCTGCCACAACTGTGACAGCTGTAGCAGGGGATTTTTTCACATTTTGCACATCTGTGGGGTGCATTTTTAGGCGCACATAGGCGACAAACAAATTGCTTGTCTGACCACGACCTTAAGGGGTTAAGGAAGTTGTTAGAAGCAGCCAATGATATATATCAATAAGTACCATATTTTTGAGAACAGATTACACAACTGGAAAAAATTAATATAAAAATATTAGAGACCAAATGATGCAATAAATTGTTGATAAATATATAGAAAGTACATTTATGTTTAGTATTACGCATGTAACATTGACAAATGTTTATTATTGTCTTTTGTATATTGGCCCACAGCAACGAATCAAATTGTACTGTGGAAGCAGCAACCTGATTGCTAGCCAAGGGTAAGTTTCATTTGCATCTGTTTTGATCTCCCATAATACATTGCAAATTGATGGCCGTTAATGTAAGATGCATTTTTATTTGTAAATAAACTTAATTTTTGTTGTATATTTTTGCATATTTTTTTATTAAATACATTGACCACAGTGTTCATTTCCAAAGTGAAAAAGACGGAACTTTGACCCTGTGCTTTTATGTAAATGTTTATGGTCAGCCACGTTTTTAACCCTGTGAGAAAAACATAGCCCCTAGTGCCCACACAGCACTGAAAAGTAAAGGCCAATTCTCACGCAAAGATAATAATCTTTCAAAGGATTGAAAGATTGAAAGTTTTAGCGATCATTTTGCATAAAGTGTTAATGGACACTAATGTCCATTAACACTTTATCATCTTCATCTGCACGTAAAAGGGCCTTTGAGAGCTGTTTGATGACCCAGCATGTGGGCTGGGCTCTGCAAACAGCTGCATTGTTCTCCTTGGGGCTGCATGCAGAATACAATATAATCTCCCTTCTCCTGCTGAGAACACAGCATGCAGTCTGTTGAGAGATACTTTATTTCTCTGCAGCCGAATGATGGATTTTAATTTCACCTTAAAATCATCGTTCAGACGAGAAGCAGATGATTTTGAGCAATATCGTTGCGTCTAAATGGGCCTTAATAGATAATAAAATTAGTGCAACAGGTTTTACAATATAGCATTGTGTGGGTTCTAAACAAAAGTAGAATCAGTCTGAACTTTAGAAGGAAAATATGTAAAATTTCTAGATGCAATCCATAGGAAAGAGGCGCAGCGGCACCTGATATCTACTAAAATGTCTCTTCTTTATTAAACGTGAAAAAAAAAACATCAAAGCAGCATTTCAAAAGCAAGACAAAAGCACTTGGTTGGTATTGAAATGCAGTTTTAATGTTTTTTTGCAGAGTCAATAAAAATAGAAACATTTTAGAAGCAATACAGTGACAGTCGGACCCTTTTAGTTTGGATTGAATATGTATGAAACGGTGATGGCTGGGGTGATGGCTGGGGTGATGGCTGGGGTGAAGGCTGGGGTGATGGCTGGGGTGATGGCTGGGGTGAAGGCTGGGGTGAAGGCTGGGGTGAAGGCTGGGGTGAAGGCTGGGGTGAAGGCTGGGGTGAAGGCTGGGGTGATGGCTGGGGTACTCCCCTGTTCCCTGCAGGTGCTCAAGCCCACCGCAGTCATCGAGAAAAACTCTCATCACCAGACATTGTGCTACTTGTGTAACTTTATTAACCAGATAACAGTATGAACAAACAAGGCCAAATCGGGACAGTAGATGTCTTTCAAATTCCCGTGTATTGGGATTCTCAAAGAATGTGTTTTACAGTCCCCATTCCCAGGTGTTTTCAAGAAAACATCTAGAGTCCCGAAACAGGTAAAACAAAGTCATTCCTGTTTACTAGGATGCAGTCAGGCCCGTCAGATGAACATTAAAGCCTCCCTCACAAAGGCGTTCGAGAAAGTGCCACAATTCCAACCACGGCGCTTTGCCCCGATTTAAATTTTGCTTTGGGCTGCAGCTTCCTGTGGTTTAGCATACCTCATCATTGATGAAGTGCACTAAACGCTGAAAAATAGAACAGACTCTATTCAAAAATCGTGGTACTGGAAAGCAGTCTAAAAGGCTCCATTGAAAAAATGGGAGCGTTATACTGCGATTAACGCGACACTGAAAACGCTGCGTTAATCGGTGAAAAATTGTCCGTGTGAGGGAGGCCTAAGTCTGTGGATATCCTATTTGCTCGGGGTTTATTGTTACTAAGTATCTTTCTCGCAACCCACTTCTTGGGTCAGTATCACTGTGGTTTCCTCCAATAAGGTAAATACCTTGTAGGATTGCTAGAGAGAGGACAACACAGCAAAACAGGTCTATTCATGGTTGTTCTTTCCTCTGTGCCTCCTCCTCTGAGCACTGCAGATTTAGCCTCCTTTCCCAGGAGCTCTATGCCTATATGGCTGCAGCCTTCCACACAGGACTGGGAGTAACCTTGCTCCAGGACTAACAGTGTTGCTGTCTTTTCACCTCCTTGCTTACACACACTCCGCCTCACCTCCTTTTCCTGCTCACAGACCAGCTTGCAGTGCTCTCTTCCTGCTCACAGACCAGCTTGCAGTGCACTCTTCCTGCTCACAGACCAGCTTGCAGTACTCTCTTCCTGCTCACAGACCAGCTTGCAGTGCTCCCTTCCTGCTCACAGACCAGCTTGCAGTGCTCCCTCGCCCTTATAAAGTAACAGATACTAACATATTGGTTTTGTTATCAGACTCAACAAAATCAAAAGATAATTGGCAACAGCAGTACCCCTCTTACAGATGTATCTATAGATATAGCAAAGCATAAACTGACCATTATCGCATCAAGAAAATGATCTGTGTCATAGTTTATTTGCCCTTTCAATAGTTTTTCAAGAACTTTTGTTCTGTTAGCATAAAATACAATAGCTTTTCAATGGTTTAAGGTAAAGTAACTTGCTACAGAAAGTTATCACGCCAAGTTAAACTTTGCTACATCTGTAACATTTGTTTTCATGTCACAAGACTTTATAGGTGGTAGCATTTATTACTGATCATGAAGTGTGTGATGAGGTCTTGCCCTGTTATATATGGATGCGGTTACCCCTTTCGCTCTTGTATTTCCTGCTTAAATTACCCCGAATCAGCTGCATTATAAGATGTCACATTTCTATGTGCATATTTGTACAAATCAAACTTTCACAGATCTTCCTTCGTCTTTTATGAGTTTTTCAGAAGTTATTAGTGCTTGATTTTAGATGAATAGCACCTGTCATCCAGATATCAAATGGTAGAACAGATGGATGTTGGAAGATCGAATTGTGTAGAATCTTAGAAATGATCATTACAATTCATGGGCAGCTGAGATAAAGAACGCTGCTTAGTTTTACTTTTGATTACCTCTGGGAAATTGCAGAAAAATCCATTTTACTTCTACTGTAAAAGTTAATTTCAATGGAAATGACTTCTTTCAAAACAAAACAATAGTAAGGACAAGAATTGGACATCAAGACCCTGGATGATTGGTTTAGAGATCTGCTTTCCTGGTGTTCAAGGTTTGCAAGTCTGCATTTATTTATCTACTTCTATTCCAGTAAAATAATAATATTTAAAAACCGGTAACGGTAATTTATGAACGGCGAGTAGGTGCTTCCTGCATTTTTATTTTCTTGGATATGGATGATCATCTGCCACTCATATTTACAGAAGCATTGTCTTACCTTATAGTGATATCATCCATATAGCAGAACATGAGGACATAAAAAATCACTTTAACTTATAGCAACACTCAAAGAAAACTTTTACCTTCCATACTGCTTAATTACCGTATATATTGGAGTACAAGCCTAGTTTTTCAGCACATTTTTTATGCTGAAAAAGCCCCCATCGGCTTATACGCGAGTGAGGTACAAAATAACCCCCCGGAATACTCACCTCCCAAGCTGCGTCTGTGTCCCCGGTGCGATGGTCTTCCCGGCGGTGTGGCAAGCTGCTTGAGAATTCTCTCCGCTGTCATCTCCCTGCTCGGCTTTGAATTACCCCGCTGTCAGCGCTGTGTAGGTAAGCGCTGTGATTGGATCGAGGGCCAGCCAATCACAGCCGGAGCTTGATCATTCACAGTCATTCAGTGGATGACATCACTGAATCGCTGTGATTGGTTTATTGAGCACTGGCTGTGATTGGCTGGCGCTCGATCCAATCACAGTGCTTACTTACACAGCACTGACAGTGGGGGAATTCAAAGCCTAGTAGGGAGATGACAGCGGGGAGAATTTTCAAGCAGCTTGCAGCACCCCTGGGGAGACCATCGTGCCTGGGACACAGACGCCTGCTGGGAGGTGAGTATTGCATTTTTTCTTTACCTAGTATATACTCGAGTCAGTAAGTTTTGCCAGTTTTTTGTAGTAAACCCTATTGACTCGGCTTATACTCGGGTCGGCTAATACTCGAGTATATACGGTATAGTTTACAAAGTTTTAAATTAATTTTGTATGCAGTACTAATACAACTCAGCGATAAAGTGCCTGTTATGGCCCATTCATATCTTGGAATCAGGGGTTTTTTTTCAGTCAATCCTGGTCATCAAGGGTTAAACATCTCCCTGCTTGTGGTTGATGATTGAAAGCCCAACCAGCTTATCAGTAACTATATTAGGGTTGTTTAGCTGATGGGTTGGCTAGGTTGATTGACAGCCCAGTCAGCCAATTTAAAAACTTTCTTATGGTATATAAATCGGCTCCTCCTTGCCGAGGGCGCCAGTTATACTTCTGGTATTCTGACCCTGTCAGAATTCTCAGTATACCTGTCTGATTGTCTGTTTTTTTCAACTATCTGTATCCCTGTCAGTAGTCAGATTGTCTGTTTGTTAGTGCTCTGCATCCAATCCTTCTATATTCTCTGGTCCGGTCCCCTAGTTCCTCTGTAGAGGGGTACAGGGGGTAGACTTCTATATATTAATGGGTTAAGATGAGCATGCTATATGCTCCACTCCATTTTATTTGTTAGCCATGTTTAAAGTCTTGTTTGCCCTCCATGTGTTGGGAGGAATCAAAGAATGTTAGAGTTGGAAGGGACCTCCAGGTCATCGAGTCCAACCCCCTGCTCAGTGCAGGATTCACTAAATCATCCCAAAGAGATATTTGCATGATGCCATATTGACCACAGGAACCATATGGCCAGATATAAAGGGTGGTTTCTGCTTTGACTGGGGTGTGATGCAGTTAACAAGTGAGTGAGCACTGAAAGCAGAAGAGTATGCCAAATTGAGTTAGAGATCTTGCCTCTACAAAGACTTGAGACGTGGGAAACCACAAGGTGCAGCAGACACACTCCGCAGGGAGAACCCAGAAGTACTGATCCTGTTGACAATAAAAGTTACTAGTTTTGAAAGAATAATAAGATGGAAGTCCATGCTTATTCTGTGGATGACTTGAAACAGCCAAACAGCTAAGGACCCCTGTCCCCAGACCATAGGCCAGTCCCCCTAGACTTTAGACCTGCTGACCCAGAACCTGCTACCCTAAGCACTAGCCTGCAGGTTCTTCACCACTCTGTTGTCAGATCTTGCCACGTGCAAATAGTGGGGTTTCCCTTTTCAGGGGCCATTGCTCCACTGACGGATCCATTCCTGGAGGTTAAGGGGGTTCCATTCCGTCTTGTACTTCGTTATTCTCTCCTGACACCTTTCTAAGTCTGAGTCTACCAACCCTAAGTCCCTCACATACATGTTGTCCTCACTGCCCTTGTGTCCAGTCTTCCATAGTTTTTGTCTTTATTCGTTGGCAGTCCTATACAGATGTCACAGTGCTCAAATGACAGTACTGTACATTGCTGAAAACCAAGATAATATGTCCAAAGCATACAACTGAGGGCTTAATTGTGTTTTAGTCCTGTTATACGAGCGTGGTAATCCCGGCCGCATAATGGGACAAAACGAAACCACTGATTTCAATTGATTTCAGTGGTTTAATTCTCACTGTCAGGATTCTCACCAGTTAATTGTACGGTAGAGAAAAGATAGGACTTGTCCTACCTCTCCCACACCTAGTTAATACTACATGCAAGAAAGATAGGGCAGGGCCTTTCTTTTTATGGCAGGACCTTTCTATGGCACAGAATTTGAACAGCTGGTAAAGAAAAAAAAAAGTTGTTCATGTGCAACTACTCTCGCTGGTATGGAGTGTAGATGCGTACAAATGACTTTTTTCTCTTCTCTGGCTCTTTTAACTCCACGCCATAGCGCAAGAGTTTGAAAAAGATAGCAGGAATATAAGTCCTACCCGATCTTTCCCGAACTTAGTTAATACTTTGTTCAGGAAAGCTAGGGCAAGTCTTATCTTTTCTTGTTCATACAATTAACAGGCGAGAATCCCGATCGCAACAATGAAACCACTGAAATCAATTGAAATCCGTGGTTTCATTTTGTCCCGTTATGTGGCAGTGATTATCACTGACGCATAACGGCTCTAATAAACATTTATGTGCTTAAGCCCTTAGGAATAGATTCAGCTCTCTGCTTTAGTGGCTTTGCAGATGCAGCTGTATAGATGAGTTGAAGCAATGTACATGAAACATAGTTCTCCAGGTTAGTTCTGGTTATGCCAATAGAGGTTGAAATGGTTTTATTGAGCCCCAACAACTATATTTTCTTTATAGAGGGTGTTTCACTTGAGGCACAACCAAGTAATGTCACAATATTTGTGCCCAGGACAATTATATATTACAAGAGTGAATACTGATGCCTACCTTGGTTCTGGGTGAGCTCAGAGTTGACAAAAAAGTTGTTTAAAATGGGCACTGCTGACCTCCAAACACTTCTGAACCTGCAACAAGGACAGGCTAATTGTTAACATAGACTGTGCAAAACAAGACCAGAAGATAGATGCTGCTCAGAGAACATTGACACATGCAATGTCAGGCAGATTTTACAAAAAATAATCACAACTGACATATTTCAACTCTGGAAGAAAACCTTTTTCCAGGATTCAAACGTGTTTGTGATATGGAAAATAGATTGTTCTTTGCAAAGTTAGCCTGTCATTGCATGTGTCAATGTCCTCTGAGCACTGCCTATCTACTGGTCATGTTTTGCACTATCTATGGTACCAGAATGGTGTGAGTTTCAAGGGGAGGAACCCTCTCCCCTGATAGGACTAGAGTAAAGCTTGCAGCTCTACCATTGGGTTTACATTTCATTTTTTAAACTGATGTTATATAGTTGCGTTCACCTATAGCACAACCAGGAAGAAATGTGTACTGGACTCATGGACAGATATAACATAAAGACTGACGACCAATACACGCAACAAGCATACATGCACACATAACCAGATAGAATAGCTATAAAGGCGCAAGGTATTGGTTCATGAATTGGCCAAGACACTTAAGCCCACAGGCCCACCCACAAGGGTCCTTGTTGTCTTGTGGGTCCCTACTCTCACAAGACAACTACCACGTGAAACCTGCCTGCAAGCAGGGTGATCGTCCCTAGAGGGACAGCCCCACGCTGGAACCTAGAGACCTACCTCGCCATAGATGACAAATGATTCCCAGCAGGACAGGATGCATCTCACACCAACATGCCAGGAATTTGCATGCAAGACAGAACAGGACTGTTCATACACCTTGTCTGGCCACCTGCACTGACCCAATGAACACATCACTGTTCACACACAGAACAGGCATGAAAGAAAGCAAAACTCTAGAGTAAAGGGAAAGCAGTCTCCTCTAGCCAGAGGTGCTGGTATATATGAGCAGCAGACTAGTGAGGATTGGCAGTCTGGAGAAATCCACACCCAAACAGCTCAATTAATCCCACCTGTAAAACTGTGCTGGTCAAAACCCATATAGAAGAACAGATCCCAGCAACACAACCTGACAATAACACAAAAATGACTGCATTTCAATATGTGGAACAAGTAGTCTGTTTTTTAGATAATACAGGCATTCAGCCACTTCATATGTCTAGAGCAGGGGTGGGCAATTAATTTTCCCATGGGGCCACATGAGAAATTGGAATGGTTTTAGAGGGCCAGACCAACATACGAAGGCTCCATGCACATTGCCTTAATGGGGCCGTATTCCAGCCGCCCGATTTGCGGCCAGAATACGGCCGCCATTGAAAATGAATGGCGCTGTAATACGGCGCGGTGAACACCCGGTGTTTCACCCCGTTTTACGGCGCGGCCCCCGTGTCTGCCAATGGAGAGGGGAGCGGTAAGGAGCACTCCCATCTCCACTCAGAAGTTACAGTGGCATCACTTAGGGCTCATGTCCACGGGGAAAAGAAGAATTAAAATCCGCAGTGGATTTTAACTCTTCTCCCGCGCGCGGATCCGCACCCCATAGGGATGCATTGACCACCCGTGGGTAGATAAATACCCGCGGATCGTCAATAAAAGTGATTTTAAAAAAAATGGAGCATGAAAAAATCTGGACCATGCTCCATTTTCATGCGGGTCTCCCGCGGGGACGGCTCCCGCGGGCTTCTATTGAATCCTATGGAAGCCGTCCGGATCCGCGGGACACAAAAATCACATTTTACTTACCCGCTCCAGTTCTTCTCTTCGGCGCCGCGCCATCCTCTCTCAGCCGCGGCCGGATCATTTTGCTTCGGCCCAGCGCATGCGCGGGGCACGTCACCGACGTCATCGTGCACATCCGCCGAGCCAAAGAATGAAGATCCGGCCGCGACGAGAGAAGATGACGCCGCCGCGAAGAGAAGAAACGGAGCGGATGGGAGGTGAGTTTATTGTCATTTATTTGTATTTTCAGCGCTCATGTCCGCGGGGCAGGAGGGACCCGCTGCAGATTCTACATGTAGAATCCGTAGCGGGCCCGATTTTCCCCGTGGACATGAGGCCTTAGTTTCGCTGCTTCCCGTTGCTGACACCGGACTCATTGGTGAGTCACCAGGACACTCTTTGCGGGCCGGTCCGAGCTATTCAGTGGGCCGGATGTGGACCGCGGGCCGTGCTTTGCCCAGGTCTGGTCTAGAGCATCAGTAATGGGGGCCTATGGGAACCTCAAAACTCAATAGCAATTCTGCTTAATAATATTTGTTCATCATCTTTGATATCTATGGACTGGAAAACAAATTCTCTAAAAATTGACAATCATATTCTCACTTCTAGGATCTTCCTATGTGAAATATAGACTAAATTAGAATTGTCTTCAAAATTATTTTATTCTGCAAGTAATCATTCTGCCCCTATCACATGATCAGGAGGAGGATTTTAGGAATATGATTATGATCCTTTTAAAGGGGACTACCAACCAACAATAAGTGTCAGACCCCAAAAGATTGTAAAACACCCCCAGAGATTTTTTGCATATCTCCTCAACTGGATCTTAGCCAATCCAATTAGCAAAAGGTCTGGTAACCTTAATGTTATTCAATTTTATTTTAGGGCTCAGTCACGCAGGCGCCGATCCGCCAATCTTTCTGAACGATAAAGACGGCCACAACATGTGCGGATGAATCTCTGCATGACCAGCTCCATTGCCAGCCATGTGTTCTTTTTTCCGGCCGGTGCGGAGAGTCGTCCGCACCTGCAGTGCGATCATCTTATCATCCAGAAACACGGGCGGATCGGCGCCCATGTGACTGAGTCCTTATACTGTTTTGCCTTGCATTGTATTTCATATTTCTTTTTATCCTTTTGTATTACACCTTTTTGCATCACACCTTTTGTATTAAAGCTTAAAACGTTCATAAGTGAGGTCCTTATATGTTCTTTGAAGTCTTTAGGCTTTAATAAAATGCAATCTTTTGACTGCTGGAGAACAGCGAGTGCCTGTGTGAAACAGTACTGTACCAGAATCAGAAGGCAATGGTCTTGCTAAATAATTGGCATATTGTGGTAGCGTGTATTTAGGGACAGGGGTGTGATTTATGCTCCATCCCAAAATAATTGGGAGATTGAGAGGGAGAAAGAAGATAAAGTAAATCAAACCCTTGCAGTCATGTCCATGTCATGTGTGATATGTGACCGTGTAGATTCTGGTCTCTGAGCTGGTGTGGACTATTACTTTTATGACTGAATTGCTGTTCCTAGATGTTGCCATGATAACAGTGTTAACAGTTGATGCCTGTGGGGCAATTCTAGACAAAAAATTGAACAATTTAACGTTCCAGCAAGTTTATATTTGCTCTCTCTGCTTTCCATTTTATAAGTAAAGGCTGCCAAAGTGCTGAAAGTTAAAGTGTAAGAAACAGCAATTTTCAAAGTCAGTTCAGCTCAGGGTTGAAAAAAGCCTCAGGAGCAAAAGTGATAATAAAAAAACACCTTATATTTTACATTTAATTTTCCACTGGCTTTTTTTTTCCAAAAGTGCGCTGCACCAGCAGCCTGTCCCTAGCATTTCTGTACGGAAAATCACCTAACAAATCTGCTTACAGAGTATTAAGCATGACAAGCTGACATTTATTGCACCACAAAAAAAGGAACATCTTTACAGTCAGCAACTAAGGTTTGGTTCACATTCTGAAGTGGTGGAGGGAACTAAAGGTAAATTAAGTTTATGCATCCTGGAGTAAACCTGAGTCTTAGATGTAACGAACCACTTTATTCCTGACTCAGATGCATGCACAGACGATTGTATCAGTCAAAATTCAAGGTTTTACAGCTATTTTGCTTTTCAAAAAAAGTTTACAACACGAAATTAAACTTTGCTGCCCCAAAGCAAGAAAACCTTAACCCCTTGAAGGCACAGCAATTTTTTATATTATCATTTTTTTTTCCTCACCAACTTCAAAAAATCATAACTTTTAAATGTTTTCAGCAGCATACCCATATGAGGGCTTGTGTTTTTGCAAGGCACATAGTATTTTTCAATAATCTAATAATGTTTTGGAAAACTAAGACATTTCTAAGGGTGAAGAGATGTTCAAAATTGAAATTGGGCTATTTTTAGGAGGGGGTTGTTTTTTTGGTTGACCAAAAACACAATTTTGGCATTCCGTATTTTTTTTCCTGATGGTGTTCATCATACTGAATGAATAATGTAAAATGTTAAGATTTCGAACTTTTAAAATTGGGAGGATACAATTATGTTTTTTTATTGTTTATGGGAAAATTGAGAAAAGTGGCTATTGATTTTTTTTTTTTGTAATACTTAAAACATTAATTTTACCTTTCTTTAGCCCCTATAGGGATTTGAACTAGGGATTGACTAATCGCTTGTATAATATAAGCAATACTTCTGTACTGCATCAGCCAATTAAGCCTTGCCACAAAGAACGGAATCTCATCTAAACTGTCTAGTATTGCTGTATAATGTCTTCCATGTTGCAGTTGTTTATGTGCAGTGTATAGAAGACATTATAACAGCGGTTCCTCCAAACCGTTCCTGTTTTCCAGACCTCTAGACCTTCCCCAAGCTGCATCAGTTCTCTGGAATGTGCTTCCCTGAACAATCAGGTTAATCGTCAATATCAACAATTTTAAGAGTGGCCTAAAAAGAGTTAGGACTATCACATTCCCTCATCTAACTCTTCTCCTCTAACTCCTCTTCTATATTCTCAATTTAGAACTTGATCATCTCTCCAGTTATATTTATTTGCGACAACCTACAGTCATTAACCATACTATGCCAACTCAGGATCTCTAAGTGTCAACATAGGGGTTCAACATACCCCGACTGATAAATGTTATTTTTAAGAAAGTATAAGGCTGGCTTCACATGGGCATACACATATTAGCGCGCCTGAGCGGAACTACTCTTTTTTCTGTGTGCATTGGTGTACGTTATTGCGCTTTTTGTGCCCACAGAGCATGTTCATTTGCAGGTGGCAAACAAAGATTAAAATGGCAACTTAGTCTTAACGAGTTCCAGATGTGCTCTTTTTCCTGTGTAATTACAGAGTTAACGCATCCCCTTGCATATTGCACGTCCATTTGCGTACCCTCCATTGACATCTATGGGGAACTTTGATGCACAAATATGTAAAAAAATGCACGTGTGACATATAGAAATGTGAAAGAACCATTGAAATTAATGGGTTCTACTATCTGTGTATTGAGCACACAAATATTTCCATGTGAAGTAGGCCCTAATCATTGGACAGTAAAATAATATGTCATTGCTTTATGCTATAGAAAGAAACATACCGTGTTTTCCCGAAAATAAGACAGTGTCTTATATTAATTTTTGTTCAAAAAGGTTTAACTTTTTTACATGTATAGCTGCCTGGACACTATTTAAATTGACTTTTTAATTTAACTGTTAGCAGGGCTTAATTTTGGAGTAGGGCTTATATTTAAAGGATCCTCAAAAAGCCTGAAAAATCATTTTGCATCCTCAAAAATTCTGGAAAATCATGCTATGTCTTATTTTCAGGGTATGTCTTATTTTCAGGAAAACAGGGTAGTATTGAACAAAAAAATCATACAAAACAATTAAAAAGTAGAGAGAAAAAAATTAATATCCAAATAGAACAAATTTTCAAAGAGTGGAAGACAACACATGGGGATAGAGATGAGCGAGCACGCTCAGTAAGGCTTCACAATCGGCTTCACGTCGAGCGTGCTTGGGGGGGCGGCGTGGGATAGCGGGGGGAGAAAGAGATCTCTCTCACTCTCCCCCCGCTCCTCTCTGCTCTCCCTCGCACCTTCCGCTGCCCCCCCCCCCGGAGCCTGCTCGGACGAGAAGGCAGTTTCTCCAGAAAAGCGATGCACGCTTGAGTAACTGACCTTACCGAGCGTGCTCGCTCATCTCTAGTTAAATGTGTATTCATTGTATTACTATTATTATTAGTATTGTTATTATTATTTGTTTTATGTTTTTTTAATACAATAAACCCTTCCAATGGTCAGACCCTTTACTCTATTAATAAGTATTTTACATCTTGCAATACATATAAAAATGTAGCATTCCATAAAATAATAACAACCAAAAGCGCTAAAAATGACAAACTGCACAACATTGAAGAATATATTTGCTACGTTGTTTCTGTGTGTTGCAATTCCAAATCTAATTAAGATTTTTACATCTCATTAGCGTTGATAAAAATGTAGTGTCTGCTTATATACGGTAATAATGTAGTGAATTCTACTGAAAAATGATATTCATAACCTAAAGCAGCAGATGGAACGGAGCTCTACCGCCATTTATTTTCTATTTATAGTAGATAATGAGGTTGTTTGCTGATGTTCAAAAATATCTACAAAAAGTTTTGAAAATGCTTGTTTGCTGCATAATATAATTTTATTTTATGGAGGGGTTTGCCAGATGTACGACGCAGCTAACAAATTCGTGTACAGATTGCTAGCAGGTGGTAACTGCTTTAATTAATGTGGAACACGCAGCAGAGATCTTGGAAATAAACAACTCCGTTCAACTTCACTCTACATTTAGCAGATCTGCCAGCACGAATTGGACTTTGAAGCCCCGTTCACACAAGTAAAAGCTGCAGCAGGAAAATTTGTTGCAGATCTGTCCCATAATCTGCAGCAGAAATATGAAAGTTTGGTTTGATATGAACCCCAACCAAGCTTTTAGTAAAGTTCTACCCGAAACAGGGTTCTACTGGTTCAGTTCGCTCCACACTAGTCCTTCACACTGGTATATGACACTATCTAAGGCTGGGTTCACACTGGGCGTATTCCCGCCAGAAATCCCACGGTTTGGCCGCAGCAAAAACCACGAGATTTCCGCCGGGAGAAGCGCCGCGGAAAAACCCGCGGCGGCTTTAAAGCGGCCTGGCTGCTCGCTTTTCCGTTGCGGCCGGTGCTCCCATAGAGGAGAGCGCGGCCGCGACGGAAGTAAACAATAAATAGACATGCTGCATCTTTTGAAACCGCGGCAGCTGCGGCTTCAGCTGGACCTACCGCAGCGGATTGGCTGTCCCGTGTGGACGAGATTTCTGAGAAATCTCGTCCACATGGCTGGCTAATCCCGAGATTAGCGGCCACGGGCAGATTTGCCGCGGCGAAATTCCGCGCAGCAAAACCGGGGCAAATCCAACCTGTGTGAACCCAGGCTAAGAATTATAAAAGGCCTGTATAAAATGCTCAGAGTATTATACGGGGCTTGTACACTTAGATAGTGCTAAACACCAGTTTTATGGGTTTGGTGAAATTTCAGTTCGGTTCAAACTAATCCGGAGTAAATTGAACTTTTTGCAAAAGTTTGGCGAACTGGCTAAACCAAACTTTTCAAAACTTTGCCTATCACTAGTAGGGACTATGAAAGGGAACTTCATGCTGTAGGCACCATAAAGGGAGCTAATTACTGTGGGACCATGTAGGGGGAGTCACAGAGGGGGCTAATTACTGTGGGGAGATCACAAAGCAGACTAATTACTGTGGAAGTCACAAAGGGAAGCCTGTTACTGTGGGGACTACAAAGGGGGGCATGCTATCATGGGGCACAAAGTGGGCTTATTACTATTGAAGTTTATTCCTGTAGAATGTAAAAAAGGCATTGTGGTCTATCAAAAGGTACATGACTTACACACAAAAAATTTGCACTGCTCTACACGATGTTGAAAATGCGATGATGAAATGCAATTTTTTTCTCACATTTTTCACTGCAGTGTTGGGTCACTTTTGGCCTCAATGGCTACAGTCACCCTCATAAGCCAATTTCTACCAAATTCTGATAGATGTGTGGAGCAATTTGCCTCCATTCTTCAAGTAGAGATTCAAATAGTGATGTGGCAGATGATGGGTGCTCCCTATGGAAGGTTCTTATGCTAATGAATGTTCCAATGGCCTAAGACCTCCTGATCAAATATTTTGGCAGATGATGTGCATAATGCCTTCACAGCTGGTATAAGGCTTCATAGTCAATATTCTGTTCGTTTACAAGGTCTCCCTAAATATGGCTGCACTGCTCACACCAGATGGTTTCCATTTCTAAATAACATGGCCAACAGTGAACTTTTGAAGGCCCAAAAGTGCTGTTATGTCCCAAACTGATTGGTTTTCAGGTGACATCCCACCACTATACCTCATTGGAAGTCTGTCAACTCTACACCTCAAGGCATCTGATGTTTCTGTACTGGGGAATGCCTGTGGGATCCTTTCCTTTATACCTAATGCTCACACATCCGATGTGCACATCCCCTTCACCTGACAGCACAGTATCCGTGGATGTCCCAATACTTTTGTCAACATAGTGCATGTTTTAGCTTTCAATTCCCAGTCATTGTTACAAGGCTTGTATAAAGAGTCTAACAATGACGTACAGGAATGCTGCCCTCTAATAGGTGGCACTGCAGTGGTATTGTTCCATCTCCCTTATTTGCATATTACCTAGAGTAGCATAAATGGCCTTATAAGTGTCCTCACTCACTCACCTTATAGGTGCTCTCCCTAAGGAACAAAGATAGCGTTTCTTCCCCCCAAAGACAGTTGATAAAAGTTGGCAAGGTCTACCCATGTGCTAAAGCTTGCACGTTACATGCTGTATGCACAAGTACATGATTTTATTTTTTTCGTTTTAGTGTGAAAACTTTAGAAACATTGCACAGAGAACAAGACACCAAAACCCCTTAATATAATCACATCGTTGTTTACTCCATTCACCTCTTGCTGGAGATAACAGGCACTAATCATTTCATTCGGAGAGCCCGCACGTTATTATTCATGCTTTATCTTCAAAAGTTTCTCGACCCAGAAGGGCCGAGCAATAGAGACAGAAAGTTCATCGAATCCCAATTACTATGTCTGGTGAAGCCAGAGATGTCGCGTCTTAATGGAATTAGCCTGTCTTCTGGAGAATATTCTAATGTGACTTATAGATGAAGTAAATCTCTTTACCGCTAACTTCACTCCTTGCTGATCGTCGGGTGAATATAAAGAAGGACAGAAAGGTATTTTATGAGTTTCATGGCACTGCACGGTGTGACAAGAGAGAATAATGTTAATCCATTACAAAACAGTTCTGGGACATGTAACTATATTCAGAGTGTGGATATACATCTTCCATCTCCCGGATGATAACTACACCTCACGGAGTTGATGGGATATTATTTGCAATGTCTCCATTGAGCCATAAAGATAAAAATCCCAGAAGCTGAAGTGGAAGAGATACCTGACAATTCAAATCACAGCAAGAACGGCGCACGTCGGCGAGCTCCATCACTGATTGCCTTAATGTTGTCGACTTCCGACATAACATCTTTTGACATGGAGAATAATAATGTTCAAAAATCATTAGAATAAAGGAAATTTTATATCTGAAGTGGCGAATCACGGAGGAATGACTGAGAGCGCGTCTTGGCCGTAAAACCATCGCGTCTAATCTGAGCGGATCATTTTATTTATTTTTATGACAGTTTTGTGCATTGTAAATCCAGAGAGGGGAAGGAATCCAACAGAACTTAGTGTCCTTTATGTATTTTTAGTGTGTCGTTACTAAGAAGGTTAAAGCCTGGAACGGTTATGTTGAGAAGTGGAGAGGAAAGGTTTCTGGGAATGCAGATAGCAAATCTCGTTATAGTAGAAAAATCAGTTTAATCCCCATTTCTCAATTCCGAAAAATTAATATTCCCAATATGGCTGTCTCCGGAGTTGTGGCGCTCATGTTCATCCCCATCAATGAGTAACTGAATCTTCTGAAAGATGTTCATCATGATCTATTTCAATTTCTGGTATATTACTATAGTCAATGCTACATGCTCAGGAAATACTCAAGACTCTGAACGCATTGCGAGAAAATACAGTAGACATGTAGAGTATTATAGCTAATGAGAAATATATTTCCCTGGATGTTATAATGTTGCAATTCTAAATCTTTAAGGAACAGTCCAGGTATAATATATACAGTGTGTTATGCCGAGTGCAGGGCTTGAAGAGACAGAGCATGACCTACCTTGTCTGGAGGGCTACTGCTTTTCCTTGTTGAAAGAGCCAAGTAAGTGTGGGGATAGGCTATGCAGTGCTCCTCTGGGAAATTTGATATGCAAATGAGAGATGGTAGAATGCCCCTGCAGAACCATCTATTGGAAGGTAGCTTCCCCCTAAGTCAATGTCTGACTTTCTAATGGGATTTCCAACATGACTAAAGATACAAGCCAAACCTGAAACTTCTCCATAAGGAAAAGATACCCAGTTATAGATAAATGTTTCAGAGTTTTCAGCCTTTATCATTGTACAATAAGGTTCTGGATTGTCAGGTGAGACACGTGTGACATAGTTTGGGGGTCAGAAGAAGTACTGTTGCTCCTTGTGGAGAATTCCAAGTAGTCAAAAGGAGACTTATAGGCAATGTAATAGGACATTGCTATGCAAATATGAGATGGTACAATGCATCTACATTACCACATCATGGAAGGTAGCTTTCCTATAATTTGATATCCGGTCTTGTAATGTTCTAACCCACATGTGTCAAACACAAGGCCCGCGGGCCGAATCCGGCCCGCTGCCTTGTGTTATGTGGCCCGCGGCGTGCCGACGGCCGCTCACCACTGTAGTGATTACCAGCTGGGGTGCCGCAGCTCCCCGCTGGTAATCACACTGACAGCGCTGATCCCTTCTCCCCTGAGTCCCCTGCTCTTCAGTTCCGCAGGAGAGGACTCAGGGAGGAAGCGTGCCGTGCTACTCACTGATGTCAGTGCACACCCGGACACATATGAACTTTTTCCACAAGACTTCTGCACTTGTCAGCAATTCCAGCAATCTGATTGGGGAATCAGCCAACCCAGAGAACCAAACAACCAATCAGGTTGCTGGAATTGCTCAATAGTGCAGAAGTCTTGTGGGAAAAGTTCATATGCCACCCGGGCTCAGCACGATCCGAGGAGGAACGGTGCTGACAGCAAGGAGGAGGTAAGCACATGGCTGGGGAAGGGGGAAGTTAATATTGCTGCTGGGGGGTGAGGGTTAATATTGTTGTTGCTGGGAGAAGGTTAATAATGCTGATTGCTGCCGGGGCTGAGGGAGTTAATATTGCTGGTGTGTTGGGGGGGTGGGGGTTAAATTGTTGCTGGCAGGGGGTTAATATTGCTGCGGGGGTCGGGTGGGGTGGTAATATTGCTGGTGGGGGTGAATATTGTTGCTGGCAGGGGGTTAATATTGCTGCGGGGGTCGGGTGGGGTGGTAATATTGCTGGTGGGGGTTAATATTGCTGCTGGGAGGGGGTTAATATTGTTGCTGGCAGGGGGTTAATATTGCTGCCGGGTTGGGAAGGGGAGGAGGGGGGGGTGTTAATATTGCTGCTGGGTGGGTGGGGGTTAATACTGTTGCTGGGAGGGGGTTAATATTGGTGCAGGGGGGAGGGGTTAATATTGCTGGTGGGGGTTAATGTTGCTGTGTGGGGGGGTAATATTGTTGCTGGGAGTGGGTAATATTGCTGCTGGGAGGGAGTAATATTACTGTAGGGGTCGCTATTACTACTGGGGCCACTGTGGGGGTCGCTATTACTAACTGGTCTACTGTGGGGGTCAATATTTTTACTGGGGCCACTATCAGAGTCACTATTACTACTGCGACCACTATGGGGGTCACTATTAGGGCTCGTTCACACGGGCGTAATTGCATTTCGGTCGCACAAATACGCTACATATTTGCGCAATCGAAAATCGCTTATGCCTGCGTATTTGGGCACGCAGAAAAGAACGCAGATGGGCCCACTGAGATGGTGCGCAAATATGCATTGAATACATAGGCTTCCTGCGCATTCACCACGTATTTGCGCGGCCCATTCACTTCAATGCCTATCGGGGTGCGTAGTTTGAAACAAAATAGGTCATGCTGTGTGAGAATATACATTATGTGAATGAAATCATTGACATCAATGGCTTCTGTTCTCTGCATATTATGTACGCAAATACGCTGGTGTGAACGAGCCCTTACTGTACTGTCTTATAATCGGCCCTTTGAAGTTCACCAAAAACCTGATGTGGCCCCTGGTGAAAATGAGTTTGACACCCCTGTCTAACCGGTCTTGTAATCAGACTAAGGACATAAGACAACCAAGAAGAATAAAAAAAGACACCCATATATAAACAGCTGTTTCAGGGTTCTTGCCGCCTCATCAGTACAGAATAGGGTTCTGCTTGGGTGGGGGAAAGGCATATGATGTGGGTCAGGAGGGCTATATTTTCTCCTTGTGGAGAGCAACAAGTAGGCATTACTTCACTTATAAGTCATGTAATGCTTCTGTGGGAAAATTGGTATGCAAATGGGAGTTAGTACAATGTCTCATATTGGAAGCCAGCTTCCCCATAGGTCAATGTTTAAGCTTGTGAAAGGACTTGCAACATGACTAAGGGTACAAGTCAAACCAGAAATGTCTCCATAAGGAAAAGATACAGACATATGTTTCAGGGTTCAGGTTGCCTGGGCATAGGTCAGAGGTCAAGAGGAGTACTGTTCCTCCTTGTAGAGAATGCCAAGTAGGTGTAAGAAGACTTATAGACTATGCAATGCTCCTCTGGGAACTTGGTATACAAATGTGAGATGGTACAATGCATCTGCATTACCACTTATTAGAAGGCAGCTTCTCTATAAGTCCATGTCCGACACTCTAAGAGATCCTCCAACATGACTAAAGGCATAAACCAAACCAGAGAAATAAGGAAAAGACACTCATCTACAGGCAGCTGTTTCATCACCTTCTTGCCCTCTCATCACTGCAGAGCAGGTTCTAGTTGGCTGGCAGAGAGGATTGCTTTGTGCGTTGGGAGGGGAATCTTTCAAGTAGGTGTAAGAAAGCTTATTGGCCAAGCAATGGTCCTCTGGGAATTTTGGTATGCAAGTTAGAGATGGTAAAATTCTACTACAGTGTCACCCATGGAAAGGTAGCTTCCCTAACTGTCTGTCTCATTTTCTTAGGCTTGTGTATCACATGCTGATATCAGTAAACCCTGCACCCTGTTACAAGTGACAAATGTATTAGGAGGCTCTGTGCGCCAGATACAAATTTACACCAGCTAGGATCTGGGGTCTAGAGAAACAGGGGCCAAAGGTTTCTGGTTCTTTAGGCACCTCGAAACACACAGTTTATGTGTCTTCTCAATTCATAGTTTCAAGATATCACAATTACAGCATTCTCAGAAAGATTTTGACGTGTATGCTGCCGTACCTCTTTCTTTGAGTAGATTATAGTAAATGTGATAGGCCATGCTCCCTAAAGCCAGGCCCCAACTACTTTTTAAAAAAGTTGTGCTGGGTGGGACATACATGTCCAAAAAGTTCCCATTTTGGCACCTTCAAATTTGGGACACCAGATTTCCGGTATCCTTGGCTTGTTAAATAGGCCCCTTTGTCTATGCTTCAAATTCTAGTAGGCCTTGCAACATGATAAAAGCAACCCTCTGGTTTCAGGACAAAATTCTGCACTGGAACAGGAGGAGCAGGGGATATATTACGTGCTTATATTTTTCTCTGCCGCTTTTTCAATCCACTGGTTTTGGGCCAAGTTTTGGGCCATCCAAGATGGCTGCAACAATTTTTGAGCTATCTAATATGCAGCTGATTGTCCAGTGCTGATCACATAAGCAGCTCTGGCCAATCAGAGATCAGGTATAGTATATTTGTAGTCTAAGACAACAAATGCACTATGAGGATTAGGTAGTCTGAAGATTGTGTCGTCCATCTTAAATGGCTGAAAACAGGACTTGGAACCAACAGATCAGAGAGACTGCAGGTAATATACACCCCCTATCCACCTGAAGTCCTAGGACAGAATTTTGCCCCGAAACTGGATGGTCGCTGAAAAAAAGGTAATTTTTTGTGGCCATGGAGCTGATGGAGAGGATTCATAGATGATGGGGTGGGAAACAGATGACAGACTTCCTGTAAGGCCTCTTGGACATCGAAGGGGTCAGTTGGAGAATCTTTGGTTGGACTGCAGCATTGATCAATTGAATATTGTTGTTCATTTACTACAAAAGGAAGGCAGAAGAAAAGATTTCTTTATTTGCTGATTTGAGGGTCTTCAAACAATGAAGCTCCGACATAGTAATATACGGTATAACAAAGAGTTATCAGGTTAATAAAAAATTTTGAGCTTCAGCTTTTATACCATTTTTTATGGAAAATGTACCAAATCTACATAAACATGGCTGCTTGTACCGCTGACTCCGCACACCTCTTACTGGTAGACAAAACAACATCGTCTGGAGACATTTATTATTGTAACATGTGAGGACTGAAGATTAAAGGAACCGAGATAATAACCTCTGGGGAAACGCAAGAAACAGATTTCATTATCTATGCAAAAAGAAAACATTTTAAATAAGCGACCTAAAAACTCTCAGGGGGTCTAATTGAAGGTGATGGTGCAGCACTTCTATCAAAGGATGACCTAACTAAATCATACACAGAAGCAAAATCTTATTACTCTTTCTTCTTGTTTGGGAACTTAAAGAGACTCTGTCACCATTTTTTTTTTGCAGCCCTGACTAAGAGCTCCATACAATAGTGCCAATCACAATGATTACAGTGATATGTCTGCTATGTGTATCTGTGCAGTAGTTTGGGAGAAACCTGCTTTTAATAAGTAGCAGCTAGACAGACATAGAACTAATAATAGAATTTGAGAAGTTTAAAGTGTTAGGCCTTAGTCAGACGGGCGTTTTTTCGCGCAATTTGCGCATCGAATGTCACATGCGCAAATCGCGTGACCGGCGGCGAAAAATCGTGGGAAAATTGTCGCAGCAAAACGCCCGTCTGACCGGAGAAAAATCGCCGTGCGCATCAAAATGCGCATGAAACTTAGACTGACCGGCGAAAAAAATGATTTTGGTGCGCACATAAAACGCCGAACGCAGATAGGCGCAATTTGCGAATCGTCGTGTCCTATAATTTATCGCATATCTGCATAAAAAGCGGACATGTGACCAATACCATAGCGAACCATTGGTTCTATATATGCGCGAATCGCATGCGCATGCACAAATCGCGCGAAAAAACGCCCGTCTGACTAAGGCCTTACAATGTATAAAATTATAGATTAGACGAAGATCAAAGTTTTGTAATTGCCCAGCCGGAGCCCAGACCTGAATCCCATTAAAAAGCTTTTGGTCAACCTGAAGAGGGCGCTACATAGGAGATGCCATCACAATCTGAGTTTGGGGGGGTTTTTTGCAAGGAAGAGTAGGAAAAGATGACAAAGTCAAGATGTGCCATGCTGATAGACACCTACCCAAAAAGACTGAGTGCTGTTATGAAGTCATCAACAAAAGGTTACATAAACAAAGTATTAGTTTTAGGGTGTGCATACGTATGCAATCACATAATTTTAGCTTTTTTTTTTTAATTTGTCCACCCTAAAAAAATTTTGTTTGTTGTCTAATGGAATTGTACAGATAATGGCCGCCTGCACACGAGCGTTCCGGATTCCACTCGCGGATTTTCACGCGCGTATGGTACCTAAATGTGCTTGCGGATAGGTGCGGATATACGCGGATGTGTTGCGGAAAAAAACGCGCAGAAAAATCCGGAAGACACCCTTATTGTAAACCCAACCCCTAGAGAACTGCCCATTCCCTGGAAAGCAGCTTAAAAACCAACACCCAGACTCTGTTTTGTCCCTCTTGCTTGTGTGAGCACCGTTAAATTATTCTGGCAACATGCTTTCACCCGGTGAGCAGATGTCTTTGTGGGCATGGTTGATCCATGTAACTTTTTTCGGACGTACTGCGGTAACGGAGGAGGAAGAGCCCCCCGGGAAAAAAAGGAGGTACTGGGTGCACCCTGGCTGGTGTCTGCTGGCTGCTCTCTGGTAGATGAGGGGACTGAAAGGACAGATCTGCAGTTGAAATGTGCCTGTGAAGCTCTGCTGTGTGTTGGGACGCCTCCTACCATGCCTACTTCCTATAGTCATAGCAACCAGTGACTCCATCTGCAGCTGCACTGCGGATGTACTGCGTGAAAAAACGCACCCATTGGCCGCCTGCAGACGAGCGGAAATCCCGCCGCGGGATTTCCCGCGGGATTTCCGCCGCTGAAAGTCTGCATAGGAGTGCATTACAATACGCACTCCTATGCAGACGGCCGCGGTTTGGCCGCGCGAAATCTCGCGCGGCAAACAAACCGCGGCATGTTCTAATTTTGTGCGGAGCACGCACTCACCTGGCCGCCGGCTCCGGTCTGCGCATGCGCCGGCTGCGCGGCAGCCGGCACATCAAAGAGCCGGGGCCGCCAGGCACGGGTGAGTACGCGCTCGCCCCTGCAGGCTCTGGGGTCGGATCGCGCGGCGAGATTTCTCGCTGCCGGATCCGACCCGCTCGTCTGCAGGCGGCCATTCACTTGTATTGGAGGCTTCACGCGCATGATCCGACCAAAATTAGAACAGGTCGCAGATTTTTTCACTCGCGTGAAAAAACGCGATACACATCCGTCCGTCTGGGGACAACTGCGGATCCTCATAGGAGTATATTGGCTGCGGTCTGGGGCGGATTATGTGCCTAAAATCACGCGCTTGAAATTCTCTTCGTGTGCAGGCACCCAATGGCTAGAGATGAGCGAGCACGCTCAGATAAGGCGGTTACCCGAGCGAGCATCGCTCTTCTCGAGTGACTGCAATCGTCCGAGTAGGCTCTGGGGGGGTGGCGGAGGAGAGCGGGGGGAGATCTCTCTCTCCCCCCACCCCCGTTACCCCCTGCCACTGCGATGCTCGCTTGAGTAACTGCCTCTTCCGACCGTGCTCGCTTATCTCTAATAATGGCCCATATTAAAAGTGGAAATACATCTGAAATGATTAGAGATGAGCGAGCACCAAAATGCTCGGGTGCTCGTTACTCGGGACGAAATTATCGCGATGCTCGAGGGTTCGTTTACGTTTCGAGTAACGAACCCCATTGAAGTCAATGGGCGACCCGAGCATTTTTGTATATCGCCGATGCTCGCTAAGGTCTTCATTTGTGAAAATCTGGGCAATTCAAGAAAGTGATGGGAACGACACAGCAACGGATAGGGCAGGCGAGGGGCTACATGTTGGGCTGCATCTCTAAGTTCCCAGGTCCCACTATTAAGCCACAATAGCGACAAGAGTGGGCCCCCCCCCCTCCCAACAATTTTTACTTCTGAAAAGCCCTTATTAGCAATGCATACCTTAGCTAAGCACCACACTACCTCCAACAAAGCACAATCACTGCCTGCATGACACTCCGCTGCCACTTCTCCTGGGTTACATGATGCCCCCCCCCCCCCGCACGACCCAGTGTCCACAGCGCACACCAAACTGTCCCTGCGCAGCCTTCAGCTGCCCTCATGCCACGCCACACTTATGTCTATTTATAAGTGCGTCTGCCATGAGGAGGAACCGCAGGCACACACTGCAGAGGGTTGGCACGGCTAGGCAGCGACCCTCTTTAAAAGGGGCGGGGCGATAGCCCACAATGCTGTACAGAAGCAATGAGAAATCCAATCCTGTGCCACCTCCATCAGGAGCTGCACACGTGGGCATAGCAATGGGGAACCTATGTGCCACACACTATTTATTCTGTCAAGGTGTCTGCATGCCCCAGTCAGACCGCGGTTTTTTATAAATAGTCACAGCTGGGTACAACTCCGCAATGGGAATTCCGTGTGCACCCACAGCATGGGGGGCTCCCTGGAACCCACTGGCGGTACATAAATATATCCCATTGCATTGCCCATCACAGCTGAGGTAATGTCGTGCTTAATGCAGGTGGGCTTCGGCCCACACTGCATGCCCCGGTCAGACTGGGGTTCTTTAGAAGTGGACACATGCAGTTACAACTCCATGTGGACCGACAGCATGGGTGGCTCCCTGGAACCCACCGGCGGTATATAAATATATCCCATTGCATTGCCCAACACAGCGGATGTAACGTCAGCTGTAATGCAGGTGGGCTAAAAATTAATTTGATTACACTGTAGGCGAGGGCCCCCCAAAATTGGTGTACCAACAGTACTAATGTACCTCAGAAAAATTGCTCATGCCCAACCAAGAGGGCAGGTGAAACCCATTAATCACTTTGGTTAATGTGGCTTAATTGGTAACTAGGCCTGGAGGCAGCCCAGTTAAAATAAAAATTGGTTGAGATGAAAGTTTCAACGCTTTAATGAGCATTGAAACGTATAAAAATTGTTTACAAAAATTATATGAGTGAGCCTTGTGGGCCTAAGAAAAATTGCCCGTTCGGCGTGATTACGTGAGGTTTCAGGAGGAGGAGCAGGAGGAGGAGGAGGAATATTATACACAGATTGATGAAGCAAAAAGGTCCCCGTTTTTGATGGTGATAGAGAACGATGCTTCCATCTGCGGGTGCAGCCTACGTATTGCTTAGGTATCGCTGCTGTCCGCTGGTGAAGAAGAGAAGTCTGGGGAAATCCAGGCTTTGTTCATCTTGATGAGTGTAAGCCTGTCGGCACTGTCGGTTGACAGGTGGGTACGCTTATCCGTGATGATTCCCCCAGCCGCACTAAAGACCCTCTCTGATAAGACGCTAGCCGCAGGACAAGCAAGCACCTCCAGGGCGTACAGCGTGATTTCAGGCCACGTGTCCAGCTTCGACACCCAGTAGTTGTAGGGGGCAGAGGCGTCACGGAGGACGGTCGTGCGATCGGCTACGTACTCCCTCACCATCCTTTTACAGCGCTCCCGCCAACTCACCCTTGACTGGGGACCTGACACAGTCTTGCTGGGGAGCCAGAAAGCTGGCAAAGGCCTTGGATAATGGTCCCGTGCCTGCGCTGTACATGCTGCCTGATCTCTGCACCTCCCCTGCTACCTGGCCCTCGGAACTGCGCCTTCGGCCACTAGCGCTGTCGGATGGGAAGTTTACCATCAGTTTGTCCACCAGCGCCCTGTGGTATAGCATCATTCTCGAACCCCTTTCCTCTTCGGGAATGAGAGTGGAAAGGTTCTCCTTATACCGTGGGTCGAGCAGTGTGTACACTCAGTAATCCGTAGTGGCCAGAATGCGTGTAACGCGAGGGTCACGAGAAAGGCATCCTAACATGAAGTCAGCCATGTGTGCCAGGGTACCTGTACGCAACACATGGCTGTCCTCACTAGGAAGATCACTTTCAGGATCCTCCTCCTCCTCTTCCTCCTCCTCTGGCCATACACACTGAAAGGATGACAGGCAAGCAGCATGTGTACCCTCAGCAGTGGGCCAAGCTGTCTCTTCCCCCTCCTCCTCATGCTCCTCCCCCTCCTCCTCCTCCTCAACGCGCTGAGATATAGACATAAGGGTGCTCTGACTATCCAGCGACATACTGTCTTCCCCCGCCTCCGTTTCCGAGTGCAAAGCGTCTGCCTTTATGCTTTGCAGGGAACTTCTCAAGAGGCATAGCAGAGGAATGGTGACGCTAATGATTGCAGCATCTGGGTAGACTCCTCAAAGTTTCCAAGGACCTGGCAGACGTTTGCCAACCAGGCCCACTCTTCTGTAAATAATTGAGGAGGCTGACTCCCACTACTCCGCCCATGTTGGAGTTGGTATTCCGCAATAGCTCTACGCCTCTCATAGAGCCTGGCCAACATGTGGTGCGTAGAGTTCCACTGTGTGGGCACGTCGCACAGCAATCGGTGCACTGGCAGATGAAACCGATGTTGCAGGGTCCGCAAGGTGGCAGCGTCCGTCTTGGAGTTGCGGAAACGTGCGCTAACCCGGCGCACCTTTCCGAGCAGGTATGACAAGTGTGGGTATCTTTTCAGAAAGCGCTGAACAACCAAATTAAAGACATGGGCCAGGCATGGCACGTGCGTGAGGCTGCCGAGCTGCAGAGTCTCCACCAGATTACGGCCGTTGTCACACACGACCATGCCCGGTTGGAGGCTCAGCGGCGCAAGCCAGCGGTCGGTCTGCTCTGTCAGACCCTGCAGCAGTTCGTGGGCCGTGTGCCTCTTCTCTCCCAAGCTGAGTAGTTTCAGCACGGCCTGCTGACGCTTGCCCACCGCTGTGCTGCCACGCCGCGCGACACCGACTGCTGGCGACATGCTGCTGCTGACACATCTTGATTGCGAGACAGAGGTTGCATAGGAGGAGGAGGGTGGTTTAGTGGAGGAAGCATACACCGCCGCAGATACCACCACCGAGCTGGGGCACGCAATTCTGGGGGTGGGTAGGACGTGAGCGGTCCCTGGCTCTGACTCTGTCCCAGCCTCCACTAAATTCACCCAATGTGCCGTCAGGGTGATATAGTGGCCCTGCCCGCCTGTGCTTGTCCACGTGTCTGTTGTTAAGCGGACCTTGGCAGTAACCGCGTTGGTGAGGGCGCGTACAATGTTGCGGGAGACGTGGTCGTGCAGGGCTGGGACGGCACATCGGGAAAAGTAGTGGCAACTGGGAACCGAGTAGCGCGGGGCCGCCGCCGCCATCATGCTTTTGAAAGCCTCCGTTTCCACAAGCCTATACGGCAGCATCTCCAGGCTGATCAATTTGGCAATGTGCACGTTTAACGCTTGAGCGTGCGGGTGCGTGACAGCGTACTTGCGCTTGCACTCAAACAGTGGCACTAGCGACGTCTGGAGGCTGCGCTGAGAGACATTGCTGGATGGGGCCGAGGACAGCAGAGGTGAGGGTGTGGGTGCAGGCCAGGAGACGGTAGTGCCTGTGTCCTCAGAGGGGGGTTGGATCTCAGTGGCAGGTTGGGGCACAGGGGGAGAGACAGTGGTGCAAACCGGAGGCGGTGAACGGCCTTCGTCCCACCTTGTGGGGTGCTTGGCCATCATATGCCTGTGCATGCTGGTGGTGGTGGCTCCCCAGCTGATCTTGGCGTGACAAAGGTTGCACACCACTGTTCGTCGGTCGTCAGGCGTCTCTGTGAAAAACTACCACACCGTAGAGCACCTTGACCTCTGCAGGGTGGCATGGCGTGAGGGGGCGCTTTGGGAAACAGTTGGTGGATTATTCGGTCTGGCCCTGCCTCTACACCTGGCCACCGCACTGGCTCGGCCAGTGCCCACACCCTGACTTGGGTCTCTGCGTCCTCGCCCGTGTCCACGTCCTATAGGCCTACCCCTACCCCTCAGCATGGTGTATTACCAGTAGTGCAGAAACAGAACGCTGTAATTAAATGTGCCGCTTATTGGCCTGTGGTTGGAGGCTGACTTCGCTTACAGAACGCCAGGAAATAATTTTGCGCAAGCCTGCTGTAACACTTAGCTGGCTGCTTATGAATTAGGAGGACTACTACACCCAGCACAGACCCAGAACACTGAGGACAGTCACAGGCAGCCCAAATAGATTTTTTTTCCCCAAATGTTTTTGGAAAGGCCCACTGCCTATATTCAATCAATATATCTCTTCTCTCTCTGCGTCACCGCTACTGGCCCTGGAGTATGTCAAATAACTGCAGAGTGTTGCACTGTGGACTGGAATACAGCGGTGATTTAACAGCCAACACAGAGCCAGGAAATAATTTTGCGCAAGCCTGCTGTAACACTTAGCTGGCTGCGTATGAATTAGGAGGACTACTACACCGAGCACAGACCCAGAACACTGAGGACGGTCACAGGCAGCCCAAATAGATTTTTTTCCCCAAATGTTTTTGCAAAGGCCCACTGCCTATATTCAATCAATATGTCTTCTGTCCCTGCCTCACAATATATGTGTTCTGTCCCTGCCTCACAATATATGTCTTCTGTCCCTGCCTCACCACTACTGGCCCTGCACTATGTCTAATTACTGCAGGGCGCAATGCTCTGCACGGCCGATATACGAAAAAAAAAAATGTGCAACACTGCAAAAAGCAGCCTCCACAGTACTGCACACGGTTAGATGTGGCCCTAAGAAGGACCGTTGGGGTTCTTGAAGCCTAAAATACTCCTAACGCTCTCCCTATAGCAGCTCCGGCACCAGCAGCACTTTCCCTTATCTCTGTCAGAATGCATCTGTGGCGAGCCGTGGGAGGGGCCGATCTTTATACTCGGGTGACACCTGATCTCGCCAGCCACTCACTGCAGGGGGGTGGTATAGGGCTTGAACGTCGCAGGGGGAAGTTGTAATGCCTTCCCTGTCTTTCAATTGGCCAGAAAAGCGCGCTAACGTCTCAGAGATGAAAGTGAAATTAACCCGAACATCGCGTGGTACTCGTCCCGAGTAACGAGCATCTCGAACACGCTAATGCTCGAACGAGTATCAAGCTCGGCCGAGTACGTTCGCTCATCTCTAGAAATGATTCTTCTTTGTCAGATTTCTTAACATTACAAAACATAAGTGTGTAGACTTTTATATTAACTGTCAGTCACCAAAAGTTAGGGGACAGCTATGGCCAATCAGAGGTTATAGCATCACCACCCAAACATGTGGCATCACAGCAGGGCTCACATCTTGATGCAAGAAGTCCGGGAAGGTGACGCTGTGGCTTCTGATTGGCCACAACAGGCACCTGACTTCTGGCGGTAGAGGACAGGGACAGTGAAGAGGGAACTGATTAGCCTTGTCCCAGAGGGCTGAAGCCAGGTGAGTATGCTTTATTTTTAAAGAATGAGCAGTGGTTCTGTGGTCCTTAGAAAACCCGTGGGTCTTGGAGTAACATTTGATCAAGTACAACATTTGTTTGCTACAGGAACATACAGCGTATAGAGTGATGCTGAGCGATGTATGACAAGTGCTTTGTCTGGTGTAGCATTTCAGACGGTTCTTGTACTGAATGGAGTCAAACACTGTACTGTAGACTTGATTAGTTACTGACATTTTAAAAAGCCATTATGTTCCCGCACTTACTCTGACACGCTCGTTTTGTATAATTGCTTCCATTTATTTGTAGGAATGACAAGAATCCTTAAGGCAGAATAGGTGTCTAAATATAATTACGGTAAGTCGTGTTTTTATATTTTTGTTCCAGTTTTTGACACATTTCGGTGTTTTGTGCAATACTGATCAGAATTCTAATTTATTGAAGATTACAGAATTCCATTTCTGAGTATTTTATTTCCCTGAAATTCGCAGCTGAAGAATTGTTCTGTATGTTCTACTTTGGGCACAATTTCATCATTTATAGCAGTGTTCCCCAACTCCAGTCCTCAGGGACCCCCAACAGGTCATGTTTTCAGGGTTTCCTCAAAATTGCACAAGTGATGTAATTATGATCAGTGGCTCAGACAATGCCACGGGTGTTCTTACTATAGAATATCATGAAAACATGACCTGTTGGTGCTCCATGAGGACTGGAGTTGGGAAACACGGATTTATATAATAGCCTCCAGAAGTTTGAAACCCCCCATGTTCTAAACACCAAATCTCTAGTCAGAAGCATCTTTTAAATGTACTTCACCAAAAATGGAAATGTACATTGTAGGCTTCCTGCACACGGGCGGAAATTCTGCGGTGGGATTTCCCGTAGAATTTCCGCCCGTGCCAGCTGCCATAGGATTGCATTACATTTGACCACGTTAAAACATGCGTGGGAAACAAATTGTGGCATGTCCTATCTCTGTTCGCGCCTCGCTGAGGTCCACAAAGAAACATCCCAAGTGACGCGCCGCCTCCGCTATGCGCCGACTGAGCAGCAATCGGCACATAGCAGAGCAGGGAGATGGCAGGAGCAGATGAGCCACAGTGGTCACTGCAGGGGCACGGGTAGGATCCTGCAGTGAGAATCCTTGCAGCGCGATCCGACCCCGCCGTCTGCAGGAGGCCCCTCCTCCTCTCTCTACTTCTTCTTCTAATTAGCCTGAAACAGGGTTCAATTGGCTCGAATCACTCAACACTACCAAGCATTAAACATGTCCAATATCGTAGTTTTTGGCTATCCAATTAGAGTCAGTTTTTTGAGTGACCACCACCAACTATTTAGTAGTCTAGTAATTTACCATTCCCATTTGGAATTCACTAATAAACCACTTTTTTTTAATTATTGTTCTTTGATACAATTTGTGCAAGAACCGGAGGGGGAAGTTACATTATCTGGTGCTCTCGTCTATTAGCGTACAGCCACGGATAGATTTGTCTTTTCCTGAGGCTCCTCGGTGTTCTTCCAGCATGGCCACACCGCGACTATTATAACAAATTACATGCTGCTTTCAAATTGATCAGTGCTAATTAGAGATGAGCGAGCATACTTGCTAAGGACAATTACTCGAGTGAGTATTTGTCAGGACAGTGTCCGGGATATGGGGGTCCCTGAGATATCCCGCAACCCCTGTCCCTGCCTACTTGCCCCCCTGGGCTAACCCCCAGGGCGACAACTGGGCGGCGGGCCCTACCCTCACTAGGGAAGCGGGACACGGGAAGACAAACAGACACTGAAGACAAACAACGGTAGAATGGTCAGACAATCCGGGTCGGCAACAGGAGGGTGCGCAGTACAGGGGGGTCAGGCAAAAACGTAGTCAAGGTCCAAAAGCAGAGGTCAGGAAAGCCGGGGTCACAAACAGGAGTCAAAGAATACGCGGGTGCAGCTGGAAGACCAAACTAACACTGGCAAGGCCTGAGAGGAAAACACACCTATTTAAATGCTGTCAGCGCTCCCGCCCCAGAAGCTGATTGGGGCGGGGAGCCTGACAGCAGCAGGGCTAATCAGGGCGGTGCTGGGGGCACGCCCCCAGTCTAGCTGCACAGACAGTTACTAGGGAAGCCAGCCTGGTAGTCAAGTGACTAGAAGCACCAGCTGCCTCCCTAGCAACCCGGCGGCGACCAGTCTTACAGCGGCCCGGGGAGATCACAAGAACCGGGGTACCTCTGCGCCGCGCTCCTGTACCCCGGGTGGCCGGACCGGTGGTGCGGGCACGGCGGCCCCGAGAGTTGCCGGTTCTGACAGTACCCCCCCTTCTACGGGGGGACACCGGACCCCCATGGCCAGGTGCGGGCTTAAGCGGGAAAGCCCTGTGGAATGCCTGGACTAGGCGTGGCGCATGAACGTCCCTGGCAGGGACCCACGTCCTATCCTCAGGGCCAAATCCTCTCCAGTGGACCAGGTACTGCAGCACACCTCTAACCCGTCGGGCATCCACCAGCCTTTCTACTTCATACTCCAGTTCCCCCTGTACCAGAGAAGGAGGAGGCGGGTTCTGGGTGGGTAGAACTGGAGTCACATACTTCTTAAGTAAGCTTTTGTGAAAAACCTTGTGGACCTTCCAGGGGTCAGGAAGTGCCAACTTATATGACACCGGGTTGATAACCTGAGAAACAGTAAATGGGCCAATGAACCGAGGAGCAAGTTTCAGGGAGGGAACCTTGAGTCTCAGATTCTTGGATGACAACAAAACTTGCTCCCCGACTACAAAAGGTGCAGAGATGGTACATCTTTTATTTGCGTATTTACGCAGTTTCTCTTGGGAACCCTGAAGGTTCTTACGAACCTGGGCCCAAACTGTGCACAGTTCCTCAGAGGATATGTCGGCGGCCGGATTGTTCGAGACCACAGGAGTGGAAAGCGAGAACCGGGGATGAAACCCATAGTTACAAAAAAAAGGTGACAATTGGGTCGACGAGTTAACATGGTTGTTGATAGCAAATTCGGCGAGAGGTAAGTAGTTGACCCACTGATACTGGTTATCAGAGACAAACAGTCGCAGATACTGGATAAGTTCTTGGTTCATTCGTTCCGTTTGTCCGTTACTCTCGGGATGGAAAGCGGAGGAGAAGGACAAATTTACGTTTAGATTTTTACAGAAGGCTCGCCAGAAGCGAGCGACGAACTGAACCCCTCTATCTGACACAATGTCCTCGGGGATCCCATGTAACCGAACAATCTCCTTGATGAACATTTCCGACAGAAGTTTGGCGTTGGGCAACTTGCAAAGCGGAACAAAATGTGACATTTTAGAGAAACGGTCTACTATTACCCAGATGACCGTATTCCCCAGCGAGGATGGCAGATCAGTAATAAAATCCATGGACAAATGGGACCATGGCCTGGACGGAATGGGCAAGGGAAGAAGAGGACCCTCAGGACGTCTCCTGAGATTCTTCCCCCTTGCGCAAACCGGGCACGCAGACACAAATCCCCGTACCTCCTTGGCCATGTGCGGCCACCAATAGAGTCTGGACACTAACTCCAGCGTACCCCTGATGCCGGGGTGTCCAGCTAGGACTGAAGCATGTGTCTCCTCTAACACTTTCAATCTCAGTGACAACGGGACAAATAATTTGCCTTCCGGAAGGGCTTCAGGAGCAGATTGTTGAGCGGCGTGAATGAGAGGTGAAAGGTCGGAGGAGACAGCAGCGAGGACCACCCCAGGGGAGAGAATGCTCTCAGGCTCCGGCTCGGCAGGTTCCGGAGAACCAAAGCTCCTAGACAGGGCATCAGCCTTGACATTCTTAGAACCGGGTCTATAGGTAACAACAAAATTGAACCGAGAGAAGAACAAGGCCCAGCGGGCTTGCCGAGCATTTAACCTCTTAGCGGAATCTAGATAGGTGAGGTTTTTATGGTCTGTGAGTACCGTGATCTGGTGATGGGCTCCTTCCAAAAAATGCCTCCACTCTTCGAAAGCCCACTTAATCGCCAGCAATTCCCGGTTGCCTATATCATAGTTCCGTTCGGTGGAAGAAAACTTCCTAGAAAAATAGGCACACGGTCTAAGGTTGGTGAGAGTGGAGGGACCTTGGGACAGTACCGCTCCCACACCAAACTCAGAGGCATCTACCTCCACCAAAAAAGGGCTGGACAGATCCGGTTGTACTAGGACAGGTGCAGAAGAGAACGCCGCCTTTAGGGTATCGAAGGCCCTCAGAGCCTCAGAAGACCAGGTCCTCACATCTGCCCCCTTTCTGGTGAGGTCCGTTAGAGGTTTGGCCACCACGGAGAAGTCTTTGATGAATTTGCGATAGTAGTTGGCGAAGCCGAGGAAGCGTTGAAGGGCTTTCAACGACCCTGGCTGGGCCCACTCCGTGATGGCTTTCACCTTTTCAGGATCCATCTGGAAGTCGCATGGCGTGATGATATACCCCAAAAATGATATCTTTTGTACCCCGAAGACACATTTCTCGAGTTTAGCAAACAGCTTGTTATGTCTGAGTCGAGCTAGTACAGTCTGAACGTGAGTATGGTGACTCGGCAAGTCGGAGGAAAAAATCAAAATGTCGTCTAGATATACAACCACGAACACCCCCATGATATCCTGAAACACTGAGTTCATGTACCCCTGAAAAATGGCGGGGGCGTTACACAATCCAAAAGGCATAACTAGGTATTCAAAATGCCCGAGGGGCGTATTGAAGGCGGTTTTCCACTCATCCCCCTCCCGAATGCGGATGAGGTTGTATGCTCCCCTGAGATCAAGTTTGGAAAACCATCGGGCACCAGCGACCTGGTTGAGGAGGTCAGGAATGAGTGGAAGAGCATACTGGTTTCGGACTGTGATTTTGTTTAGCTCTCTATAGTCAATACAGGGCCGGAGACCCCCATCCTTCTTCTCAACGAAGAAAAACCCGGCACCCACCGGGGATTCTGAGGGCCGGATGTGCCCCTTGGCCAGGCTGTCCTGGATATAGTCCCTCATGGATTCTCTCTCAGGAACCGTAACGTTATAAATGCGGCCTTTAGGAAGTTTGGCCCCAGGAATCAAGTCTATTTTACAGTCCCATTCCCTATGAGGGGGCAGAGCTTCAGATAATTGTTTGGAGAACACGTCAGAAAACTCGGAGAGGTATTCTGGTAGGGGGGTCCCCTCGCAGGTGGAGATTCCCAACTTCACCGCACAAAGGTGGTTGGCACAGCGGGGACCCCACTTTACCAGTTCCAACGTGTCCCAATTTACTACCGGGTTGTGCTCCCGGAGCCAGGGGAGGCCTAGGACGACGTCCACAGACAAATCTCTCATCACTAGAAAGGTGCAGGTTTCCACGTGTAAGGCTCCTATAGTAAACCTTACTTCAGGGGTAACCAGATTAACCACCCCTGCTTGCAATGGGGTGGAGTCCACTCCTGAAACCAGAATCGGGGTCTCTAAACGTAAAAAAACCCCGGACAGTTGAGCAACGAAATTAAAGTTAACGAAATTCGCCGCAGCCCCAGAATCAACAAAGGCTTGCCCAGTACGGTGGAAAGCATGAAATTCTAGGGTGCAAGGCAATAACATTTTGGATAACACAGGGAGTACCTTGGCTCCTAGACAGTCCTCCGGACAACTGCCTAGGAGCGGACGTTTTCCCTGCCATGGCTTCTTGGCGCAGGTTGCAATGCGGTGACCCGGCTCCCCACAGTAGAAGCAGAGGTTCTTCTTCAGGCGATTTTCCCGTCGTTGCTTAGGGTTCAGGGCTCCCAGCTCCATGGCCTCGGTGGTGGGAGGTGGAAAAGTCGGGTCAGTAGAAGAAGTGGGCGTGGGGAGTGGAGTGGTCCGAGCGGCGTGTCTGGCCCTCAAACGTCGGTCAGCCCGAATAGCCAGCGACATGGCTTGCTCCAGGGTTCTTGGCTCCGGGTGGGCCACGAGTAGGTCCTTCAGACCCTCAGACAGACCGGTCAAAAATAGGTCTTTTAGGGCGGCATCATTCCACCCGGATTCTGTACAGTGCTGGCGGAATTGGGAACAGTAGTCCTCCGCCATCTTGCAACCCTGGCGCAGGGCCAGAAGCTTGGAGACTGCGTAGCCGGCACGGTCGGGTTCGTCATAAATTTGACCCAAGGCGGAAAAAAAGGCGTCAGGGGATAGTCGGGCGGGAGAGCCAGCAGGTAATGAGAAAGCCCAATTTTGGGGCTCTCCCCTCAGGCGGGTAATTACAATTCCCACTTTCTGGTATTCAGTACCAGAGGAGTGGGGGCGGAGATCAAAGTAGAGCTTGCAGCTCTCTCTAAATGCGAAAAACTGACCTCTCTCTCCGGAGAAACAATCCGGAAGCGTGGCTCGAGGTTCTGTCATTGTTCCTGGAGCGGAAGCGGGTTGCATGGGACCTGCAGCTGCCGCTTGTTCCTGTCGCTGCAAGCGGGCTGTTAGGTCCTGGGCAAGGTTCGTAAGGAACTGGACCTGGTTCGCTACAGCTGCCATGGCCTCCATCGAGGGGTTCAGAGTTGCCGGGCGGATGCAAGGGTCTGACCTTCGTTCGGCCAGTGTTACTGTCAGGACAGTGTCCGGGATATGGGGGTCCCTGAGATATCCCGCAACCCCTGTCCCTGCCTACTTGCCCCCCTGGGCTAACCCCCAGGGCGACAACTGGGCGGCGGGCCCTACCCTCACTAGGGAAGCGGGACACGGGAAGACAAACAGACACTGAAGACAAACAACGGTAGAATGGTCAGACAATCCGGGTCGGCAACAGGAGGGTGCGCAGTACAGGGGGGTCAGGCAAAAACGTAGTCAAGGTCCAAAAGCAGAGGTCAGGAAAGCCGGGGTCACAAACAGGAGTCAAAGAATACGCGGGTGCAGCTGGAAGACCAAACTAACACTGGCAAGGCCTGAGAGGAAAACACACCTATTTAAATGCTGTCAGCGCTCCCGCCCCAGAAGCTGATTGGGGCGGGGAGCCTGACAGCAGCAGGGCTAATCAGGGCGGTGCTGGGGGCACGCCCCCAGTCTAGCTGCACAGACAGTTACTAGGGAAGCCAGCCTGGTAGTCAAGTGACTAGAAGCACCAGCTGCCTCCCTAGCAACCCGGCGGCGACCAGTCTTACAGCGGCCCGGGGAGATCACAAGAACCGGGGTACCTCTGCGCCGCGCTCCTGTACCCCGGGTGGCCGGACCGGTGGTGCGGGCACGGCGGCCCCGAGAGTTGCCGGTTCTGACAGTATTGTCCTTAGCGAGTACCTGCCCGCTCAGAAGAAAAGATTCGGCTGCCAGCGCGGGTGAGAGGTGAGTTGCGGGAGTGAGCAGGGGGAGCGGGGGGGAGAGAGAGGGAGAGAGAGATCTCCCCTCCGTTCCCCACTGCTCTTCCCCACCGCTCCCGCCCCCCTTCGGCAGCCGAACCTTTTCTTCCGAGCGGGCAGGTACTCGCTAAGGACAATGCTCGCTCGAGTAATTGCCCTTAGCGAGTATGCTCGCTCATCTCTAGTGCTAATCAGCTAATGGAATTGTTGGGGCAAGAGAAGGGAGGTCTGCCCCTGGTTTTAACAGCTTGCTTGCTACAGCCAGCTTAAGAGGCTTCATGGGGTTTGCAGCGATGGATCACGGCAGTGGGGGAATATAAAAAGTACATCGCCCTGTTCCCTGTCACCTCCACTAACAGTACTATAAGTTAGTTAGTCAGGTTCCCTTTAATAAATGGATAGCTGTTCAATAGGAGGAGGAACTTGTGACAGAAGTGAAACGAAGTGGACATTCAATATATTTGAGAAGCAAGAATATGAAAACTAATCGAGATGAGTTGTGCGGAGGGAGAAAAGCAATGTTTGATTTGGAATCATTTATAATAGACCATTCAATTGCCTGTCAGAGTATTAGCATATTTAAATAGTTTTAATCTAACCTCATCACTGTGATTAAAATTGCTGACAAGGATGGAAAGCTTTGATGAACTATATGAGGCATAACGAATAAGGTGAATATTAATGTGCAACAGGACAGATACGTTCTGCATATGAGATTTAAAAGAAATGATGTGTGGTTAAAGAGGAAGAGTCCCCGCAGCGCAAAAGTAATGTCAATAAACTTTAAGAAGAGGGTTTCAGCTTAAAGAATTTTTGATGATATTTTCTTATAATTCTGATGTCACGATCTATATTTTTAAGAAATCCTAAAGTCCTGCAGTTCTCACACTGACCACTAAGTCTAATAAAAGTCTGATTCTTCCTCTTCTGTGGAGAAAACTTCTCAGCAGTCATCTCATATACAGATAACATGCAATTCACTATCCAGTAAGGTGATGTCAGCGCTCACCTTCTCTCCTCCCTGCACAGGTCACAGACCACACCCCAACACTCTCCTACACCATGTTTCCCCGAAAATAAGACACTGTCTTATATTATTTTTTTCCTTAAAAGAGGCAAAGTGTCTTATTTTCGGTGGGTGTCTAATAATACCTAACTTGCAGCCGGCGTTCAGGTCCCTCACGATGGCCTGCAGTGCTGCTGCAGGCTGCCATATCCTCCTTCACGCTGACAGAGCAGTTCTTCCTGGAAGCGGGTGTGGAATACCCCACCTCCAGGAAGCTAATGCTCTGATTGGTTCATCGAGCGCCACGTCAGCCAATGAGAGCCGGATCTCGATTAACCAATCAGAGTTTTAGCTTGCTGGAGGCAGGGTATTCAAGCCCCACTACCAGGGAGAACTGCTCTGTCGGTGTGAAGGAGGACACGGTAGCTTGCAGCAGCGCTGCAGCCCAGTGTAAGGGACCCGAACACCGGCTGCTAGGTGAGTATTGTTGTGGGGGTTTTTTACATGCAGTGTAGCTAGGGCTTATTTTAGAGGTGGGGCTTATATTTCACCCACCCCCCGAAAATTAGGGTAGGGCTTATTATCAGGAAAACACGGCAGTAGTCAATAGGTCCTCTCATGTTCATTGTGTAAATGGAACATGATTTTTACTATAAAGCATCTCTAAATGCAGTTAAATGCAGCTCAGGCAAGATGGCCTCCCCCATAGTTATGTGCAGACAATAAAAATGTCTATAATCAGAATTTAAAAAAAACGATTAGGAAAACAAAAAAATGTTTCAGTATATGTTTTTTATTAGTAGAAAAATATTATATATTCCCTTTAAATGGGATGTGCCATGATGCACAACCCCTCCCATAATGCGGGGGCCCAGGGCAAACAGCGGATCACCCTGGGTCCTGCTCTTAGCATCCTTAGAAATCAGACAGTTTTGTCAGGAAAGCTGCAGATAGTTGTACATGCAAGTGACTTTTTTTTTGGGGGGGGGGGACTAATTGGTGTCACAAAACCTAAATCACACTCTACTAGTAGCCAAAGTTGGGTTCGCTGAACTGTTGCTTTAGACACACATCTAGTAGCCTCCTGGTTACTTTTTTATAGTGAGCTGCTGCACAGTCGCGTATCAGTCGGTCTTTGCACACCTTTGTAACTGACATTCACCTCTCACATCAGTGGCACGTGGTGCTCATGGGCTCCATGCCGCCAATGTCGAAAGTAGGAGGTAGCCATAATAATGGGAACTTTACTGTGTAGAATCAATGATATACTATTCAAGATGCAACAATTTTCTGGTGCAAATTATGGCAGAAAATGGTCTTCCATGCCACATTCATGATGTGATTTAGACACTTTTACAAACTTTTTACCATATCCGAGAAAGGGTTTCATGGGAAGCGGGTGCGAACCTACATGCGACATAATGAATCACAATTTTGGCACAAAAACTTGCATAAGTGAAGCCACCTAATAGGTGGTATAATATTAGGCAGAAGTGTCTAAATATGCGTATCATGATTTATCATCCAGTGTGATTTATAAATCTGGCGCACTTTCAGACTGCCTGGTCTAATGGCCCTTTTACACTGAACAATCGGATGGTGCAAGTATAAAAATCAAAAGACGATCGGCCTGTGCAAACAGGTAGTTGTCGTCTACGAATGACTGCCTGTTTACTGTGAATGAAGATCAGCGACTGCAACGATCAGGTTCCATTTACTGAGCGATCCTTGCTCCCATGTAAAAGCACATAAACAATTATTGCTGGGACAGTGATTAGACAGGGCCTTAAGTCTGCACTGTCTAATTAGACCAGATTAGTAAATCTGTAACATCCCCGTTGAAAAGCTGGAGACAGATAGCACAGAATCACACAATTGACAATAGGGGATGGCCACAGCTTACCTCCTCCCCTCCCTGCACAGGTCACTGAGCATCCTCCCAACGCTCTCCCTCAATAGGTTATTTTTTTGTCTTAGCTTTGCTATGTGTAGATGAGTGCAGGAAACAAATGGGGGCAATATGGCTGCCACCTTCCCCTTGAAACATGGAAATAAAATGAACAAACCCGAAAATAAAAAATGTTTGCTAAGACAAAAAAGTTGCGACAGTAAATATTTTCTTAATTCCTCAAGATCACATCAACTTTTTTTTTATCTTTTCATGACTTTAAAGAGCTTTTCGTCAACATAATAACATTTTTTACCACTTTGCTCTAGTATTAGTGGAATTCCCCTTTTATCATTTTAGTCTTCCTTTATAGTCTGTCCTCCAGTCTTCACTGCTTCACTAAAGAAAACTAATAGAAGCTTTACATAAAAAAAACTACAATTGCTCAATCTTCAATAAAAGCTACTCTAAATGCATCAAATTGCCCTTAAAATACCTGTTGACTTTCCAAAAATTGTATTTCCTAAGCAATTTGCATTAAATTGCAATTAACGAGGTTCATAACATTAAGAATAATAAAACTGTCAGCGGCTGTCAGAAGGATTGTCACAGCTGTCACTCCTTTTGTTGGCTGAAGTATAAATTAATGCATTTTTCTGAGCTACAATCCCAAGATAAAAATAAAGCAAACTACAAAAAAAACGTTTTTATAGTAGTTCCCACAATGCATTTCTTTATTTTCATTTATTTTTCTTTTACTTGGGATTTACATTTGCCTTTTTCTTTACTCCATCTATCTTATTATTAACCAATATAGACTGACTGGCCCCTTTAATAGAATGATTGGAGCTTCCCTGTATGCAAATGAGTTTGGGCATAAAGTCACGTGACCAGTCTTTCGTTAATCAGTTTCAGTGTGAATCCACATCAAATGTATCGATAAATGCAGTGAATAGAAAACAGAAAAATGGATGGAAATTGTGGGAACATATATATGAAAAAAGAAATAAGTCAAAAAATTGTTTATACATACGGTATATGGGAAATGACATAAATGTATATAAAATAGAACATCGGATACAAAATAGATTAAAATCCAATAATGATATTAAATAACAGTGTTGAGAACGTCAGTGTAAAAATAAACAACAATACATGTGGTTGCTTTGGGCTCACCGGACCAAAGACAGAAACACGACTACTGATTAGACACCGATACGTCACATATCGGAGGATGGAGAAATGAACAAAAAGTATCTCAAGCGCTCTGAACGAACATTCGGGTCTAAATATAAATGCAGGGGATTCCTGCTAAATTTATTAATAAATAAATAAAACCATGGCACAGGAAAAATGCCTATGGCCAATCTTACAGAATATACAGATATGCAACGCGTTTCGTCGCCCCTGTGGCGACTTTCTCAAGCATAAAGATAACACTCACAAATAGCCATATATATACATAAAATCAAACACTTACATTTAAAAATTAACCAATCCTGGTGCCTCTATCCATAACCTTCAGAGCGTCCTTGTAGCAAAGGGCGCGCTGAAAAATTGCCGCCCTGCACGGTCCATAGGACTTCCGGGTTGCGGCTGCTTCATGGCAAACGTCATGACGCCTGAAGCGTCATGACTGACGTCCAATACATATACATGGGCTAGTCAACCCACGGGACTCCATACGGAGGTGTGATGCACTGACGTACTTACGTCCTCGGTCATGTGACCGCACCTAGAATGTATCAGTTGCTATAGTTACCTACCCCGTGACCAGTCACAAGCGACGTACGGGGAATGTACCTAGACTAGTAAACCCACGGAACTCCCTGTGGTAATGTGATGCAATGACGTCCTGGCGTCCTCGGTCATGTGACCGCATCTGAAGTGTATCTGTTACTATAGCTACATAGCCCGTGCCTGGTTACAAAGCATATTTATACATAGAAGGCAAAAAACCCTCCGTAACTCATTTTTGCCAATGGAAGGGCACATATACTAATATATTCCACCCAATTTTGAAAAGTTTCTATATCTCCACAGACCTACTATAGATTACCCCTATTCAAGGGAGAAGTATGGGTGTGAAGGGGAGGGGGAAGGGAGGGGGGGGGGGGGGTGGAAAGAGGGGGGGGGAGGGGGGGGGGGAAGGAAGGAAAGAAAAAGCCGGGGGGAGGGGAAGGGGAAAATAACACTTCTCTCTATGTATATTTAATACTCTATGAATACATAATTGGGCCTAAAAATCCATATACGCACATAAAAAATGAATTATTGCACCAACGTGCACATAAACATATATATAGACACCAAAATCGTATACATAAAAAATAATAAATAATAAATGAATATATAAATATGTAAACATACACATACCCCGACCCTTAGCTTAAAATGTCACATAATATTATTATTAAAATTTTTCTAAGACTTCGTTTAGACCCTGGGGAATGAGTGTACCCATTTTAAAAATCCAGAACATCTCCTTTATCCTCAAACCATTAACTGATTTCACAAATATTTTCTCCAATGGCGTGACTTTTAGCAATGAAGGGTCACAACTATGAAATATACTATAGTGTCTAGAGACACTATGTTTCATAAAGCCTTTTTTGATATTAGTCTCTAGTGTCTCTAGACACTATAGTATATTTCATAGTTGTGACCCTTCATTGCTAAAAGTCACGCCATTGGAGAAAATATTTGTGAAATCAGTTAATGGTTTGAGGATAAAGGAGATGTTCTGGATTTTTAAAATGGGTACACTCATTCCCCAGGGTCTAAACGAAGTCTTAGAAAAATTTTAATAATAATATTATGTGACATTTTAAGCTAAGGGTCGGGGTATGTGTATGTTTACATATTTATATATTCATTTATTATTTATTATTTATTATTTTTTATGTATACGATTTTGGTGTCTATATATATGTTTATGTGCACGTTGGTGCAATAATTCATTTTTTATGTGCGTATATGGATTTTTAGGCCCAATTATGTATTCATAGAGTATTAAATATACATAGAGAGAAGTGTTATTTTCCCCTTCCCCTCCCCCCGGCTTTTTCTTTCCTTCCTTCCCCCCCCCCCCTCCCCCCCCCTCTTTCCACCCCCCCCCCCTCCCTTCCCCCTCCCCTTCACACCCATACTTCTCCCTTGAATAGGGGTAATCTATAGTAGGTCTGTGGAGATATAGAAACTTTTCAAAATTGGGTGGAATATATTAGTATATGTGCCCTTCCATTGGCAAAAATGAGTTACGGAGGGTTTTTTGCCTTCTATGTATAAATATGCTTTGTAACCAGGCACGGGCTATGTAGCTATAGTAACAGATACACTTCAGATGCGGTCACATGACCGAGGACGCCAGGACGTCATTGCATCACATTACCACAGGGAGTTCCGTGGGTTTACTAGTCTAGGTACATTCCCCGTACGTCGCTTGTGACTGGTCACGGGGTAGGTAACTATAGCAACTGATACATTCTAGGTGCGGTCACATGACCGAGGACGTAAGTACGTCAGTGCATCACACCTCCGTATGGAGTCCCGTGGGTTGACTAGCCCATGTATATGTATTGGACGTCAGTCATGACGCTTCAGGCGTCATGACGTTTGCCATGAAGCAGCCGCAACCCGGAAGTCCTATGGACCGTGCAGGGCGGCAATTTTTCAGCGCGCCCTTTGCTACAAGGACGCTCTGAAGGTTATGGATAGAGGCACCAGGATTGGTTAATTTTTAAATGTAAGTGTTTGATTTTATGTATATATATGGCTATTTGTGAGTGTTATCTTTATGCTTGAGAAAGTCGCCACAGGGGCGACGAAACGCGTTGCATATCTGTATATTCTGTAAGATTGGCCATAGGCATTTTTCCTGTGCCATGGTTTTATTTATTTATTAATAAATTTAGCAGGAATCCCCTGCATTTATATTTAGACCCGAATGTTCGTTCAGAGCGCTTGAGATACTTTTTGTTCATTTCTCCATTTGCATTCCTTGTTGAGGAGTTGCATCCCCTGGTTTTTTGGGGATACAACAAGCTCGAGCACGCTCCTCCTCGTTTTACGGGGGGTCATTGAAGGAATACATTCACCAGTTCATTGACTTCTACCGACATTCGCCGTTTGAGTGTATGTGCCAACCAGGACTTGGAGGTGTGGAGTGGAAGGGTCTGCCATTCAGGGGTAGTACCCTCTACTCACACCGGGTAAGTCACCTCTAATTTTCATTACACGAAATTGTGTCTTCTGGATATTTGCAAGAGGAGCGCTGTCCTCACTGTTTTTCTACATATCGGAGGATGAGCAATAATTGTCTCACTTAAAAGAGTAGATATATAAAGGCGTGTGTGTATATATGTGTGTATATATATATACAGAGAGAGAGAGAGAGAGAAATGGGTCAGAATGCATACCGTTGGAGGGTAACAAACGGTCCACAGGAGGGGAGTTATTAATAAAAACTAAGCTAGATCTGGATTTTAAAGATAGATAGATATGAGATAGATAGATAGATAGATAGATAGATATGAGATAGATAGATAGATAGATAGATAGATAGATAGATAGATAGATAGATAGATAGATAGATAGGAGATAGATAGATAGATAGATAGATATGAGATAGATAGATATGAGCTAGATAGATAGATAGATAGATAGATAGATAGATAGATAGATAGATAGATAGATAGGAGATAGATAGATAGATAGATAGATAGATAGATAGATATGAGCTAGATAGATAGATAGATAGATAGATAGATAGATAGGAGATAGATAGATAGAGAGATGGATATGAGATAGATAGATAGATAGATAGATATGAGATAGATAGATAGGAGATAGCTAAATAGAAAGATAGAAAGATAGATAGATATGAGAGATAGAAAGATAGATAGATAGATAATGAGATAGATAGATAGATAGATAGATAGATAGATAGATAGATAGATAGATAGACACATAGGAAGACATACAGACAGGCAGATAGAAACATACCCCGATGCCAGGACTACTTCTTTGGTGAGGAGAGCAACTGTGTCAGCAGGACGGAAGCAGCAGGGAGATGACCTCATCATCCCTGGTCCACTGGATGCCGTGCTGTGCTGGTGAGTCTCTGTCCTCTCTGCTCTTCCCCTGTCGTCTCCCCAACTTACTTCCTCCTCCCTTCTCCTACTGTCCTCTGTGGCTCCTGCTGTCGGCCGGACCGCACTAAGCACGCGGTCGCCGACAGTGCAGGGAGAATTGAAAGTATATGCTGGAGGGCGGCTTCTGGGCCCCCTCAAGCGCAGGGGCTGGGTCACCGTTGCCACCCCAGCACCCCCTGCCGGTACGCCTATGGGTGAGTGCCTTCAGAGGACAGCGCCTACCCTGGGAGGTGCTGTGGCAGAGGCAGAGCTTCCAGAGGCTGAGGTACCGGAGGACAGCACAGAGCCTGTGAGCGGCGGCCTCCGAAATCCCCCAAATGCCGTTACACACGCCATGAGCAGACAGCAGCCACAGTCGGAGCGACGGCGGCAGAGGGACAGCAGACCACAACTGTAAGTGAGCCGCATGCCAGCAACCACCAAGGACCACAGAGCACTGACTGATAGCTGCAGCATGTGGATGTAGTTTTGTCTCCCGTAACCGGTTAGGGTGAGCAGTTAGTTTTTCTGTTAGGCTTAGCTTATTCGCTGTAAATGATGCCATGTTCCAGCAAATAAACTAAGCCTAATAGGAAAAATAACCCCTCACCCTAACCAGATACGGCAGACAAAACTACATCCCCACGCTCCTAGCACCTTCAAGGATTGAGCCAATCGAGAGCTAGGGGTGTGACAGGGGCATTCCTCATGTCAAACCCACAGCTTCCGGTGGCGGCATAATACCCCAGTACCGCAAGAATGATGGGGGAAAAAATGCAACTCGCCAATTGGAGATCTGGGAGTGACAAGGTTGCAAAGATTTGTGTATGTGCCAGGGAAGCTGAAAAATGAGGATATGTGGGGCTGAGAATTGGCAAGGAATGCCGGCGGTGTGATTCAATGAGCGGGAGATGGTTAAATTGCCCCTTGAAAGAGATTGGCAATACTTAATAGGGTTAGCAAAGGTGGGAGGAATGGAAGGGGAGTTTGGCAATGGGACTATACAGTGTGGGACGCTCGGGGATGTGTGGGAAAGATGAGCATCTGTACGGCAGTAGGGAGATTAGGGTAGGGGATGGGGGGGAGCCAGGAAGGGAATGTATTAGGACTAGCCACAAGTGTGTGAAAGATATGGCCAGGAAAAAAGGAGGGGGGCAGTAGGTAGTAGGAATATACGGTGTGGGACACCAGGGAATGAGTAAGAGAAATAAATACTAGAGATGAGCGAACGTACTCGTCCGAGCTTGATATTCGTGCGAATATTAGGGTGTTCGGGATGCTCGTTATTCGTAACGAGTACCACGCGGTGTTCCGGTTACTTTCAGTTTCCTCTCTGAGACGTTAGCGCGCTTTTCTGGCCAATTGAAAGACAGGGAAGGCATTACAACTTCCCCCTGTGACGTTCAAGCCCTATACCACCCCCCTGCTGTGAGTGGCTGGGGAGATCTGATGTCACCCGAGTATAAAAATCGTCCCCTCCCGCGGCTCGCCACACATGCCTTGTGACTTAGCTGAGGGAAAGTGCTGCTGCTGGTGCTGCTGTAGGGAGAGCGTTAGGAGTTAGTGTAGGCTTCAAGAACCCCAACGGCCCTTCTCAGGGCCACATCTACTAGTGTGCAGTACTGTGTTAGCACAGTATTTTTTTTTTTTTTTCCAAAATTGGATCTGCAGAGCATTGCGCCCTGCAATAGGGACAGAAGTGGGGGTTAGGCAGGGAGAGTGTTAGGAGTTAGTGTAGGCTTCAAGAACCCCAACGGTCCTTTCTAGGGCCACATCTATCCGTGTGCAGTACTGTCCAGGCTGCTCTTAGCAGTGTTGCATTTTTTTTTTTTTTCTCAAAACCGGCTGTGCAGAGCATTGCACCCGGCATTAATACTACAGCGATAGAGTTGTGTAGGCAGGGCCAGAAGACATACATTATTCATTGAATACACGCAGTGTGGGTGTTCCTTGTAAAAAGCAGGGGAAAAATTCTATTTGGCCTACCTCTTACAGTACTCAGGGCTCTGTGTACGTGTGTGCTGTGCGCTGAACGTTCAGAAAAAATCAGACGCAGTCAGCTACGTTTTACCGCAGGCGTGCGGCAATTTTTTTCCTGCATGGGAAATCCCTGATCTGCTGTAGGTAGCGAATTACTTTGCATCACTGCAGTTCTGGGACAAATTGGCAGAGCCACAACACAGTTATTAAACTTAGTATTCATTGAATACACGCAGTGTGGGTGTTCCTTGTAAAAAGCAGGGAAAAAATTCTGTTTGGCCTGCCTCTGACAGTACTCAGGGCTCTGTGTACGTGTGTGCTGTGCGCTGAACGTTCAGAAAAAATCAGACGCAGTCAGCTACGTTTTACCGCAGGCGTGCGGCAATTTTTTTCCTGCATGGGAAATCCCTGATCTGCTGTAGGTAGCGAATTACTTTGTATCACTGCAGTTCTGGGACAAATTGGCAGGGCCACAACACAGTTATTAAACTTAGTATTCATTGAATACACGCAGTGTGGGTGTTCCTTGTAAAAAGCAGGGAAAAAATTCTGTTTGGCCTGCAGGCTTGCGCCAATTTATTTCCTGGCTGTGAAATCACTGGTAATACAGCATGCTGAGGGGTAGGGGTAGGGCTAGAGGACGTGGACGCGGCCGAGGACGCGTAGGCCCAAGTGAGGGTGTGGGCACAGGCCGAGCTCCTGATCCAGGTGTGTCGCAGCCGACTGCTGCGCGATTAGGAGAGAGGCACGTTTCTGGCGTCCCCACATTCATCGCACAATTAATGGGTCCACGCGGGAGACCTTTATTAGAAAATGAGCAGTGTGAGCAGGTCCTGTCCTGGATGGCAGAAAGTGCTTCCAGCAAGCTATCATCCACCCAGAGTTCTGCGCCGTCCAGTGCTGCAAATCCGAATCCTCTGTCTGCTGCTCCTCCTTCCTCCCAGCCTCCTCACTCCACTACAATGACACATGCTCAGGAGCGGGAAGACTCTCAGGAACTGTTCTCGGGCCCCTGCTCAGATTGGGCAGCAGTGGTTCCTCTCCCACCAGAGGAGTTTATCGTCACTGATGCCCAACCATTGGAAAGTTCGCGGGGTCCGAGGGATGAGGCTGGGGACTTCCGCCAACTGTCTCAAGACCTTTCAGTGGGTGAGGAGGATGATGACGATGAGACACAGTTGTCTTGCAGTGAGGTAGTAGTAAGGGCAGTAAGTGCGAGGGAGGAGCGCACAGAGAATTCGGAGGAAGAGCAGCTGGACGATGAGGTGACTGACCCCACCTGGTGTGCAACGCCTACTCAGGACAGGTCTTCAGAGGGGGAGGCAGCAGCAGGGCAGGTTGCAAGAGGCAGTGCGGTGTCCAGGGGTAGAGGCAGGGCCAGACCGAATAATCCACCAACTGTTTCCCAAAGCGCCCCCTCGCGCCATGCCACCCTGCAGAGGCCGAGGTGCTCAAAGGTCTGGCAGTTTTTCACAGAGACGCCTGAGGACCGACGAACAGTGGTGTGCAACCTTTGTCGCGCCAAGATCAGCCGGGGAGCCACCACCAACAGCCCCACCACCAGCATGCGCAGACATATGATGGCCAAGCACCCCACAAGGTGGGACGAAGGCCGTTCACCGCCTCCGGTTTGCACCGCTGCCTCTCCCCCTGTGCCCCAACCTGCCACTGAGATACAACCCCCCTCTCAGGACACAGGCACAACCGTCTTATGGCCTGCACCCACACCCTCACCTCCGCTGTCCTCGGCCCCATCCACCAATGTCTCGCACCGCACAGTCCAGCCGTCGCTAGCGCAAGTGTTTGAGCGCAAGCGCAAGTACGCCGCCACGCACCCGCACGCTCAATCGTTAACCGTCCACATCGCCAAATTTATCAGCCTTGAGATGCTGCCGTATAGGGTTGTGGAAACGGAGGCTTTCAAAGCTATGATGGCGGCGGCGGCCCCGCGCTACTCAGTTCCCAGTCGCCACTACTTTTCCCGATGTGCCGTCCCAGCCCTGCACGACCACGTCTCCCGCAACATTGTACGCGCCCTCACCAATGCGGTTAGTGGCAAGGTCCACTTAACTACGGACACGTGGACAAGCACAGGCGGGCAGGGCCACTACATCTCCCTGACGGCACATTGGGTGAATTTAGTGGAGGCTGGGACAGAGTCAGAGCCTGGGACCGCTCACGTCCTACCCACCCCCAGAATTGCGGATCCCAGCTCGGTGCTGGTATGTTCGGTGGTGTATGCTTCATCCACTAAAGCACCCTCCTCCTCCTCCGCAACCTCTGTCTCGCAATCTAGATGTGTCAGCAGCAGCAGGATGTCGCCAGCAGTCGGTGTCGCGCGGCGTGGCAGCACAGCGGCGGGCAAGCGTCAGCAGGCCGTGCTGAAACTACTCAGCTTAGGAGATAGGAGGCACACGGTCCACGAACTGCTGCAGGGTCTGACAGAGCAGACCGACCGTTGGCTTGCGCCGCTGAGCCTCCAACCGGGCATGGTCGTGTGTGACAACGGCCGTAACCTGGTGGCGGCTCTGCAGCTTGGCAGCCTCACGCACGTGCCATGCCTGGCCCATGTCTTTAATTTGGTGGTTCAGCGCTTTCTGAAAAGCTACCCACGCTTGTCAGACCTGCTCGTAAAGGTGCGCCGGCTCTGCGCACATTTCCGCAAGTCCCACACGGACGCTGCCACTCTGCGCACCCTGCAACATCGCTTTAATCTGCCAGTGCACCGACTGCTGTGCGACGTGCCCACCCGGTGGAACTCTACGCTCCACATGTTGGCCAGGCTCTATGAGCAGCGTAGAGCTATCGTGGAATACCAACTCCAACATGGGCGGCGCAGTGGGAGTCAGCCTCCTCAATTCTTTTCAGAAGAGTGGGCCTGGTTGGCAGACATCTGCCAGGTCCTTGGAAACTTTGAGCAGTCTACCCAGGTGGTGAGCGGCGATGCTGCAATCATTAGCGTCACCATTCCTCTGCTATGCATCTTGAGAAGTTCCCTGCAAACCATAAAGGCAGCCGCTATGCGCTCGGAAACGGAGGCGGGGGAAGACAGTATGTCGCTGGATAGTCAGAGCACCCTCCTGTCTATATCTCAGCGCATTCAGGAGGAGGAGGAGGAGGAGCATGAAGAGGATGAGGAGGAGGGGGAAGAGACAGCTTGGCCCACTGCTGACGGTGCCCCTGCTGCTTGCCTGTCATCCTTTCAGCGTGTATGGCCTGAGGAGGATGAGGAGGAGGAGGAGGATCCTGAAAGTGATCTTCCTAGTGAAGACAGCCATGTGTTGTGTACGGGTACCCTGGCACACATGGCTGACTTCATGTTAGGATGCCTTTCTCGTGACCCTCGCGTTGCACGCATTTTGGCCACTACGGATTACTGGGTGTACACACTGCTCGACCCACGGTATAAGGAGAACCTTCCCAATCTCATTCCCGAAGAGGAAAGGGGTTCGAGAGTGTTGCTATACCACAGGACCCTGGCGGACAAGCTGATGGTAAAATTCCCATCCGACAGCGCTAGTGGCAGAAGGCGCAGTTCCGAGGGCCAGGTAGCAGGGGAGGTGCGGAGATCGAGCAGCATGTACAGCCCAGGCAGTGCAACGGTCTTTAAGGGCCTGGACAGCTTTATGGCTCCCCACCAAGACTGTGTCACCGCTCCCCAGTCAAGGCTGAGTCGGCGGGAGCACTGTAAAAGGACGGTGAGGGAGAACGTAGCGGATCGCACGACCGTCCTCCGTGATGCCTCTGCCACCTACAACTACTGGGTGTCGAAGCTGGACACGTGGCCTGAACTCGCGCTGTATGCCCTGGAGGTGCTTGCTTGTCCTGCGGCTAGCATCTTGTCGGAGAGGGTGTTTAGTGCGGCTGGGGGAATCATCACAGATAAGCGTACCCGCCTGTCAACCGACAGTGCCGACAGGCTAACACTCATCAAGATGAACAAAGCCTGGATTTCCCCAGACTTCTCTTCTCCACCAGCGGACAGCAGCGATACCTAAGCAATACGTAGGCTGCACCCGCGGATGGAAGCTACGTTCTCTCTCACCATCCAAAACGGGGACATTTCTGCTTCATCAATCTGTGTCTAATATTCCTCCTCCTCCTCCTGCTCCTCCTCCTGAAATCTCACGTAATCACGCTGAACGGGCAATTTTTCTTAGGGCCACAAGGCTCACTCATGTAATTTTTCTAAACAATTTTTATGTTTCAATGCTCTTAAAAGCGTTGAAACTTTAACTTGAACCAATTTTTCGTTAAACTGGGCTGCCTCCAGGCCTAGTTACCACTTAAGCCACATTAACCAAAGCGATTAATGGTTTTCACCTGCCATCTTGGTTGGGCATGGCCAATTTTTACTGAGGTACATTAGTACTGTTGGTACACCAATTTTTTGGGGCCCTCACCTACAGTGTAATCATAGCAATTTGTATGTTCTTCGCCTGCACTCATGGTACAGAAGTGTGTGTGGGGTTGGCCTACACTTTAGCTACATAAATGTAACTTGGGCCTTGGCTATACTGCAGCTACTAAAATGGAACTAAGACTGCGCTCCCACTATACTGCTGCTTCGGAATTGTTACTGGGGCCTGTCTTGAGTGCTACTATTACTGACATGGAACTAAGACTGCGCTCCCGCTATACTGCTGCTTCGGAATTGTTACTGGGGCCTGTCTTGAGTGCTACTATTGCTGACATGGAACGAAGACTGCGCTCCCGCTATAATGCTGCTAGTGATATGTTAGTGGGGCCTGTCCTAATGCTACGGCTGAAATGTTACGAATTCTGGGCTCTGCCTATACCGCTGCTAATGGTATGTCTCTGGGGTGTGGAAACAGAGGCTTCCCAAAGACATGATGGCGGCGCGGCCATTTCCCACCAACGCGGTTACTGTTAAGCTGCATATAACCACGGACACGTGGAGAAGACACGTAGTGCCTCAAAAACATCCCCCTCCTCCTCCAACAGGGAAAACATTCTTGGCAAATGCCTTTGCATTGGTTCGTCTGGTGCCAGTCCAAGAATTTCACCTTTACCGACACTACAAGAGAGCCCCCCCACCATCCCCCCGCCACGGTCCACTTAATCCTGGCCACATTCCGAAAACCAACAAAATAAAACCGCGCTACTAGGTCCGCAGTCACCACCACATTACCACCAACGCGGTTACTGTTAAGGTGCATATTACCAGTCTGACTGGGGCATACAGACACCTTGACAGAATGAATAGTGTGTGGCACATAGGTTCCCCATTGCTATGCCCACGTGTGCAGCTCCTGATGGCGGTGGCACAGGATTCTATTTCTCATTGCTTCTGTACAGCATTGTGGGCTATCGCCCCGCCCCTTTTAAAGAGGGTCGCTGCCTAGCCGTGCCAACCCCTCTGCAGTGTGTGCCTGCGGTTCCTCCTCATGGCAGACGCACTTCTAAATAGACATGAGGGTGGTGTGGCATTAGGGCAGCTGAAGGCTGCGCAGGGACACTTTGGTGTGCGCTGTGGGGGGGGGAGGGGGGGCGGTTGGTCAGCATGTAACCCAGGAGAAGTGGCAGCGGAGTGTCATGCAGGCAGTGATTGTGCTTTGTTGGAGGTAGTGTGGTGCTTAGCTAAGGTATGCATTGCTAATGAGGGCTTTTCAGAAGTAAAAGTTGTTGGGAGGGGGGGGCCCACTCTTGCCGGTATTGTGGCTTAATAGTGGGACCTGTGAACTTGAGATGCAGCCCAACACGTAGCCCCTCGCCTGCCCTATCCGTTGCTGTGTCGTTCCCATCACTTTGTTGAATTGCCCAGATTTTCACACATGAAAACCTTAGCGAGCATCGGCGAAATACAAAAATGCTCGGGTCGCCCATTGACTTCAATGGGGTTCGTTATTCGAAACGAACCCTCGAGCATCGCGAAAAGTTCGTTCCGAGTAACGAGCACCCGAGCATTTTGGTGCTCGCTCATCTCTAATAAATACCTGTTTGCGGCAGGGAGATCAGGGTAGGGGATGGGAAGGGAGGCGGGAAGGAAATCTATTGGGACTAGCCACAAGCGTGTGAAAGAAACGGCCCAGGAAAAAGGAGGGGGGGCAGTAGGTAGTAGCAATATATCGTGTGGGATGCCAGGAAATGAGAAAAGGAAATAAATACCTGTTTGCGGCAGGGAGAACAGGAGGATAGACGTGCTTCAGCGCGAAAGCAGGTGGCACAATTAGGGATTCAAATATCTTTAGATGGGCGGGGCATTCAAATTCCTGTTAGTTACTCTTTCACTATGGTTTGTACATATCACTTAGTTTTTTATTTGAATCCAGCCGAACTGACGAAGGGGCTTGACATCGATACGCGTTTTCACCTGCTGGCCTTTTATGTTGTCCAACAAAATAGAAATGCTTCCACTGCCGCATCCATGACTTTCAGCTTTCACCGAGCTTAGAGTGTTGCGCCTCAATCACCCGTAATGTATCTCCTTCTCCTCGTCACATTCACACCCATCCAAGTGTAGCGACAACTGGCAGGCAGCGCCTCTATCATTCTCTACGCTAATAATTTCAGAACCGTGATTGGTTCACTACTTCCCCTGAGTCTTGCCCTACCCTTCGTTCTTTTTCTACCTTTGCTAGTCACATCGGTGCTAGACTAGGCGGTGTCAGAATATCACTGTCAACCGTGTGCGGTTTTCTCATGTAAGGGTGTGGAGAGTATACTGAGAATGGTGTGAGTGTGGAAAAACATCCAGCGAGAGGGGATCTTGTGGACAAAAGCAACTGATTAACAAAAGGGGTCAGAGGAGGATGTCAGGAATTGTTCGGACAAACAGGTGTTGCACAGTCAGCGGCCGAATACAACACTGGTGCTCCAACAAATGTGTCCAAATGCACAACTCCTCATTCCTTAGCATGGATGGCCTATAACAGCAGACAAGTAGTTATAGCAACATTGTGTTTAAGTGAAAAAAAAAAGATGAGACTTCAGCGGGCAAAAGCGCAAGAAAAATTGTATTTCTGACTAGTGAAACAATATGGTCTGGTCAGATGAATCTAGATTTCTGTTGCACCGTGCTGTTGGGAGGGTCAAAATTTGGTGCAGGTAGCATGAATCAATATTGTCAGGCTGGTGGAGGTGCAGTATTGGTTGGGGAACGTTTTCTCGGCACACCCTGGGTCCTCTGATACCTGTGGATGGAAACTCTTGTAACAGGCTTTGAGGCAGACACCCAGTTACCAGGATACGGCACAGCAGATGGAGTAACCAAAGTATACAATATTTAAAAACACAGAAATAAAAATAACCAATGGAATAGTAAAGAGTCAGCAAATGAAATGTTACCTTTGTTTTTAAACAAAAGACGCTATCGACTATAATGTAGTAACAGCTTCCAAGCAATATCCACACTACTTTCCTAATACCGGTACACTCTAAGAAAATGGCAGTATAAAGAACATAATACACAGTTTTACAATGAGAGTTAACATTCAGTCACCTCTCAAGTCGTTTTCTATTCTCCGTGTTAAGTATCTCAGTCTGTGTATACAGAACTCAAGCGGTACTGAACACTTTTCACAGTCCGGTCTCCTTAGCACAATCTGTGTGCTGCAGCAGGCCTTTTGACTAATTATTTCTACCCCTTATGGTGTGCACATCTAAAGTCCCTTAAGGGCCCGACCTCACTTACAGTTCATTGTGCGGGAGTCACAGCTTCTACTGATCTGATTTCATCTGAAGCTGGGAGTGCTGCCCTCTACTTGCCAATGCTAATACACCCTCTCCCAGCTCAGAGCCATCATGATACTTTTCTCTATCTCTCCTCTGGGTAAGACAAGCAGCTGCCCTTCCTTTACTTACAGTCTCAGCACAGCTTAGCATACACTACACAGTATTTTATTTTTTATGTCAGGACATCATCCAATCAGTTAGTATCCACTGAGCAAGCTCAGTATGCTTGCACCAAACTTTAATGCATATTTTTGGCGCCTCTATGGCAATTTTACACTTTTGGACGAGTCTCTTACACCCTGATAGCCAAAGGAGGTCCAATATGCTACTAGATGGGGCTGTCTAATAAAATGGCCATTTAGTATATGTCCATGCCAGGTTAAAAAAAAGCTACTTAAGTGTTGATGTTGACATTAATCATTACCTACTCTAGCAATGGTGCGCGTTTCTTTAAGAAAGCCCTTATTATTTTTTTGTCATAATTTCTAAGAACTTGAAGCCTGGCGATTATATTGGAAGTATTAGTCGGTGCGCCCTGGCTTGGGTTCCTGCTTTATGCAGCAGTGAAAACATTACACGATGTGTTAACTTTGACTTGTGAAATGTTTCTGAACTTGAAGTCTCTGATTTGTCCACTGGCAGGGCGCCAGGAACGTGCTCATGTGGAAACTGCTAGCCACAAGATTAAGATTTGACAGAGATGCCGAGGCAAGCAGCGCTGCCCTGCCAACGGCTGATCCACTTTACTGGAATACCAAGCGCATGAACTGACATAATTCTTTCACATTTTAGAAGAATTATTTGCGTCCGGAGAGATTACAGATTCCTGTACACAGATATAGTGATTACAGTAAGCGGGGAGTGGATTATAAGAGCAAGCGTCTAATTATTTAATTAATACAATGGTGTTCGGAGAACGGCTATCTAAATAACCCATAAGGCACACTTTTAATTTCATTTTTGCACGCCCCCTTTGCTGACTCGACATAATTGTAGGCAAACACATTTTGACGTTTCGGCATTTTAGATAATGAGGCCTTTATTTGGCAAACACAGCCTATAAATAATAGATGTCACTTTACTAAGTTGGGAACATTAATTCTATCGTCCTAATGACTGAGGCACTCTTGAAACAGGGTATTTAAGATGTCAAAATGGAAAATTAATTGCAGGCTTCTATTATAATTTACTATAAAGCTTACTGTCCATTACACTGCAGAACTATCCCTAAGAGTCTTAAAGACATAGTATAATGTTATCACCCTTGTAGGACTTCCTGTATTACTCACATTCCCATATGATGTAGATATTACTCTACTAATAACTTGATGAGTTTTCAAGGTCAAAGTTACTTACTGGAAATTACATTTCACATCTTGATTAGTGCGTTGGAGGTATTACTCAGGAAGAGAACATGGCAACCAACCTTATTACATATATAGCATCAGAAACAAGCTCATAACATAAGTACAGCACCAGAACCAAGTTCTCAACACAAATACAGCACCAGAATCAAGCTTGCAACATAAATACAGTAGCAGAACCAAGATCTGGGACCAACCTCTTTACTAGTGTTGAGAGAACCGAAACAGTCAAATCACGTTTCTGGTCCAACTTTGTTAAACTTCTCAGCTGAACCCACTAAAACTTTTCTTCCTCCGCCCTTTATATATATATATATATATATATATATATATATATATATATATATATATATATATATATATATATATATATATATATACACTATATAAATAAAGGTTAATATTATGAAGAAAAAATACACACAAACGTACGGGGAACATATAAACTCCAGGCATGCATTGTCATATTTGCACTTATGATTCCAGCACTAACCACTGAGCCACCTCTTCCTCAGGAGTAGGAAGGAGTATGAAAGAAGAAAAAGCATGGCGTCCCTGCAATGCTAGGGTCTTAGGTTCAAATCTGTCCAAGGACAACACCTGCATGGAGGTTGTCTGTTCTCCCTGTGCTTGTGTGGGTTTCTTCTAAATAATGATAAACACCTTTATTAACCCCTTAACGACCAGCCCATAGTCTTTTTACGTCCTGCTCAAGTGGGCTTTATTCTCTAAGGACGCAAAAACATGCGTCCTGCAGAGAATAAAGCCCTGTGGGCTCTGGACGTGACTGCTCCATGCTGTTGGTGCCCGCAGGTAGCCGACAGCATAGAGCTATCATCCTGGGCTGCGGGTACTCCCCCCGGCATTGCGATCGGCACAATAAAGTGTAAAAAAAAATTTAAAAAGTTAAAGATTCAGCTACCCTGATGGATCGGATCCATCAGGTCAGCTGAAAGTACTTACTGGGCTTCCCCGATGTCTGCCGTGAAGAATGGGTCCTCCAGGAGCGGCGCAGCTCTTCTGCGCATGCGCGCCAGACGAATTATGTCACGCGCATGCGCAGAAGAATGGGAGCCCCAGGGAGTTTAAAATCTCCTGGTTCCCGGCTCCTGAAGGTAGCCGGGAACCTGGGGATGTCCCCGGGGACCGCGGCGAGCAGTCCCCGGACCCGCAATCGCCACTATCCAGCGGATAGCGGCGATCGCGAAAAAGTTTTAAAAAAGTAAACATAACGTTAATTTCACCTCCCCTCATGGATCGGATCCATGAGGGGAGGTGAAAATACTCACCCCCGGTCCTCAGCGGAGTCCCCTTCTGCGCATGCGCGCCCGATGATTGACATCGGGCGCGTGCACAGAGAGGCTCAGGACCCGGGAAAATTAAAATCCCTCTGCTCCAGGCTGCCATGTGTAGCCAAGAGCAGAGGGATGTCCCTGCAAAGATGATCACTGTTATCCAATGGATAGCAGTGATCATTTAAAGTAAAAAAAAGTGTAAAAAAGTAATTTAAAAAAAGTAAAAAAAAAAAGTTTAAAAAGTAAAAAAAAAAGTTTAAAACGGTTACATTTCATCTCCCATCAAGGATCACATCCGTGAGGGAGGATGAAATTACGTACCTAAGGCCCCCGGATTTATCCGCAGACCTTACCACAGCTTCTGCGCATGCGGCCGTTGCCAAAGCGGCAGACGCATGCGCAAAAGCTGTGGATTGCCAGGATAACTTATAATCTCCCTGCTCCTGGCTACAAAACTTAGCCAAGAGCCTGGAGATGTCATGGGGGGCCGCAGTGAGCGGTTCCTGATCACGTGTTCGCCGTTATCCAATGGATAATGGTGATCACGTAAAAGTTAAAAAAAAAGTTAGTTTCATCTCCCCTCACCGATGCGATCAGTGAGAAGAGATGAAACTTTTTACCGGAGGCCTCCGTATTTGCACCCAGACGCGATCCTCATCCGTGAACTTACCCGGATTCTGCGCATGCGACCGCCGGCAAAACACCGGACACATGCGCAGGAGTCGGGGAGCCCAGGAAACTTAATATTTCCTTGCTCCCAGTGACCAATGGTCGCCGAGAGCCTGGAGCAGTGACAGGTGGCCTCGTTGAGCGGTCCCCGGTAACGTAATAAAAAAGTAGGGATCTAACATAGGTTGCTCTCACATGACCGGATAGGACATTGTGCTCCATGGTCACGGATATACCCGCTGCCCATACGCAACTACGTTGTGTACGGGCTGCGGGTACCCATGTCATCGCTAAGCGACGGTGCGGGAAATACAAACAAAAAAAAGGTGTACTGCGAATGACCGCCTGCGTGAGTAGGCAGTTATGCGCAGTACATTACGCGTCCGAACGCAGGGTCACGGCTGGCTCACAGCTGGGATCCGCTGCAGGCCTCCGCAAGCGGATTCCACCTACATCCGCGTGAGCCCGGCGTTATTCAGACCGCTACCTGTGATATGTATTTTACAAGAAGCCCCTGGAACGCTCGCCTTCCTGCAGTTCCAGGAGCAGCTTGTTGAGCGTCTTCTGTGTGAGACCGCCGCACCTCAGCAAGCTTACGAAGACTCACGGAACGCCACTTTTTACACCCCATCCCCGCCGCTGAGGTCACGAAATACCCCCCAAAAAGCATGAGAGGAGGGGGGATACCCGGTTTTCATGTGCCTAACCCAACCAGCCACCGTAATTACCCCTGTCTTCGGACATAAAACGCAGTTTATATTATTACCTTTATCTAATATTTAGGGAATGCCAAAAAATGGGGATGGCGGGGGTGGGGGTGGGGTATTTTAGGAAGTCAATTTTTTTTTCCGTATACCTGGGCAATGGGGCCTTGAATTTATTCAGTTGCACCCTGAAATCCAGCGGGCATTCCCTCCATTATGGGCCTAGCCATGTGTCCTGTAAGTAGTTTAGGGCCACAATGGGTATGTTTCTGAACACGTGACAAACAGGGGTATCCATTTTGGGGTGAAAGTCTTCATTCCTATGTACACTGTACAAAAAAAACTGTTTTTAAATTGACAAAATTGCCAAAAAAATGAAAATCGTAATTTTTTCCTTCTGCTTTGCTTAGATTCATTCAAATACTGTGGGGTCAAAATATGCAGTACACCCCTAGATGAATTTGTTAAGGGATCTGGCTTTCAAAATGGGGTCATTTGTGGGGGTTCTCCATCGTTTTGGCTGCTCAATGGCTCTATAAGTGGGCAATGGGGCCTGGAATTTATTCCGTTGTACCCTGAAATCCAACGGGTGCTCCTTCCATTATAGGCCTAGCCATGTTTCCTTTAAGTAGATTAGGGCCACAATGGGTATGTTTCTGAATACGGGATAAACGGGGGTATCCATTTTGGGGTGAACGTCTTCATTCCTATGTACACTGTACAAAAAGAACTGTTTTTAAATTGACACAATTGCCAAAAAAATGAAAATCATAATTTTTTCCTTCTGTTTGGCTTACATTCATTCAAAAACTGTGAAGTGAAAAAAGTCATCGTACCCCTAGATAAATTCGTTAAGGGGTCTACTTTTCAAAATGGGGTCACTTGTGGGGGTTCTCCATCGTTTTGGTCACTCAATGGCTCTACAAGTGGGCAATGGGGACCAAATCTGCTTCAAGCAAAATTTCTGTTCAGAAAGCCACCGGTTGCTCCTTTCATTTTGGGCCCCATTGTGCATCCCGACATAAGATTAGGGCCACAATGGGTATGTTTCTGAGCACAGGACAAACAGGGGTATCCATTTTGGGGTGCAAGTCTTCATTCATATATGTGATATACAAAAAAACTGCTTTTAAAATGACAGAATTACCAAAAAAATGAAAATCGTAATTTTTTTCCTTCGGCTTGGCTTAGATTCATTCAAAAACTGTGAAGTCAAAAAAGTCATTGTACCCCTAGATAAATTCGTTAAGTGGTCTACTTTTCAAAATGGGGTCACTTGTGGGGGTTCTCCATCGTTTTGGTCACTCAATGCCTCTACAAGTGGGCAATAGGGCCTAAATCTCCTTCAAGCAAAATTTCTGTTCCGAAAGCCACCGGTTGCTCCTTTCATTTTGGGCCCCATTGTGTATCCAGACATAATACTAGGGCCACAATGGGTATGTTTCTGAGCACGGTACAAACAGGGGTATCCATTCTGGGGTGCAAATCTTTATTTTCATGTGTACTACAGAAAAACGTCCTGTCTTTAAAATGACATATTTGCAAAAATATGAAATTTTAGTTTTTCTCCTCTAAATTGCATAGACTCCTAAAAAAAACTGTGGGGCTAAAATACTCATGTCACCCCTCAGTGAATACGTTAAGGGGTGTAGTTTTTAAAATGGGGTCTTTTGTGGGGGTGTCTATCATTTTGACTCCTATGAGCCTTTCCAATCTTGGCTTGGTGTAGGAAAACAAAGTGTTCCTCAAAATGCTGAAAAGTAATGTTAAATTTGTACGTCTCCTAAATGGTTAAAAAAACACGAAAGTTTTTCCAATGTGCACCCAAAATAAAGTAAACGGATGGAAATATATATCTTAACAAAAATTTCTATATTATGTTTGCACATATTTGAGATATTGCAGTTGAAAATGTGAAAAAATGACGATTTTTTCAAAAGTTTCCCAATTTTGGCCCTTTTAATAAATAAACACAAATTCTATTGGTCTTTTTTTTCCACCTAAATGAAGTACAACATGTGGTGAAAAAACAATGTCAGAATCGCTTGGATATGCAAAACCTTTCTGGTGTTTTTCCATGTTAAAGTGACACGTGTCAGATTTGCAAAATTTGGCCTGGTCATTAAGGCGCAAACAGGCTTGGTCACTAAGGGGTTAATATAACACATACTTTTGTGGAGAACAGGAAGAAGCACCTTTATGGTTTTTAGACAGTTGTATACAATGGTTTTAGGGGTATTGGTGAAGTTCCAGTTTGGTTTGAACTGATTCAGACCGAGCAAAACTACTTGTCAAAGTTCGATAAACCAGCTAAAACAAACTTTTCAAAAATTCGCTCAACACGACTCGTGACATAAACAATATAACCAAGCTCATAACATAAGGCCTCATGCCCACAGCCGTGGCAGAATATATATCGCAGCGAAGTCTGACACAGCGCCCCACAAAGACCCCATACTCACCTGTACAGTGCAACGCATGATGCGCCGACAGTGGGTGGTGACGCGTAATCATACGATACATACACGGTGCTCACAGCTGAAGTATCACATGACGGACGGCTTCCATTAACTACAATAGAAGCCGGCCGCGCGTTTTTCCGCAGCAGTTAGAACATGCCGCAATTTCTTTCACGCTGCGGAATTCCGCAGTACAATTCGGCAGTGTGAACATTGAAAGGCAGAAAGCTATTAGGTTCAATAGAACCTAATAGCTGCGGTATAACGCAGCAGAAATCTATCCGTGGGTATTAGGCCTAAATACAGAACTAGAACCAATCTAGTAACATAAATACAACACCAAAACAAAACTCACAACACAAATACAGTACCAGAACCAACCTCATAGCATATATACAGCACCAGAACCAAGCTCCGAACATAAATACAACATCGGAACTAACCTCAGGAAAATACGTTCATAACTACTCGTGACTCAGTACCCGCACAGAATCACCACTCCCATTGACGGTAAGTCCATGCAGAGATCTTCTGGTCTTGTCCATGTCTGGCCTGAATGCTGATGAGATGAGCAGAAACTGCAGCAAGTCATTAGAATGTACAATCACACCAGTCAAACTGGAAACTGTATGTGCTCACTTGTAACTTTAGTGCGGCAAAACGGAAGCAAAAGTGAAGATAGTACACAATCATGGCGCACAGTGAAGGGAGGCAAGAGCAGGTGTTAGAGTGAAAGCAGGTTACCCCTATAGTTATTGGAAGATGTAATTTGCAGAAAGCACTTTTTCAAAAATTTTTTACTGCATCAGAAAACCCCTTTAATGATTTTTATTGCTGTGGATTAACGTAAGAAATTCTGGTTAAATGAAAAAAAAAAGGATCTTTAAAAAGAACTCCGAACACCTCAGTTGGCTGAATCAGCAGATGGCGATGACCAGGACACATTATGCTAGCTCCATGTAAAACATTTGGAAAGATTTAAAGTATTGATTTAAAATAAGATATAAAATATTGATTAACTATATTACAAGGAGCCGTTTGGCTGCAGAAATGCTTTATCTAGATATTATCACTATCGTTATACTGTAAGTCACATGGAATAGGTTGGACAATTTAATTTCAGCATCAGCTTACGGCTAAAGAGCTTATCTATGACAAAGTCCGACACAAACGTACATGAAAGCTTTGGGATTGCCAACCATGTGAAGTGATAGAAGGATCATAGTATAACTTGCCTTTATAAAATATGTATAGTTGTATGGTATATTCATTTATCCTTATAAATTGTACCCCTGCAATGTACTTTGACCTCTGTTACTGAAATTTTTAGAGACAGGGCTGTCAGCATATCACAGGACTAAGGCCTCATTTCCACGGGCAAAATAGGATTTTAGATCCGCAGCGGATCACCCGCATGCGAATCCGCATTGACCACCCGCGGGTAGATAAATACCCGCGGATGGTCAATAAAAGGGAATTTTAAAAAAATGGAGCATGAAAAAATCCGGACCTTGCTCCATTTTTGTGCGGGTCTCACCACGGGGACGGCTCCCGCGGGCTTCTATTGAAGCCTATGGAAGCCGTCCGGATCCGCGGGAGACCTAAAATAAGAATTAACTTACCCGCAGCGGACCGGGCAGGTCTTCTCTTCTTCACGGCCGGATCTTCTTTCTTCGGCTGGGCAGATGTCCCCGACGCATGCGCGCAGCACGCAGCCGGCGTGCCGAGCACATCCGCCGGCCGAAGAAAGAAGATCTGGCCGTGAAGAGGAGAAGAACTTCCCGGTCCGCTGCGGGTGAGTTAATTCTTATTTTAAGCGTTCATGTCCGCGGGGCAGGAGGGACCCGCTACAGATTCTCCATGGAGAATCCGTAGTGGGTCTGATTTTCCCCGTGGACATGAGGCCTAAATCTGGGATGATTTATTAAATCCTGCACTAAGCAGGGGGTTGGACCCGATGACCCTGGAGGTCCTTCCAACTCTACCATTCTAGGATTCTATGACTAGAATTATTAACGAGTGTCCAGCCAACACGTGGATTGGACAGTTGTGTTAGGAGTCGGTAAATAAAAAGATGCCATGTTATTATTCTGACATTATGACATCACTACTAAACAGGGCGGGGCTTAGGTTAGATGTGGAATTCTTTTTGGTGCCCCCCCCCCCCCCACACACACACACACACACACTTGTAATAAGAAAAAAATAAATACATATTGCATTGATGAGCAGTCTGCCTATATTCTGCTTGTGTAGAAAGCATAAAATATAGCAGCACACCCACAGTAGAGCAGCTCAGTGAACAAATAAAGTACCAGAACCAATCTTATAAGATAAATACAGAATCAGAACCAGCCCTTAACATAAATACTGCACCAGTATCAACATCTGTATTATGATGAACAAACTTTTGAAAAGTTTGGTTTGGTCCAAATTAGTTTGGACAGAAGTGAAATTTCACCAATACCCCTAAAACTGATGTATAATACTGTCCATGAGCCATAAAAGTCAAGTATAACACCTAGGAGTATATAGAAGCAACTGTGAGCTGTTTTAAGGGAAAGTTAATGAAGAAAGAAAAGAAAAGAAGAAAAAAACTAAGAAAAAAGAAAGAGAAAAAGAAGAAGAAAAAAGAAGAGGAAGAAGTAGTAGGAGGAAAAAGACAAAGAAGGAAAAAGTAAGAAGAAGGAGGCGAAAAATAAAGAAGAATTAGAATTTTAGTGGGTTCTACTGTTGCGGTTTGCTCAACACTATTCAGTATACATAACCAACACTGGAACTGAGGGCTAACATAAATACAGTACCAGAGCCAAGCTCAGTACGTATTTACAGCATCACAACCGACCTCAGTACATAAACACAGCTCCCTAAGGTAATAGTGCCCCCGTAAGTTTATAGTGTCTTTTTTGTGTCCTCACAGCTACTTTTGTTACAATCTTCTTCCTCTGCACGGAGCTTATTAGCTTCTTGTGCATCTTGATGAAACTTCTTACTGAGCTCTATCTCCACCCCTTTGATGTTCTGAAGTGCTGAGCAGTAGTGTTGAGCGATCATTGAAATAATCAGGTCGGGATTGATCGACTCGATTTAAACAAATAATTGTGAATCAAGACTCCTAATCCAACTTCCATTAGAAGCAATGGGAGTAAAAATCGAGTCCTTGAACAACACTGAGGGCGAGCACCCACTGGCGTTTTTTTACCTGCGTTTTGCGTTTTTCCTGCACAGGCATAGAGATAACATGTGTTCCTGTCCACTGGCGTTTTTTTTGCGTTGCGTTTGCGTTTTTAACATAGGAACTGCCAGTTGCATATGTGTCCTTATTTTTCTCCTAATGCACCCATGAAAGTCAATGGAAATTAATGGAAAAGCCGCGAAAACGCCGCGAAAAACGCAAACGCCAGTGGGTGCTCGCCCTAAGAAGAGGAAGTGGTGGTGGCGGCAGCTGAGTGCTACTACCCTGCAGTAGTGGGCTCCCAGGATTAAATCCCCATCAAGGTCAGATTCAAACCTAGAACTTCAGCAGTATTAAGAAAACACACTTCTCCTTTCAAATCCAAGCAGAAAGCTGATAATTTTTAGCAATTTTTGCTAATAATCAGAATAGGATGATCTGATCCAATTTACCAAATTCAGCCCAATTTTATCACCCGGCCAATCACAATGAGAAACCCTATTCAGGAGAAAGATTCATTTAGATGTACAAGAAGCTGCCAAGCTCTGCATGGAAAAGGATTGTGACACAAGTAACTGCAGTTAGTGTTTGCCTCCATCAGCTATGCCCTAAAGTTGCCAGTAGTTGCTACTCTCTGCAACCTGAAGTTTGGCATTCTGTCCAACCATACAGGATGCACATAGCTGAGGACGGCCAAGTCACTAGGTCCCAGTGCTGGGCTATGAAAGCTGGCACACAGAGCATGGTGACAGAGCCTGAAGACAGAGATGGTGCTATACAGAGACAATGGAGGTCAAGAGGGCCTGAGACCAATGGAGGTCAAAGAAGGTTTACCAGCAGCACACATACATATCCAATCTGGGTGGGACCTAAAGCATGCAGCAGCCACACAGGAACTTGAACCTAATTCCCAGGTTCAATCCAGAAAAAAGCTAATTGACAGCATAAGTAGTATTTTCTGGTGCGCAAGGTGCAGAAGCCTCCATAGACTTCTATGGGAGGGTTTGCGAGGCAGCGAGCAAAGGGAGATTAAATCCCTAGCAGCGCAATGCTGGTTTTCAGTGCTGGGGAAAAGAAAGAAATCCCCTGCTGCTGCAAATTTCTCTATTTTCCCCTGCAGAGGAAATTCAGCAAAAAATAGGGGTAGTGGCTATAGGGCTTCCCCAAGAGGAACCACCCTCTAGCCCCACCCTGTCTCTCTCTTTGCTATGGGTGAATCCTTGGGAGAGCCGCGCTAAACCCCACCCTCTCTTTGTAGCCCCGCCGTCTCCCTGCTATGAGATATTGCTCTGTAGAGGGGATCTCCCAGGAATTCCCCCATAGCAAAGAGAGAGAGAGAGAGAGGGGCTAGAGGGTGGTTCCCTCTAGACCCAGCTTCTCTCTTCCCGCTCTCGGGGAAGCCATCAGAGAAGCTCTCTAGCCGCTCCCCTCTTTACCGCCAGTCTCAGCACTGCTGAGGATATTCCTCCAGCCCTGCTCAGATGAAGGGAAGCCCTGTGGAAAAGTGGGTTTCCCCAGGGCTTTCTTTCACCTCTCTCTTCTCCTAAAGCAGCTGCGCTTTTGTGAAGCACCAAACAGCTCCCAATAGTGTGAAAGGGCAATTTCAACGCTAATTAAGCTTGTGGCTTGATAATGGGAAATCACCACTCACGCTATTTCTCACACAGATCGCCGTGATTTTTTTGCGCGGCTAACTTCGGCATGAATTTAACGTTTATGTAAATGAGCCCTAAGTGACATAAATAAACAAATAAATGTTTGTTGCTTTCTATAGCAGCTTCCATCATACAGGCTTTTAGCTACTTCACAGTAATATCATAACAAAACTTTTAGTATTTTTTTTAAATAATAAAACAAATGTTGCCAAAAATCAAATAAAACTAAAGCAAAAACAATATTACATAATTATACCGTGTTTACAAAACAAAAAGGCACTTGAGATTGAGTTGAGCTTCACGAGTTTTAAACACAAGCTGGGCACAGAGATCCCCACATGAGAGCAATATTCCTAGAATGTTTTTATGTTTTGTGTATTTTAATATTTCGTTTCTACTGAGAAAAACAGATGTTGAGTTTGCATATCGTAGTGCCAAGAAATAAGCGGTGGAAGCTTAATGAACTACAGTATTACCGCTGTGTTTTCCACTGAAACGCTTTAATTGGTTCCTTGCAGAAAATACTTCCTAGATTAATTTTAAATTAAGAGGCAAAAATAGTTTTTTAACGTACCCATGGATGACAGATAGACATGAGATAGATAGATAGATAGATAGATAGATAGATAGATAGATAGATAGATAGATAGATAGATATGAGATAGATAGATAGATAGATAGATATGAGATAGATAGATAGATAGATAGATAGATAGATAGATAGATAGATAGATAGATATGAGATAGATAGATAGATAGATAGATAGATAGATAGATAGATAGATAGATAGATAGATAGATAGATATGAGAGATAGATAGATAGATATGAGATAGATAGATAGATAGATAGATATGACTGAGATAGATAGATAGATATGAGAGAGATAGATATGAGATAGATAGATATGACTGAGATAGATAGATAGATATGTGATTGATAGATAAATAGATATTAGATAAATAGATACATATGAGATAGTTAGATATGAGAGAGCGATAGATAAATAGATAGATCAATAGATTTTCCACCACACTTCTAATAAACTTTATTTGTATAGCGCCAACATATTCCACAGAGCTTACATAGACAGGGAGGATACAGCCCTAATCAGCAATTCGAGCAACCTGATTGGTTGTTTGGGTTGGCTGATTCACCGCCCCTTCACTGTTCATCGTCCCTTTACTGCCCCTTCACTGTTCACCGCCCCTAGATAGATATGAGACAGATATGAGAGCCAGATAGATGTATAGATAGTTAATATGTGAGAGGGAGATAGATAGATAGATAGATAGATAGATAGATAGATAGATAGACAGATAGATATGAGAGAGATTGATAGACATGAGAGAGATTGATAGACATGAGAGATAGATAGATAGATAGATAGATAGATAGATAGATAGATAGATAGATAGATAGATAGATAGATAGATAGATAGATAGATAGGCAGTGAACAGTGAAGGGGCGGTGAATGAGCCAAACCAAACAACCAATTAGGTTGCTGGAATTGCTTAATAAGGCAGAAGTGTGGTGGAAAAAGTTAATATGCAGACCCCCCTCAGAGCGCTCAGCTGTATCCCAGCTGAGCGCTCTGAGAAGACAACAGCTGTATGCAGACGATAGCAGTCCCGCTTGTCTCCCGCATACAGCGTGAGCCTTCATTTACACACTTATGCAAAGTGAATACTCAAAACTGTCACTCAACCTGCTGTTTGAGTGAATTTTGAACGATCATCCTGCCGTCTAAATGCACACAACAATTATCGCTCAAAAGATGTCTTTTGAGCGACTTTTGAGCGAGAATCATTGTGTCTAAATCAGGCATATACTTAGAATTGGTGGTTCATTATCTATTTGGTTAACATATGTCAAAGAATGGGCATGCTGTGAAATGACATTACCCGTAGAGATGAGCGAACACCAAAATGTTCGGGTGTTCGTTATTCGTAACGAACTTCCCGTGATGCTCGAGGGTTCGTTTCGAACAACGAACCCCATTGAAGTCAATGGGCGACCAGAACATTTTTGTATTTCGCCGATGCTCGCTAAGGTTTTCATGTGTGAAAATCTGGGCAATTCAGGAAAGTGATGGGAATGACACAGTGACGGATAGGGCAGGCGAGGGGCTACGTGTTGGGCTGCATCTCAAGTTCACAGGTCCCACTATTAAGCCACAATACCGGCAAGAGTGGGCCCCCCCCCCCCTCCCAACAACTTTTACTTCTGAAAAGCCCTCATTAGCATGGCATACCTTTGCTAAGCACCACACTACCTCCAACAAAGCACAATCACTGCCTGCATGACACTCCACTGACACTTCTCCTGGGTTACATGCTGCCCAACCGCCCCCCCCTCCCCCCCACAGCGCACACCAAAGTGTCCCTGCGCAGCCTTCAGCTGCCCTCATGCCACACCACGCTCATGTCTATTTAGAATTGCGTCTGCCATGAGGAGGAACTGCAGGCACACACTGCAGAGGTTGGCACGGCTAGGCAGCGACCCTCTTTAAAAGTGGCGGAGCGATAGCCCACAATGCTGTACAGAAGCAATGAGAAATAGAATCCTGTGCCACCGCCATCAGGAGCTGCACACGTGGGCATAGCAATGGGGAACCTATGTGCCACACACTATTCATTCTGTCAAGGTGTCTGCATGCCCCAGTTAGACCGGGCTTTTTAATTCATAGACACAGGCAGGTACAACTCCCTCTTGTGAAGTCCCTGTCGACCCACAGCATGGGTGGCTCCCTGGAACCCACCGGCGGTACACAGAAATATCCCATTGCATTGCCCAACACAGCTGAGGTAGTAATGTCGTGCTTAATGCAGGTGGGCTTCGGCCCACACTGCATGCCCCAGTCTGACTGGGGTTCTTTAGAAGTGTACAGATGTAGTAAAAACTCCGTGTGCACCTACAGCATGGGTGGGTGCCAGGAAGCCACCGGCGGTACATAGAAATATCCCATTGCATTGCCCAACACAGCTGAGGTAGTAATGTTGTGCTTAACCCTTTCCAATCCAATTTGTATATGGTTTTCCTAGGGGGCTTACTCTTTTTCTGCCGTTATACAACGGCGCTATATGCTGGCTAAAGCCAGTACTGCATGAGCTGACACGTAGGATAGGCTCCGACAGCAGAGAGGCTGGCAATATACAGTAAGAGAACCCCGACGGACGTCTACCAACAACGGAGCTGTACAGCCTTAAACCCTAATGTCTTCACAGGTCACACAGTGGACTGGAAAGGGTTAATGCAGGTGGGTTTCGGCCCACAATGCAAGCCCCAGTCAGACTGGGTTTCTTTATAAGTGGAAACAGATGCATTTATAATTCCCTGTGGACCCACAGCATGGGTGGGTGCCAGGAAGCCACCGGCGGTACATAGAAATATCCCATTGCATTGCCCAACACAGCTGAGGTAGTAATGTCGTGCGTAATACAGGTGGGCTTCGGCCCACACTGCATGCCCCAGTCAGACTGGGGTTCTTTAGAAGTGTACAGATGTATTAAAAACTCAGTGTGCACCTACAGCATGGGTGGCTCCCTGGAACCCACCGGCGGTACATAGAAATATCCCATTGCATTGCCCAACACAGCTGAGGTAACGTCAGCTGTAATGCAGGTGGGCTAAAAATTAATTTGATTACACTGTAGGCGAGGGCCCACAAAAATTGCTGTATCAACAGTACTAATGTACATCCCAAAAATTGGCCATGGCCAGCCAAGAGGGCAGGTGAAACCCATTAATCGCTTTGGTTAATGTGGCTTAAGTGGTAACTAGGCCTGGAGGCAGCCCAGTGTAACGAAAAATTGGTTCAAGTTAAAGTTCCAACGCTTTTAAGCGCATTGAAACTTATAAAAATTGTTCTGAAAAATTATTTGAGTGAGCCTTGTGGCCCTAAGAAAAATTGCCCGTTCAGCGTGATTACGTGAGGTTTCAGGAGGAGGAGCAGGAGGAGGAGGAGGAATATTAGACACAGATTGATGAAGCAGAAATGTCCCCGTTTTGGATGGTGAGAGAGAACGTAGCTTCCATCCGCGGGTGCAGCCTACGTATTGCTTACGTATCGCTGCTGTCCGCTGGTGGAGAACAGAAGTCTGTGGAAATCCAGCCTTTGTTCATCTTGATGAGTGTTAGCCTGTCAGCACTGTCGGTTGACAAGCGGCTACGCTTATCTGTGATGATTCCCCCAGCCGCACTAAACACCCTCTCCGACAAGACGCTAGCCGCAGGACAAGCAAGCACCTCCAGGGCATACAGGGCTAGTTCAGGCCACGTGTCCAGCTTCGACACCCAGTAGTTGTAGGGGGCAGAGGCGTCACCAAGGATGGTCGTGCGATCCGCTACGTACTCCCTCACCATCCTTTTACAGTGCTCCCGCCGACTCAGCCTTGACTGGGGAGCGGTGACACAGTCTTGGTGGGGAGCCATAAAGCTGGCCAGGCCCTTAAAGACTGTTGCACTGCCTGGGATGTACATGCTGCTCGATCTACTCACATCCCCTGCTACCTTGCCCTCGGTACTGCGCCTTCTGCCACTAGCGCTGTCGGCTGGGAATTTTACCATCAGCTTGTCCGCAAGGGTCCTGTGGTATAGCAACACTCTCGAACCCCTTTCCTCTTCGGGAATCAGAGTGGGCAGGTTCTCCTTATACCGTGGATCGAGCAGTGTGTACACCCAGTAATCCGTCGTGGCCAGAATGCGTGCAACGCGAGGGTCACGAGAAAGGCATCCTAACATGAAGTCAGCCATGTGTGCCAGGGTACCTGTACGCAACACATGGCTGTCTTCACTAGGAAGATCACTTTCAGGATCCTCCTCCTCCTCCTCCTCCTCAGGCCATACACGCTGAAAGGATGACAGGCAATCAGCCGGTGTACCATCAGCAGCGGCCCAAGCTGTCTCTTCCCCCTCCTCCTCATCCTCCTCATGCTCCTCCTCCTCCTCCTGTACGCGCTGAGAAATAGACAGGAGGGTGCCCTGACTATCCAGCGGCATACTGTCTTCCCCCGCCCCCGTTTCCGAGCGCAAAGCAGCTGCCTTTATGGTTTGCAGGGAATTTCTCAAGATGCATAGCAGAGGAATGGTGACGCTAATGATTGTAGCATCGCCGCTCACCACCTGGGTAGACTCCTCAAAATTACCAAGGACATGGCAGATGTCTGCCAACCAGGCCCACTCTTCTGAAAGGAATTGAGGAGGCTGACTCCCACTGCGCCGCCCATGTTGCAGTTGGTATTCGACTATAGCTCTACGTTGTTCATAGAGCCTGGCCAACATGTGGAGCGTAGAGTTCCACCGTGTGGGCACGTCGCACAGCAGTCGGTGCACTGGCAGCTTAAAGTGATGTTGCAGGGTGCGCAGGGCGGCAGCGTCCGTGTGGGACTTGCGGAAATGTGCGCAGAGCCGGCGCGCCTTTACGAGCAGGTCTGACAAGCGTGGGTAGCTTTTCAGAAACCGCTGAACCACCAAATTAAAGACGTGGGCCAGGCATGGCACGTGCGTGAGGCTGCCGAGCTGCAGAGCCGCCACCAGGTTACGGCCGTTGTCACACACGACCATGCCCGGTTGGAGGCTCAGCGGCGCAAGCCAGCAGTCGGTCTGCTGTGTCAGACCCTGCAGCAGTTCGTGGGCCGTGTGCCTCTTATCGCCTAAGCTGAGTAGTTTCAGCACGGCCTGCTGACGCTTGCCCACCGCTGTGCTGCCACACCGCGCGACACCGACTGCTGGCGACATGCTGCTGCTAACACATCTTGATTGCGAGACAGAGGAGGAGGAGGGTGCTTTAGTGGAGGAAGCATACACCTCCGCAGATACCACCACCGAGCTGGGGCCCGCAATTCTGGGGGTGGGTAGGACGTGAGCGGTCCCAGGCTCTGACTCTGTCCCAGCCTCCACTAAATTCACCCAATGTGCCGTCAGGGAGATGTAGTGGCCCTGCCCGCCTGTGCTTGTCCACGTGTCCGTAGTTAAGTGGACCGTGGCAGTAACCGCGTTGGTGAGGGCGCGTACAATGTTGCGGGAGACGTGGTCGTGCAGGGCTGGGACGGCACATCGGGAAAAGTAGTGGCGACTGGGAACTGAGTAGCGCGGGGCCGCCGCCTTCATGATACTTTTGAAGGACTCCGTTTCCACAACCCTATACGGCAGCATCTCAAGGCTGATGAATTTTGCTATGCGGACGGTTAACGTTTGAGCGTGCGGGTGCGTGGCGGCGTACTTGCGCTTGCGCTCCAACAGTTGCGCAAGCGACGGCTGGACGGTGCGCTGAACTACACTGCAGGATGGGGCCGAGGACAGCGGAGGTGAGGGTGTGGGTGCAGGCCAGGAGACGGTAGTGCCTGTGTCCTGAGAGGGGGGTTGCATCTCAGTGGCAGGTTGGGGCACAGGGGGAGAGGCAGGGGTGCAAACCGGAGGCGCTGAACGGCCTTCGTCCCACCTTGCGGGGTGCTTGGCCATCATATGTCTGCGCATGGTGGTGGTGGTGAGGCTGTTGGTGTTGGCTCCCCGGCTGAGCTTTGCGCGACAAAGGTTGCACACCACTGTTCGTCGGTCGTCAGGCGTCTCTGTGAAAAACTGCCAGACCTTAGAGCACCTCGGCCTCTGCAGGGTGGCATGGCGCGAGGGGGCGCTTTGGGAAACACTTGGTGGATTATTCGGTCTGGCCCTGCCTCTACCCCTGGCCACCGCACTGCCTCTTGCAACCTGCCCTGCTGATGCCCTTGACTCCCCCTCTGAAGACCTGTCCTCCTGAGTAAGCGTTGCACACCAGGTGGGGTCAGTCACCTCATCGTCCTGCTGCTCTTCCTCCGAATCCTCTGTGCGCTGCTCCCTCGGACTTACTGCCCTTACTACTACCTCACTGCAAGACAACTGTGTCTGATCGTCATCGTCCTCCTCACCCACAGAAAGTTGTTGAGACAGTTGGCGGAAGTCCCCAGCCTCTTCCCCCGGACCCCGGGAACTTTCGAATGGTTGGGCATCAGTGACGATAAACTCCTCTGGTGGGAGGGGAACCGCTGCTGCCCAATCTAAGCAGGGGCCCGAGAACAGTTCCTGGGAGTGTTCCCGCTCCTGAGCAGGTGTTATTGTAGTGGAGTGAGGAGGCTGGGAGGAAGGAGGAGCAGCAGACAGAGGATTCGGATTGGCAGCAGTGGACGGCGCAGAACTGCGGGTAGACGATAGGTTGCTCGAAGCACTTTCTGCCATCCAGGACAGGACCTGCTCACACTGCTCATTTTCTAATAACCGTCTCCCGCGTGGACCCATTAATTGGGCGATGAATGTGGGGACGCCAGAAACGTGCCTCTCTCCTAATCGCGCAGCAGTCGGCTGTGACACACCTGGATCAGGAGCTTGGCCTGCGCCCACACCCTGACTTGGCCCTCCGCGTCCTCGGCCGCGTCCACGTCCTCTAGGCCTACCCCTACCCCTCAGCATGCTGTATTACCAGTGATTTGATTTCACAGGCAGGAAATAAATTGGCGCAAGACTGCAGGCCAAATATAATTTTTTCCCTTTTTTGAAAACGAAAGGCCCCACTGCCTCTAGTGAATGAATAATCTAAGTTTAATAACTGTGCTGTTTTCCTGCTAATGTGTCACAGAACGTGAGGGTAGCAGAGTTATTAACTGTGGCAGAGCAGGTATTTTTTTTCCCAATTAAGGAAAGCAAATGGCGAAGCCAGGAGTAAAACGTAGCTGGGTGCGTATGATTTTTACAGGTTGCAGACGCAGCCGACACGTGTCCACCGGCGTTAGGACGGACAGAGGCAGGACAAATAGAATTATTTTCTGTTTTTTTGCACCAAAAGGCAGCACTGCGTATATTCTATGAACATGAGAAGTTTAATAACTGTGCTGTTTTCCTGCTAATGTGTCACAGAACGTGAGGGTAGCAGAGTTATTAACTGTGGCAGAGCAGGTATTTTTTTTCCCAATTAAGGAAAGCAAATGGCGAAGCCAGGAGTAAAACGTAGCTGGGTGCGTATGATTTTTACAGGTTGCAGACGCAGCCGACACGTGTCCACCGGCGTTAGGACGGACAGAGGCAGGACAAATAGAATTATTTTCCGTTTTTTTGCACCAAAAGGCAGCACTGCGTATATTCTATGAACATGAGAAGTTTAATAACTGTGCTGTTTTCCTGCTAATGTGTCACAGAACGTGAGGGTAGCAGAGTTATTAACTGTGGCAGAGCAGGTATTTTTTTTCCCAATTAAGGAAAGCAAATGGCGAAGCCAGGAGTAAAACGTAGCTGGGTGCGTATGATTTTTACAGGTTGCACACGCAGCCGACACGTGTCCACCGGCGTTAGGACGGACAGAGGCAGGACAAATAGAATTATTTTCCGTTTTTTTGCACCAAAAGGCAGCACTGCGTATATTCTATGAACATGAGAAGTTTAATAACTGTGCTGTTTTCCTGCTACTGTGTCACAGAACGTGAGGGTAGCAGAGTTATTAACTGTGGCAGAGCAGGTATTTTTTTTCCCAATTAAGGAAAGCAAATGGCGAAGCCAGGAGTAAAACGTAGCTGGGTGCGTATGATTTTTACAGGTTGCAGACGCAGCCGACACGTGTCCACCGGCGTTAGGACGGACAGAGGCAGGACAAATAGAATTATTTTCCGTTTTTTTGCACCAAAAGGCAGCACTGCGTATATTCTATGAACATGAGAAGTTTAATAACTGTGCTGTTTTCCTGCTAATGTGTCACAGAATGTGAGGGTAGCAGAGTTATTAACTGTGGCAGAGCAGGTATTTTTTTTCCCAATTAAGGAAAGCAAATGGCGAAGCCAGGAGTAAAACGTAGCTGGGTGCGTATGATTTTTACAGGTTGCACACGCAGCCGACACGTGTCCACCGGCGTTAGGACGGACAGAGGCAGGACAAATAGAATTATTTTCCGTTTTTTTGCACCAAAAGGCAGCACTGCGTATATTCTATGAACATGAGAAGTTTAATAACTGTGCTGTTTTCCTGCTAATGTGTCACAGAACGTGAGGGTAGCAGAGTTATTAACTGTGGCAGAGCAGGTATTTTTTTTCCCAATTAAGGAAAGCAAATGGCGAAGCCAGCAGTAAAGCGTAGCTGGGTGCGTCTGATTTAGCACTGTTCTTCACGCTGCTCACACGTGTCCACCGGTGTTAGGACGGACAGAGGCAGGACAAATAGAATTATTTTCACTTGTTTTACAAGCAAAAGGCAGCACTGCGTATATTCTATGAATAATAACTGTGTTGTGGCCCTGCCTATACAATTCTTTCCCTGCAGTATCAATGGAGGGTGGAATGCTCTGCAGAGGCGATTTTGAGAAGCCAAAAAAAAATGCAGCACAGCTAACAGCAGCCTGGACAGTACTGCACACGGATAAATATGGCCCTAGAAAGGACCGTTGAGGTTCTTGAAGGCTACACTCACTCCTAACACTCTCCCTGCCTATGCAGCACTTCTGTCCCTAATGCCAGGTGCAACGCTCTGCAGAGCCGATTTTGAGAAAAAAAAATGGCACTGCTAACAGCAGCCAACACACAGCTATCAGTGGCCCTAATAAGGACCTTTGGGGGGTCTTGAAGCCTACACTAACTACCAATTCTTTCCCTACAGCAGCTCCGGTACAAACAGCACTGTCCCTCATCTAACTCACACGGCATCTGAGCCGAACCGCGGGAGGGGCCGACTTTTATGTTCGGGTGACACCTGATCTTCCCAGCCACTCACAGCAGGGGGGTGGTATAGGGCTTGAACGTCACAGGGGGAAGTTGTAATGCCTTCCCTGTCTTTCAATTGGCCAAAAAAAGCGCGCTAACGTCTCAGGGAAGGAAGTGAAAGTAACCAGAACACCGCATGGTGTTCGTTACGAATAACGAACATCCCGAACACCCTAATATTCGCACGAATATCAAGCTCGGAAGAACACGTTCGCTCATCTCTAATTACCCGGCAAAGTCTTATGGATTGCCCATTTTTTGACAAACCTAGCTTCATAGATTACATTATTCCCAATGATACTATTGAGAAAATGAACATTCAATGAATAGGTTTTCTAATAATATGACTATCATATCAACAATGAAGCTGACTCATAAGATTTCATCTTTGTTGACAGCTGGGATTTTCTACTGAGAGAAAACTGTAATAAATACAAAGAATTATGGTGTTAGGTAGCTCTCTCTCTCTCTCTCTCTCTCTCTCTCTCTCTCTCTTTCTCCAATATTAATTTCCACAACACAGAAGTCATTTTTACTACTGGAAGTTTAGGCAAATTTTCTCAAACAGATGATGTATGTATGAATAAACATTAGAGATGAGCGAGCATACTCGTCCGAGCTTGATGCTCGTTCGAGTATTAGGGTGCTCGAGATGCTCGTTACTTGAGACGAGCACCATGCGGTGCTCGTCTCGATTAAACGAGCACTGACCATTGAATTCAATGGAGCCAGCAATACAGCCGGCTCCATTGAAAGCAATGGGCTGCCGGCTAGCGCGGGATGAATTTTCAGGAAGGGCTTAACAGTATAAGCCCTTACCTGAAAATCATCCTAAAATGTGTAAAAAGTAAAAAAAAAATATACTCACCTTGTCCCGGCAGAACGATGTTACCCCATTGAATTAAATGGAGCCGGCAATACAGCGTAAAAATAAAAAATATATATATACTCACCTGGTCCCGGCAGATGGAATTCAGCTGCGGACAGCTGGCAGTTCTCCTGAACTGCTCTCTGTAGTATGCAGCAGCCGGGGATTTAAAATCCCCGCCTGCTGAATGAGCTGCCTCTAATTGGTCACAGCCTGACCAATCAGAGGCAGATCTCACTCACACCCATTCATGAATTCATGAATGGGTGAGTGAATGCTGCCTCTGATTGGCTCAGCGCAGCTCTCAGCTGAATGACAGCAGTTCAGCACCACAGTGCAGGGGACAGCAGGAGAAGACTTGGCTGTGCCCCGGCAGCTAAAGGGAGGTGAGTATCTATTTTTTTTTGTTTTTTAAATCACTTTTAATTCATTTCCAGGGAATGGCTTATATGTAAAGCCCTTCCCTGAAAAAGAATTCAGGTGTGCCAGCAGACCATTGTCTTCAATGAAGTCGCCGGCAGCAGCAGCGGCTCCATTGAAGAGAATGCCTGCATTTTTATTCTTTTTTACACTAAAATCTTTCTTTTTTCAGGTAAGGGCTTATATTTTTAAGCCCTACCCGAAAAGTCATCCCACGCTCGCCGGCAGCCCATTGCTTTCAATGAAGCTAGCTGTATTGCCGGCTCCATTGAATTCAATGGGCTAACATCCTTCTTCTCTGCCACAGCTGTTACAGCTGTAGCAGAGGAGAACGATCTTAAAGGAGATGTCCCGCGCCGAAACGGTTTTTTTTTTTTAAAACCCCCCCCCCCGTTCGGCGCGAGACAACCCCGATGCAGGGGTTAAAAAAACCACCCGCACAGCGCTTACCTGAATCCCGGCGGTCCGGCGTCTTCATACTCACCTGCTGAAGATGGCCGCCGGGATCCTCTGTCTTCATGGACCGCAGGGCTTCTGTGCGGTCCATTGCCGATTCCAGCCTCCTGATTGGCTGGAATCGGCACGTGACGGGGCGGAGCTACACGGAGCTACACGGAGCCCCATAGAGAAGAGGAGAAGACCCGGACTGCGCAAGCGCGGCTAATTTGGCCATCGGAGGGCGAAAATTAGTCGGCACCATGGAGACGAGGACGCTAGCAACGGAGCAGGTAAGTATAAAACTTTTTATAACTTCTGTATGGCTCATAATTAATGCACAATGTACATTACAAAGTGCATTATTATGGCCATGCAGAAGTGTATAGACCCACTTGCTGCCTCGGGACAACCCCTTTAATGCTGACATAATTTTATTTTATTTTTTTACACATTTTAGGATGATTTTCAGGTAAGGGCTTATATTTTTAAGCCCTTCCCGAAAATTCATCCCGCGCTTGCTGGCAGCCCATTGCTTTCAATGGAGCCGGCTGTATTGCCGGCTCCATTGAATTCAATGGGCTAAGATCGTTCTTCTCTGCCACAGCTGTTACAGCTGTGGCAGAGGAGAACGATCGTTATGCTGATGGGGGGGGTCTCACTCTTACCACTAGTGTGGCTTAATAGTGAGACCTCAGAGCCTGAAATGCAGCCCTGCATGTTGCTCCTCGCCTGCCCTATCCATTTCTGTGTTTTTTACATGACTTTGGTGATTTGCTAAGATTTTCACAAATGAAAACCTTAGCGGAGAACCTGTCATATACAAAAATGCTCGAGTCACCCATTGACTTCAATGGGGTTCGTTACTCGAAACGAACTCTCGAGCATCACTGAAAGTTCGACTCGAGTAACGAGCACCCGAGCATTTTGGTGCTCGCTAGAGATGAGCGAACGTACTCGTTTCGAGTACTTACGCACCCGAGTACCGCCATTTTCGAGTACTTCAGTACTCGGGTGAAAAGATTCGGGGGGCGCCGGGGGGCGGGGAGAGGCGTGGCGGTGCGGGGGGTAGCAGCGGGGAACAGGGGGGAGCCCTCTCTCTCTCCCTCTCCCCCCTACTCCCCACTGCTACCCCCCGTGCCGCCACGGCGCCCCCCGAATTTTTTCGCCTGAGTACGGAAGTACTCGGAAATCGCGGTATTCGGGCGAAAAAGGGGCGGGGCCGAGCACGTTCGCTCATCTCTAGTGCTCGCTCATCTCTAATAAACATGTGATTTGAATAAGTCCTTTCAGTGTATTCTTTAACTGGACTCTGTATATTTAAAGCCCTTCCCCAAAAATCACTGTGATTGGCACCTGCAGCCCATTGCTTTCAGTGGGGCTGCTGGCAGCCGTGGCGGCCCCATTGCAAGCAATTTGCACAAAGCATCTTTCACGCATTTTTTTGCACATCCGTGTAGCGCTGCTTTTTGCGCAGCATTAATGCGTGCAAAACAACTCTTGTGTGAACGAGGCCTAAGGCAGCTCTGCACTTCTGCTGAGTTTACTTTTTAGCTCACCTGACATTTCATTTTCCTGAAAGAATACACTGGCGGAAAAACTATTTAATAGATTTGTTTTCTCTTCATCAGTCTCAACAATTTTTCCTACATTATTTGTTAAAGAGACAACACATTCACTATTAATCTTTTTACTATTTATATAATGAAAGAACGTTTTAGGGTTAGCTTTACTCTCTTTGGCAATGAGTCTCTCTGTCTTCACCGTTGCTGCTTTTATCTGCTTTTTACATAATTTATTTTTTTCCTTTATAGGTTTTTAGTGCTTCTTCACTGCCTTCTTGTTTTAATAGTTTAAATGCCTTCTTTGTGTTGTTTATTGCCCCTTTGCATCTTTATTTCCTCCTATTCCTAACCCTTTCATGCCTGTAACGTATGAACCGTTCCCTGTATTTAAGATGGTTTTAAAAATTTCCCATTAATTGTCTGTGCTCTTATTTCTGAGGACATTGTCCCAGTCAATAAGGTTAAAATAATCCAAATTTCTTTCCCAAAAAACACTTTTGTAATGGAATTTTTTTTAAGTACTTATAATAGAAATTGCCACATTTGTGACAATGACCCAAACTACAAAACTATTATGTCATTTATCCCTCATAGTGAATTTTTTTAAATGCTAGAATTGCTGTTTGCTCATCTGCCTCATGAAAAAAAACAGAATAAAAAGTTATCAGAAAGTCACATGTATCACAATATAATACCAATGAAAACTACAACTGAGGGTGGTTTCACATCTGCATTGAAACCTCTGGTCGCAGATAAAGCACAAAATAGCAGAAGAAAAAGCACTGCATGCAGCACTTTTTTTTCAGCAAAACGTCGGGCAGCTGAGCGGAAAGGGAAGAGACCCCATTATAGTCAATAGTGTCCGTTCGGCGGTGTTGGATTCTGCCATTGGACTGACCTGTTCAGCCATGGGGATTCTTCTTTCCTGCTCCATTCGGGGAACCCCAATGCGGATGTGAAACCATCCTGCAAAAAAGAAGCTCTCACAAAGGGAAAAATAAAAATGTTATGGGTCTTAGAATGCAACGGTGCAAATACAATATTTTTAAGTGTTTTTATTGTGCAGAAATATAAATTTGTCCTTGTGGTAATTCTACTGATCCATGGTGTAAAGTTAACATGACATTTATACCGCACACCAAATGCTTAAGGACAAAAAACACTCCCAGAATTGCTCTTTTTTGTTCAACCTGCCTTGCTATTAAAAAAAATCTCATGTGGTCCCGAAATTGTCCAATTAAAAATTACAGCTCATCCCTCAAAAAAAACAACCTCTCACAGCTGTGATGATGGAAAAGTAAAATGTTAACGCTGTTGCAATGTGATCACAGAAGAGACAAATCTTTTTAAACTGATTTTATTGTGCAAAAGTAGGGAAATATACAAAAAAGAGAAAAAATCAACTATATAAATTGGGTATCTGTGTAACCAGATTGACCCAGAAGGAAAGAACAGTCATGATATTTATATTGCAGGGTGAAAGACATAAAAACAACATCAAATCCAAAAACCAATGACAAAATTTATAGTAATGCAAAGTAATGACAAAAATATACATCATATGTACCCCAAAGCTGTGAAAACATTTTTTATAAATTGCTTGGACACTTAACCCCTTGAGTGGCACGCCCGGAAAAGTTCCGTGAGGAGCTCCACTGCTCATAGCGACATAGCCCGGAAGATTTCCGGGCTATGTATCACTATGGGAGCTGCAGAGCACAATGCCACAAGCTGTGGCACTGTGCTCTGCCTGCACAGACCCACACAGAGCAGTGCAAGGGCTTTGAAAAACCAGCAGAAGATATTGCCGACATGTCGGCAATGTCCTGCTTTGTTTACAGGTTGCCATAGAGACCATCGGCTTGTCAGAAGCAAGCCGATGGTCTCTGTGGCAGGGAGAGCTTGGTGCTTGGCTGTCAGAGGACAGCTAGGTACTAGCTCTTACAGCAGAGATCAGAGAAAACCTCCGATCTCTGCTGTGTTAACCCTTTACATGCTGCAGTCTATGTGACTGCAGCATGTAAAGGGCTGTCACTGCAGCATGTAAAGGGCTGTCACCATCGGACCCCTGGAATGTGATCAGGGGTCCTGATGGGTCCCTGTGGAAGTCCCCTAAAGGGACAAAAAAAATAAAAAAATTTTAAAATTTTTTTTTTAAAAAAAGTAAAAAAATTATTAAAAAAATAAAAAAAACACTTGTCTCCCTTTACTTTGTAAAAAATCAAAAATACAATCACACATGTGGTATCCGTGTGCGTCGTAATGACCCAGAGAAGGAAGTTAATACATTATTTAACCCCTTAATGACATGGCCCCTTTTTTCTTTTTTCCCCATTTCTTTTTTTCCTCCCCCCTGTTTAAAAAATCACAACTTGTCCCGCAAAAAACAAGCCCTTATATGGCCATGTCAATGGAAAAATGAAAAAGTTATGGCTCTTGAGACGCAACTGCAAAACTAGTTGAAATTCAATGATTAGACCATTTTAAAAAACCTGCCCTGGTGGGCACGACAGGGTGGTAGGAAACCTGCCACTCAAGGGGTTAAAGGGGTTGTCTCGCGAAAGCAAGTGGGGTTAAGCACTTCTGTATGGCCATATTAATGCACTTTGTAATGTACATCGTGCATTAAATATGTGCCATAAAGAAGTTATTCACTTACCTTCCCTGCGCTGGCGTCCCCGTCTCCATGGCTCCGTCTAACGGGCAATTAGACGCTGAAGTTAGACGGAGCCATGGAGACGGGGACGCCAGCGCAGGGAAGGTAAGTGAATAACTTCTGTATGGCTCATATTTAATGCATGATGTATATTACAAAGTGCATTAATATGGCCATACAGAAGTGCTGAACCCCACTTGCATTCTCGAGACAACCCCTTTAACACTTTAGACTGTCACAGAAAAATGTTCTGATCCCAACAATGTCTACAATGAGGGGGTTGTACTTCTGATGGTTTCTTACGGGAACACTAAACACCGAAAGTCAAAGGCGTAACTTGAAGCTTCTGGGCCCCGATGCAAAATCTGTAACAGGGCCCCCAACTATAATGCTTTTTTCATAGTACTGGGCTCCCAATATGGAGAAGAGAGGCCTTAGGAGCCCCCTAAAGCTTCTGGGCCCGGGTGCAACCGCATCCCCTGCACTCCCTATAGTTACGCCCCTGCCTAAAGTGCACAAAAATAATCCAGCAACTCCACCAGTACCTCCTTCTTTTGATCTTGCTTTTGTCTCTTGTTACACATTTATGGGTGGTTTCCAGAGATGAGCGAACGTACTCGTCTGAGCTTGATGCTCGTTCGAGTATTAGGGTGTTCGAGATGCTCGTTACTCAAGACGAGCACCACGCGATGTTCGAGTTACTTTCACTTTCATCTCTGAGACGTTAGCGCGCTTTTCTGGCCAATAGAAAGACAGGGAAGGCATTACAACTTCCCCCTGTGATGTTCCAGCCCTATACCACCCCCCTGCAGTGAGTGGCTGGGGAGATCAGGTGACACCCGAGTATTTAAATCTGCCCCACTCGCGGCTCGCCACAGATGCATTCTGACAGAGATCAGGGACAGTGCTGCTGATGCTGCTTCTATAGGGAGAGCGTTAGGAGTTATTTTAGGCTTGAAGAACCCCAGCGGTCCTTCTTAGGGCCACATCTGACCGTGTGCAGTACTGTTGAGGCTGCTGTAAGCAGTGTTGCACAATTTTTTTTTTTTTTGTATATCGGGCGTGCAGACCATTGCGTCCTCAGTCTGCAGTCATTGTACATAGTATAGGGCCAGTACTGGTGAGGCAGGGAAAGAGATATTCAGGCTATATAGGCAGTGCCCTTTTTCAAACAAATTTGGGAAAAATACTATCTTTGGGCTGCCTGTGACCGTCTTGAGTGTACTGCGTCTCTGCTGGGGGTAGTAGTCCTAATTATTACGCAGCTAAGTGTTACAGCAGGCTTGCTTGCGCAAAATTGTTTCCTGGCTCTGCGTTGCCCATTACATCACCGCCGTCATCCCGTCCAGAGGGAAACAGTCTGCAGTAATTTTACATAGTATAGGGCCAGTACTGGTGAGGCAGGGACAGTGGGAAAGGTGAAAGAGATATACTGTCTATATAGGCAGTGGGCTTTTTCAAACAAATTTGGGAAAAATACTATCTTTGGGCTGCCTGTGACCGTCTTGAGTGTACTGCGTCTCTGCTGGGGGTAGTAGTCCTAATTAATACGCAGTTAAGTGTTACAGCAGGCTTGCGCAAAATTGTTTCCTGGCTCTCTGTTGCCCGTAACATCACCGCCGTCATCCCGCCAGAGGGAAACAGTATACATATATACGCTGCCTACAGTATCTGTCTGCTGTCTCAGCTCAGCCTTTGAAAAAAATAGAAGCAAAATACTTAAGGCCTACTAGTGGCCTTTGGACACTTGACTGCTTCTGTGCTGTGAATTCCACTAGCTCAGTCATACGCAGCTACGTCTCACTACAGGCTTGCGCAAAATTATTTCCTGGCTCTGCTGTGCGTTCCGTAAGCGAAGTCAGCCTCCAACCACAGGCCAATAAGCGGCACATTTATTACAGCGTTCTGTTTCTGCACTACTGATAATACAGCATGCTGAGGGGTAGGGGTAGGCCTAGAGGACGTGGACACAGGCGAGGACGCGGAGGCCCAAGTCAGAGTGTGGGCACAGGCCGAGCTCCTGATCCAAGTGTATCGCAGCCGACTGCTGCGGGATTAGGAGAGAGGCACGTTTCTGGCGTCCCCAGATTAATCTCACAATTAATGGGTCTACGCGGTAGACCTTTATTAGAAAATGAGCAGTGTGAGCAGGTCCTGTCGTGGATGGCAGAAAGTACATCCAGCAATCTATCAACCACCCAGAGTTCTACACCGTCCACTGCTGCAACTCTGAATCCTCTGGCTGCTGCTCCTCCTTCCTCCCAGCCTCCTCACTCCATTACAATGACACATTCTGAGGAGCAGGCAGACTCCCAGGAACTGTTCTCGTGCCCCTGCCCAGAATGGGCAGCAATGGTTCCTCTCCCACAAGGGGAGTTTGACGTGATCGATGCCCAACCTTTGGAAAGTTCCCGGGGTCCGGGGGATGAGGCTGGGGACTTCCGGCAACTGTCTCAAGAGCTTTCAGTGGGTGAGGAGGACGACGATGATGAGACACAGTTGTCTAGCACTCAGGTAGTAGTAATTGCAGTAAGTCCGAGGGAGGAGCGCACAGAGGATTCGGAGGAAGAGCAGCAGGATGATGAGGTGACTGACCCCACCTGGTTTGCTAAGCCTACTGAGGACAGGTCTTCAGAGGGGGAGGCAAGTGCAGCAGCAGGGCAGGTTGGAAGAGGCAGTGCGGTGGCCAGGGGTAGAGGCAGGGCCAGACTAAATAATCCACCAACTGTTTCCCAAAGCGCCCCCTCGCGCCATGCCACCCTGCAGAGGCCGAGGTGCTCAAAGGTCTGGCAGTTTTTCACTGAGAGTGCAGACGACCGACGAACTGTGGTGTGCAAGGATTGTCGCGCCAAGATCAGCCGTGGAGCCACCACCACCAGCCTCACCACCACCAGCATACGCAGACATATGATGGCCAAGCAGCCCACAAGGTGGGACGAAGGCCGTTCAGCGCCTCCGGTTTGCACCACTGCCTCTATCCCTGTGCCCCAACCTGCCACTGAGATCCAACCCCCCTCTCAGGACACAGGCACTACCGTCTCCCGGCCTGCACCCACACCCTCACCTCCGCTCTCCTTGGCCCCATCCACCAATGTCTCTCAGCGCACCGTCCAGCCGTCGCTAGCGCAAGTGTTTGAGCACAAGTACGCAGCCATGCACCCGCACGTTCAAGTGTTAAACATGCACATAGCCAAATTGATCGGCCTGGAGATGCTGCCGTATAGGGTTGTAGAAACGGAGGCTTTCAAAAACATGATGGGGGCGGCCCCGCGCTACTGGGTTCCCAGTCGCCACTACTTTTTCCCGATGTGCCATCCCAGCCCTGCACGACCACGTCTCCCGCGACATTGTACGCGCCCTCACCAACGCGGTTACTACCAAGGTCCACTTAACAACGGACACGTGGACAAGCACAGGCGGGCAGGGCCACTATATCTCCCTGACGGCACATAGGGTGAATTTAGTGGAGGCTGGGATCGAGTCAGAGCCTGGGACCGCTCACATCCTACCCACCGCCAGAATTGCGGGCCCCAGCTCGGTGCTGGTATCTGCGGCGGTGTATGCTTCCTCCACTAAACCACCCTCCTCCTCCTACGCAACCTCTGTCTCGCAATCAAGATGTGTCAGCAGTAGAGATGAGCGAGCACCAAAATGCTCGGGTGCTCATTACTCGGGACGAAATTATCGCTATGCTCAAGGGTTCGTTTCGAGTAACGAACCCCATTGAAGTCAATGGGCGACCAGAGCATTTTTGGATATCGCCGATGCTCGCTAAGTTTTCCATTTGTGAAAATCTGGGAAATTCAAGAAAGTGATGGGAACAACACAGCAACGGATAGGGCAGGCGAGGAGCTACATGTTGGGCTGCATCTCAAGTTCCCAGGTCCCACTATTAAGCCACAATAGCAGCAAGAGTTCCCCTCCCCCTCCCAACAACTTTTACTTCTGAAAAGCCCTCATTAGCAATGCATACCTTAGCTAAGCACCACACTACCTCCAACAAAGCACAATCACTGCCTGCATGACACTCCGCTGCCACTTCTCCTGGGTTACATGCTGCCCAACCCCCCCGCACGACCCAGTGTCCACAGCGCACACCAAAGTGTCCCTGCGCAGCCTTCAGCTGCCCTCATGCCACGCCACCCTGATGTCTATTTATAAGTGCGTCTGCCATGAGGAGGAACCGCAGGCACACACTGCAGAGGGTTGGCACGGCTAAGCAGCGACCCTCTTTAAAAGGGGCGTGGGGGATAGCCCACAATGCTGTACAGAAGCCATGAGAAATATAATCCTGTGCCACCGCCATCAGCAGCTGCAAACGTGGGCATAGCAATGCGGAACCTATGTGCCACACACTATTCATTCTGTCAAGGTGTTTGCATGCCCCAGTCAGACCGCGTTTTTTTATAAATAGTCACAGGCAGGTACAACTCCGCAATGGGAATTCCGTGTGCACGCACAGCATGGGTGGCTCCCTGGAACCCACCGGCTGTACATAAATGTATCCCATTGCAGTGCCCATCACAGCTGAGGTAACGTCCGATTAAATGCAGGTGGACTTCGGCCCACACTGCATGCCCCAGTCAGACTGGGGTTCTTTAGAAGTGGACACATGCAGTTACAACTCCCTGTGGACCAACAGCATGGGTGGGTGCCAGGAAGCCACCGGCGGTACATAAATATATCCCATTGCATTGCCCATCACAGCTGATGTAACGTCAGCTTTAATGCAGGTGGGCAAAAAATTAATTAGATTACACTGTAGGCGAGGGCCTCAAAAAATTGGTGTACCAACAGTACTAATGGTTTTTGATGGTGATAGAGAACGATGCTTCCATCCGCGGGTGCAGCCTACGTATTGCTTAGGTATCACTGCTGTCCGCTGGTGAAGAAGAGAAGTCTGGGGAAATCCAGGCTTTGTTCATCTTGATGAGTGTAAGCCTGTCGGCACTGTCGGTTGACAGGCGGATACGCTTATCCGTGATGATTCCCCCAGCCGCACTAAACACCCTCTCTGACAGGCCGCAGGACAAGCAAGCACCTCCAGGGCATACAGCGCGAGTTCAGGCCACGTGTCCAGCTTCGACACCCAGTAGTTGTAGGGGGTAGAGGCGTCACCGAGGATGGTCGTGCGATCGGCTACGTACTCCCTCACCATCCTTTTACAGTGCTCCCGCCGACTCAGCCTTGACTGGGGAGCGGTGACACAGTCTTGGTGGGGAGCCATAAAGCTGGCAAAGGCCTTGGAGAAAGTCCCCCTGCCTGCGCTGTACATGCTGCCTGATCTCTGCGTCTCCCCTGCTACCTGGCCCTCGGAACTGCACCTTCTGCCACTAGCGCTGTCGGATGGGAATGTTACCATCAGTTTGTCCGCCAGGGTCCTGTGGTATAGCATCACTCTCGAACCCCTTTCCTCTTCAGGTATGAGAGTGGAAAGGTTCTCCTTATACCGTGGGTCGAGCAGTGTGTACACCCAGAAATCCGTAATGGCCAGAATGCGTGTAATGCGAGGGTCTCGAGAAAGGCATCCTAACATGAAGTCAGCCATGTGTGCCAGTGAACCTGTACGCAACACATGGCTGTTCTCACTAGGAAGATCACTTTCAGGATCCTCCTCCTCCTCCTCCGGCCATACACGCTGAAAGGATGACAGGCAAGCAGCATGGGTACCCTCAGCAGTGGGCCAAGCTGTCTCTTCCCCCTCCTCCTCATGCTCCTCCCCCTCCTCCTCAACGCGCTGAGATATAGACATGAGGGTGCTCTGACTATCCAGCGACATACTGTCTTCCCCCGCCTCCGTTTCTGAGCGCAAAGCGTCTGCCTTTATGCTTTGCAGGGAACTTCTCAAGAGGCATAGCAGAGGAATGGTGATGCTAATGATTGCAGCATCACCGCTCACCATCTGGGTAGACTCCTCAAAGTTTTCAAGGACCTGGCAGATGGCTGCCAACCAGGCCCACTCTTCTGTAAAGAATTGAGGAGGCTGACTCCCACTACGCCACCCATGTTGGAGTTGCTGCTCATAGAGCCTGGCCAACATGTGGAGCGTAGAGTTCCACCGTGTGGGCACGTCACGCAGCAGTCGGTGCACTGGCAGATTAAACCGATGTTGCAGGGTCCGCAGGGTGGCAGCGTCCGTCTTGGACTTGCGGAAATGTGCGCTGACCCGGCGCACCTTTCCGAGCAGGTATGACAACTGTGGGTAGCTTTTCAGACAGCGCTGAATCACCAAATTAAAGACATGGGCCAGGCATGGCACATGCGTGAGGCTGCCGAGCTGCAGAGCCACCACCAGGTTACGGGCGTTGTCACACACGACCATGCCCGGTTGGAGGCTCAGCGGTGAAAGCCAGCAGTCGGTCTGCTCTGTCAGACCCTGCAGCAGTTCGTGGGCCATGTGCCTCTTCTCTCCTAAGCTGAGTAGTTTCAGCACGGCCTGCTGACGCTTGCCCACCGCTGTGCTGCCACGCTGCGCGACACCGACTGCTGGCGACGTGCTGCTGCTGCTGACACATCTTGATTGCGAGACAGAGGTTGCGTTGGAGGAGGAGGAGGAGGGTGGTTTAGTGCGACGTTCAAGCATACACCACCGCAGATACCAGCACCGAGCTGGAGCCCGCAATTCTGGGGGTGGGTAGGACGTGAGCGGTCCCTGGCTCTGACTCTGTCCCAGCCTCCACTAAATTCACCCAATGTGCCGTCAGGGAGATATAGTGGCCCTGCCCGCCTGTGCTTGTCCACGTGTCCGTTGTTAAGTGGACCTTGGCAGTAACCGCGTTGGTGAGGGCGCGTACAATGTTTCGGGAGACGTGGTCGTGCAGGGCTTGGACAGCACATCGGGAAAAGTAGTGGCGACTGGGAACCGAGTAGCGCGGGGCTGCCGCCGCCATCATGCTTTTGAAAGCCTCCGTTTCCACAAGCCTATACGCAGCATCTCCAGGCTGATCAATTTGGCTATGTGCACGATTAACGCTTGAGCGTGCGGGTGCGTGGCGGCGTACTTGTGCTTGCACTCAAACAGTTGCGCTGAGAGACATTGCTGGATGTGGCCGAGGACAGCGGAGGTGAGGGTGTGGGTGCAGGCCGGTAGGCACTCGTGCCTGTGTCCTCAGAGGGGGGTTGGATCTCAGTGGCAGGTTGGGGCACAGGGGGAGAGGCAGTGGTGCAAACCGGAGGCGGTGAACGGCCTTTGTCCCACCTTGTGGGGTGCTTGGTCATCATATGCCTGCGCATGCTGGTGGTGGTGGCTCCCCAGCTGATCTTGGCGCGACAAAGGTTGCACACCACTGTTCGTCGGTCGTCAGGCGTCTCTGTGAAAAACTGCCACACCTTAGAGCACCTTGGCCTCTGCAGGGTGGCATGGCGCGAGGGGGCGCTTTGGGAAACAGTTGGTGGATTATTCGGTCTGGCCCTGCCTCTACCCCTGGCCACCGCACTGGCTCGGCCTGTGCCCACACCCTGACTTGGGCCTCTGCGTCCTCGCCCGCGTCCACGTCCTCTAGGCCTACCCCTACCCCTCAGCATGCTGTATTACCAGTAGTGCAGAAACAGAGTGCTGTAATTAAATGTGCCGCTTACTGGCCTGTGGTTGGAGGCTGACTTCGCTTACGGAACGCACAGCAGAGGCAGGAAAGAATTTTGCGCAAGCCTGCTGTAACACTTAGCTGGCTGCGTATGAATTAGGACAACTACCCCCAGCAAAGACCCAGTACACTTGTGGACAGGAATACAGCGGTGATGTAAGAGGCAACACAGAGGCAGGAAAGAATTTTGCGCAAGCCTGCTGTAACACTTAGCTGGCTGCGTATGAATTAGGACAACTACCCCCAGCAGAGACCCAGTACACTTGTGGACAGGAATACAGCGGTGATGTAAGAGGCAACACAGAGGCAGGAAAGAATTTTTCGCAAGCCTGCTGTAACACTTAGCTGGCTGCATATGAATTAGGACAACTACCCCCAGCAGAGACCTAGTACACTTGTGGACAGGAATACACCGGTGATGTAAGAGGCAACACAGAGGCAGGAAAGAATTTTGCGCAAGCCTGCTGTAACACTTAGCTGGCTGCGTATGAATTAGGACAACTACCCCCAGTAGAGACCCCGTACACTGAGGACGGTCACAGGCAGCCCAAATAGATTTTTTTTCCCAAATGTTTTTGGAAAGGCCCACTGCCTTTATACACTAAATATGTCTTCTGTCCCTGCCTCACCACTGCAGGCCCTGGACAATGTAAAATTACTGCAGGACGCAATGCTCTGCACGGCCGATATACAAAAAAAAAAAAAAGTGCAACACTGCAAAAAGCAGCCTCCACACTACTGCACATGGTTAGATGTGGCCCTAAGAAGGACCGTTGGGGTTCTTGAAGCCTAAAATAACTCCTAACGCTCTCCCTATAGCAGCTCCGGCACCAGTAGCACTGTCCCTGAACTATGTCAGAATGCATCTGTGGCGAGCCGCGGGAGGGGCCGATTTATATACTCGGGTGACACCTGATCTCCCCAGCCACTCACTGCAGGGGGGTGGTATAGGGCTTGAACGTCGCAGGGGGAAGTTGTAATGCCTTCCCTGTCTTTCTATTGGCCAGAAAAGCGCGCTAATGTCTCAGAGATGAAAGTGAAAGTAACTCGAACATCGCGTGGTACTCATCTCGAGCAACGAGCATCTCGAACACGCTTATACTCGAACGAGTATCAAGCTCGGACGAGTACGTTCGCTCATCTCTAGTCAGCAACAGCACGTCGCCAGCAGTCGGTGTCGCGCGGCGTGGCTGCACAGCGGGGGCCAAGCGTCAGCAGGCCGTGCTGAAACTACTGAGCTTAGAAGAGAAGAGGCACACGGCCCATGAACTGCTGCAGGGTCTGACAGAGCAGACCGACCGCTGGCTTTCGCCGCTGAGCCTCCAACCGGGCATGGTCGTGTGTGACAACGGCCGTAACCTGATGGAGGCTCTGCAGCTCGGCAGCCTCACGCACATGCCATGCCTGGCCCATGTCTTTAATTTGGTGGTTCAGCACTTTCTGAAAAGCTACCCACGCTTGTCAGACCTACTCGGAAAGGTGCGCCGCCTCAGCGCACATTTCCGCAAGTCCAAGACGGACGCTGCCACCCTGCGCACCCTGCAACATCGGTTTAATCTGCCAGTGCACCGACTGCTGTGCGACGTGCCCACACGGTGGAACTCTACGCTCCACATGTTGGCCAGGCTCTATGAGCAGCGTAGAGCTGTAGTGGAATACCAACTCCAACATGGGCAGCGTAGTGGGAGTCAGCCTCCTCAATTCTTTACAGAAGAGTGGGCCTGGTTGGCAGACATCTGCCAGGTCCTTGGAAACTTTGAGGATTCTACCCAGATGGTGAGCGGTGATGCTGCAATCATTAGCGTCACCATTCCTCTGCTATGCCTCTTGAGAAGTTCCCTGCAAAGCATAAAGGCAGACGCTTTTTGCTCGGAAACGGAGGCGGGGGAAGACAGTATGTCGCTAGATAGTCAGAGCACCCTCATGTCTATATCTCAGCGCGTTGAGGAGGAGAAGGAGGGGGAGGAACATGAGGAGGAGGGGGAAGAGACAGCTTGGCCCACTGCTGAGGGTACCCATGCTGCTTGCCTGTCATCCTTTCAGCGTGTATGGCCTGAGGAGGAGGAGGAGGAGGATCCTGAAAGTGATCTTCCGAGTGAGGACAGCCATGTGTTGCGTACAGGTACCCTGGCACACATGGCTGACTTCAAGTTAGGATGCCTTTCTCGTGACCCTCGCGTTACACGCATTCTGGCCACTACGGATTACTGGGTGTACACACTGCTCGATCCACGCTATAAGGAGAACCTTTCCACTCTCATCCCCGAAGAGGAAAGGGGTTCAAGAGTGATGCTATACCACAGGACCCTAGCGGACAAACTGATGGTAAAATTCCCATCCGACAGCGCTAGTGGCAGAAGGCACAGTTCCGAGGGCCAGGTAGCAGAGGAGGCGCAGAGATCAGGCAGCATGTACAGCACAGGCAGGGAAACACTGTTCAAGGCCTTTGGCAGCTTTATGGCTCCCCAGCAAGACTGCGTCACCGCTCCCCAGTCAAGGCTGAGTCGGCGGGAGCACTGTAAAAGGATGGTGAGGGAGTACGTAGCCGATCGCACGACCGTCCTCCGTGACGCCTCTGCCCCCTACAACTACTTGGTGTCGAAGCTGGACACGTGGCCTGAACTCGCGCTGTATGCCCTGGAGGTGCTTGCTTGTCCTGCGGCTAGCGTCTTGTCAGAGAGGGTGTTTAGCGCGTCTGGGGGAATCATCACGGATAAGCGTACCCGCCTGTCAACCGACAGTGCCGACAGGCTTACACTCATCAAGATAAACAAAGCCTGGATTTCCCCAGAGTTCTCTTCTCCACCAGCGGACAGCAGCGATACGTAAGCATAACGTAGGCTGCACCCGCGGATGGAAGCATCGTTCTCTATCACCATCAAAAACAGGGACCTTTTTGCTTCATCAATCTGTGTATTCTATTCATCCTCCTCCTCCTGCTCCTCCTCCTGAAACCTCACGTAATCACGCCGAACGGGCAATTTTTCTTAGGCCCACAAGGCTCAGTCATATAACTTTTGTAAACAATGTTTATACGTTTCAATTCTCAATTCAATAAAGCATTGAAACTACATTCCTAGTTACAAATTAAGCCACATTAACCAAAGCCGTTAATGGGTTTCACCTGCCCTCATGGTTGGGCATGGGCAATTTTTCTGAGGTACATTAGTACTGTTGGTACACCAATTTTTTTGGGCCCTCGCCTACATTGTAATCCTAGTAATTTTTAGCCCACCTGCATTAAAGCTGACGTTACCTCAGCTGTGCTGGGCACTGCAATGGGATATATTTATGTATCGCCGGTGGGTTCCAGGGAGCCACCCATGCTGTCGGTCCACACGGAGTTGTAACTGCATGTGTACACTTCTAAAGAACCCCAGTCTGACTGGGGCATGCAGTGTGGGCCGAAGCCCACCTGCATTAAACCTGACGTTACCTCAGCTGTGATGGGCACTGCAATGGGATATATTTATGTACCGCCGTGGGTTCCAGGGAGCCACCCATGCTGTGGGTCCACAGGGACTTCACATTAGGGATTTGTACCTGCCAGTGTCTATGTATTAAAAACCCCGGTCAGACTGGGGCATGCAGTGTGGGCCGAAGACCACCTGCATTAAACCTGACGCTACCTCAGCTGTGATGGGCAATGCAATGGGATATATTTATGTACCGCCGGTGGCTTCCTAGGACCCACCCATGCTGTCGGTCCACACGGAGTTGTAACTGCATGTGTACACTTCTAAAGAACCCCAGTCTGACTGGGGCATGCAGTGTGGGCCGAAGCCCACCTGCATTAAACCTGACTTTACCTCAGCTGTGCTGGGCACTGGAATGGGATATATTTATGTACCGCCGGTGGGTTCCAGGGAGCCACCCATGCTAAGGGGCAACAGGGACTTCACATTAGGGATTTGTACCTGCCAGTGTCTATGTATTAAAAACCCCGGTCAGACTGGGGCATGCAGTGTGGGCCGAAGACCACCTGCATTTAATCGGACGTTACCTCAGCTGTGATGGGCAATGCAATGGGATATATTTATGTACCGCCGGTGGCTTCCTGGGACCCACCCATGCTGTCAGTCCACACGGAGTTGTAACTCCATGTGTCCACTTCTAAAGAACCCCAGTCTGACTGGGGCATTTAGTGTGGGCCGAAGCCCACCTGCATTAAACCTGATGTTACCTCAGCTGTGATGGGCAATGCAATGGGATATATTTATGTACCGCCGGTGGCTTCCTGGGACCCACCCATGCTGTCGGTCCACACGGAGTTGTAACTCCATGTGTCCACTGCTAAAGAACCCCAGTCTGACTGGGGCATACAGTGTGAGTGTGGGCCGAAGCCCACCTGCATTAAGCACGACATTACTACGTCAGCTGTGTTGGGCACTGCAATGGGATATTTCTATGTACCGCCGGTAGCTTCCTGGCACCCACCCATGCTGTGGGTGTACACCGAATTCCCATTGCGGAGTTGTACCTGCCTGTGACTATTTATAAAAAACCCCGGTCTGACTGGGGCATGCAGACACCTTGACAGAATGAATAGGGTGTGGCACATGGGTTCCCCATTGCTATGCCCACGTTTGCAGCTCCTGATGGAGGTGGCACAGGATTGGATTTCTCATTGCTTCTGTACAGCATTATAGGCTATCGCCCCGCCCCTTTTAAAGAGGGTCGCTGCCTGGCCGTGCCAACCCTCTGTAGTGTGTGCCTGCGGTTCCTCCTCATGGCAGACGCACTTATAAATAGACATGAGGGTGGTGTGGCTATGAGGCCAGCGTGTGGCATGAGGGCAGCTGAAGGCTGCGCAGGGACACTTTGGTGTGCGCTGTGGACACTGGGTCTTGCGGGGGGGGGGGTTGGGCAGCATGTAACCCAGGAGAAGTGGCAGCGGAGTGTCATGCAGGCAGTGATTGTGCTTTGTTGGAGGTAGTGTGGTGCTTAGCTAAGGTATGCCTTGCTAATGAGGGTTTTTCAGAAGTAAAAATTGTTGGGAGGGGGGGGGCACTCTTGCCGCTATTGTGGCTTAATAGTGGGACCTGGGAACTTGAGATGCAGCCCAACATGTAGCCCCTCACCTGCCCTATCCGTTGCTGTGTCGTTCCCATCACTTTCTTGAATTACCCAGATTTTCACAAATGAAAACCTTAGCGAGCATCGGCGATATACAAAAATGCTCGTGTCGCCCATTGACTTCAATAGGGCTCGTTACTCGAAACGAGCCCTCGAGCATCGCGAAAATTTCGTCTCGAGTAACGAGCACCCGAGCATTTTGGTGCTCGCTCATCTCTAGTGGTTTCACATCTGTTCTGGACTTCTGTTCAGAGGTCCCGTTCTGATCTGGCACAAAATGCCAAAAAGAAAAGCTCTGCATGCAGGGCTTTTTCTTCCCATAAAAAGGCGGGTAGCTGAGCGGAAAGCGGATAAACCGCATTCTAGTCAATGAAGTCTATTCGGCACTCTTCACTACTGTCATAAGATGGAGCCGTTCCGCCATGGGAGTCCCCTTTTCTACTCCCTGAACAGAGCAGGGAACCAGAACCCCTAACTCAGATGTAAAACCTAGAGATCTATAAACAAAATCTTCTATATGTGTCCCAGGAGCTCAGCCATGCTCTCCTTCCTCCTCCATCTCACTGTTCTGTGTCTCTGTACGACAACTGGATGCAGCAGGAGCCTTCCTCCTCTGCTTTGTCAGCATTACGACAAAGTGATTTTTAAAGCCTGCCTTTAACATGATGAAATTTGCACCAAATTTTGTTGCACCAGGCCTGACCCTGTCTAATTGGCTGAGGCTGTTACATAAAAGGACAATTTCTTCTGCAAAACAGAGAGAGTGTAAAAAGCTGTATTGTAAACTGGACGTTGGGAATGAAGGAAGGAAAAGGACACAACTGACCCAGAGAAAGGAAAGTATGAAAATAGCCTGGAGCCACAGGAGAGCTGCACTAGAGAGGGGATGGAAAACCTGATGTATCTGTGCCTGGGGCCAAAAGAGAGAGAGAAGAAACTTGATGGGGACATTGGGACAAAGACCCAGTAGAACCATGGTAGAGTCGCGCTCCTGACCTCGGACAAGCCTGGGTCAGTAGTAGCTACATCTCCTATGCAACAAACTGCAAGTGGGGCCGACCTTGACCCAAATAGTAGGTGTATGCACTGTTATGAATGCAATTAGTGACCAACAGCCCTGTTGCATAGGAAGATGCTACACCGAAGGGACATGGACTGTTTATTAAATTTCTAGTGCTCACGCCACCATTGACCCATTGACGGACTACCATAGTACTGCAGGGGAGCGAGCTTACCCAAAAGAGGCACGTCAACTAAGAGTCAAACACTGTATTGCTAATAATAGACTGTTAACCCTCTAAAGGACGAACAGTATGTTACTGTGTGCTCTGTATTCTGAATTATCTGTACTGCCGGGCCAGATCTTTGTACAGTATTATTGAAATTGTTCTTTTGTCTTAATTCCACATTAGGCACAATGTATTAATAATCCTAGACTTCAGCGAGTATTATGTAGCACTAAGTTATTCCAGAGGAAAAAGTTTAATTATTTGCCTGTCCCAATACTATTATTTACTTGCATTCCTTTGTTCTTAACTATACCTTGTAAATTGTTGTTACTCCTTCTGCTGCATCATATCATGAATCTGCGTTGTTACACCGTCGCCTGTTTTCTGGACAGTTCACGGACATGCAGAGAATCCTGCAGACTGGCAAACATTGGTGGCGAGATCATCTGATGCATACTTTTATTTCGAGGTTTAGCGTTCTTTTAAAGTTATACTTCCAACAGTTTCATACTTTTTGCTTTATTAGTGTTAAATGTCTCCAAAGTCTACTTGGAAGATTATTTGAAAACTTTGATATGTTTGCCATTATTATTCCCTGGGAAGGCATTCACATTTTTACGACTGTGTTGATCCACTTGTTTATGCTCTGTCAGCGCTGTGTGATTCTCCTTCCACTGTGTCTCTCAGCAACAGGCTGTAGTCAGAATTGGAATATATCAAGATAAATCCACGAGAGATCAAGGAAATATAACTCAATAGACCCGGAGCTCACTCAGACGCATGTGAGAATACCTATTCTTTATTTCTTACAGAAAACTATCCACAAAAAAAGTTGGAACAAATAAAAGTTAAGTGTAGAAAGGAACTTCTAATATAAAAAAACAACATATGTGGACACCGAAACGCCCATGATCCAACTCAACTGCTAATCATTACTTGGAACGCGCAAGTATTCCTGTTACATGTTTGCAATATGAGTGCGTTTAGTAGTGTTCACTATCTGTTAGCATTGCATTCTGTATTCGTATCACTTTGCAGTAATCCTTCTGTATCATATTCTGTATTGTTTACTATTGTGGTGTGATAAAGTTGAGTGAACAGAACTAGTAGAACTCTGTTTCAGGTTGAACTTTGCTAAAAGCCTAGTTTCAGTTTGTGCCGAACTTAGCCTTTTGCAAAGTTTGACCTGAAGCAGGGTTCTACTTATCTGGTTCAACCCAAACTAGTCGTGAACTCCGGTGTATAACACTGTCTAAGAGCCATAAAAGTCCTGTATAACATTCGTAGAGTATTACATAAACCTTTTTTGACTCTTAAACAGTGTCATACAGCAATTTTTTGGTAAATTTCTGGTTTGGTTTGAACTAGATTGGTTCTAACTGAACTTTTTGCATACATGCACTGAAAACGGCCCTATACTTACTAACACAGGAGGGCAAACATGTGCACCACCTCAACATCAAGGCAGCCAAAAACTTAATATATTAAGAGGCTGTGTGAGTAGCTTTCTCATCGGTGTCCTCCACATGAGTAAGTTGGCTCCCTCACTTGACAATTTTGGCTGCCTGCATGTTGAGGTGGTGCACATGTTTGCCCTCCCGTGTAAGTAGGTATATGGCCGTTTTCAGTGAATGTTTGTTTTTAACGTTACCCTTCTGTGATACGAACTTTTTGCATAAGTTCATTGAACCTGCAGAACTGAATAGTTCAAAAGTTTGCCCATCACTAGTCATCAACTTTGAGCCCCATAAACTACATTGGGAGAGAGGACATGGAGTACAAGGAGCTGCTTTTTAATACTCACTAGGTCCCCCATTCCAGCACTGTGCCCCCAAGAAATCAGCACATACATAACTCAAGATTTTGTACAAGGCTGTGTGAGTGCGCTCTCCCATAGAGATTAATGAGGGAGCGCATTCACACAGCCTTGTTAAAAGAGTCAAGCTGTGTGTGTGCACTGATTTCTCAGCAGCGCAGTGTGAGAACGGGGGACCCGGTGAATACGGGAATATGCAAAGCAGCTCCCTGGAACCTCGTCAGCTTTGAGCCTCATAATGTAGTTTATGGGGCTTAAAGCAGAAGACAGATGCCCTTCAAAGTGGATCTGACATGTCCTAATGCCAGCACGGCCAGCTGCATAGCTTTACTGCTTCGGCCTCGCTGTCTCCAATTATGTTTTTTTTTTTGTTCACACTCACCCCCATTCCCATGCACAGGCTCTTCTTAGATTTGGCTCCCAGCACTATGAATGTGCCATGTGTCGGGGGTCCCCACCCCACACTGTTAATCATGCTTGATGTCATCCATTGACCTGAAAAAAATGGTAGTCAAATTAGCTAGGACTTGACCCGTTGCAAAGTATCAATTCGGAAGGGGAGTAGAGTCAGTGGTGTAAATACAAACAAAGATGCTTTATTTAAAACAAGCAGGTAATGTGTTTCGAGGTTCGCAGACCTCTTCATCAGACAGCTGGCTGAACATATGATTTAATATTCAAAATCCCTGGTCCAATAGTGCGGAGGTAGATACAATGTAGACCATGACCAGCCAGTGGTAGGAATTCTAGTGGCAATCAGAAAACAGTATGCAGTGTCTGACTTCTGATGCATAATGTGCACTGAGAAGTGACTGGAGCAATGTGGCCATGTCAGAAGAATGAAGAATGGTCCCAGTAAGAAGCGGATTAGCAACAGTGCAGGGCAGTCTTTCCTAACTCCAGTCCTCAAAGCACCCCAACAGGTCATACTTTCTGGATTTCGTCAGTATTGTGCAAGTGATGTAATTATTGTCCATACCTCCGACATTGCCACAGGTGTTCTTACTATAGGATATCCTGAAAACTTGACCTGTTGGGGTGCTTTGAGGACTGGAGTTTGGAAACACTGGTACAGGGAAAAAGGAAGGCACTACGTAATATAACTCCCTCTGGGGCCCAAGACAAAATTTTGTCTCTAAGACCAGAGGCCTTAATTAAGATCTATTCCCCTTGGCAATTTTAACGTCCAAGTTCTATCTGAGCCTCCAACTGACAGTACTTGGTCAGAACACAGACATATTAAAGTGAATGCAGTCATTTACACGTTGAATTTAAATTAAATTTGTTTCATAGACCGATAATCCATATTTTAAAAAATCGCAGGGTGTCTTATTTTAGTTTACACACATCAAAATTTCCCAGTAAGGTCACTGGGTGAGTGAAAAAAACAGAATGCATTTGCATGGCATGCGTGTGCGTTGTCCTTTTTTCATACACCCATTGACTTTAAGAGGATTTTTGTATGACATCAATTGGGTCAAATTTAGAGATGAGCGAGTATACTCGCTAAGGCAAACAACTCGAGCAAGTAGTGCTTTATTCGAGTACCTGCCCGCTTGCCTCCAAAGATTGGTCTGCCGGCGCGGGTGAGAGGTGAGTTGCGGCGGTGAGCAGGGGGGAGCGGAGGAGAGAGAGGGAGAGATTTCCCCTCCGTTCCTCGCCGCTCTTCTCCGCCGCTCCCCGCCGGCAGCCGAATCTTTAAAGACAAGCGGGCAGGTACTCGAATAAGGCACTACTCGCTCAAGTAGTTTGCCTTAGCGAGTATACTCGCTCATCTCTAGTCAAATTCCATTTTTCTGATGTGAGTGAAAACGGACTACATTTGGATGACACTTGCACAGTAAAAATGTAAAAAACACAACTAAAACTTAAGGGCCATTTAGACACAACGATTATCGCTCAAAATTCGTTATAATGATCACAAGTGAGCGATGGTTCTGTTTTTAAGGAAAGACGTTTTAACCTAACGAAAATCGTTGGAAAATGGACATAGTGGTCGGGCGTTTCAATAGTTAGACCATCGTTGTGTAGCGTCTGCATTAAACAATAATTGAGCGATAGTTTGTTTGAAAGGCGTGGGCATTTAGTGAAGGGAAAAAAAGAGCTTCCTTGTACCGGCTCGTGAAAATCGTGGCTGCATTTATCGTGTCTTTAAAAAAAACCTAGCTGCTTAGCGGTGACAGAAAGAAACGAGATGCCTATTAAGAGGCCTATTATAGGCGATCTATGGTAAGGAATTGCGAAAGAGTTACCATATTTTTCGCTTTATAAGATGCACTTTTTCCCCCTCCAAAGCAGGGGGGGGGGAGTTGCTGCGTCTTATAGAGCGAATGTGCCAAAATTTTGTTCCAATCGCCATTTTTAGAGCGAGCGTGAATTTAACGCGCAAACGCGATTTAGTTAGCGCGATTGCGCATTAAACTCGCGATCGTACGAACAAATGTGCGATCAGTCAGAAGATTTCTCTCCTCCCCACTGCCGCCCATACGTACCGCTGATAGGTCATGAGCGCCGGCGGGTACTACTGCTGCTCCCCGCCTCCACCAAACGGCTTCCTTCATTCCTCCTGCTGCACACACGCGCCGCTGTGACATGAAGTGATGGTTTTTCGGACCTCTGCTGCTCCCTCTGCTCCGTTGCCCGGCACTAACCCTGCGCTGTCCCTGTGTGAGTTTAAATTTTTTCCCCCTATTTTCCCGATCTAAAACGGGGGTGCGTCCTATAGACCGGTGGCATTGCCCTTAGCGAGTACCTGCCCACTCTGAAGAAAAGATTCGGCTGACGGCAGTGGGTGGGAGTGGTGGGGGAGAGCGGGGAGGAACAGAGGGGAGATCTCTCTCTCCCTCTCTTCCCCCCGCTCCCCCCTGCTCACTGCCGCAACTCACCGCTCACCCGCGCCGGCAGCCGAACCTTTTCTTCCGAGCGGGCAGGTACTCACTAAGGACAATGCTCGATCGAGTAATTGCCCTTAGCGAGTATGCTCGTTCATCTCTAGTCCACACCTGTGGGTGGCAATGGAGCTGGTCATGCGGATTTTCGTCTTCACGGGGTGCGGAAATGCACGCGGATCATCGCTCATGTGACTGAACCCTTAAAATGCAAAAAACACAACAAAAGCTTCGGTAAAACACATATATACTTGCCGTGAAATCGGTCAGTTTTTCAATGACCAAAATTGCACTCTCTCTCGCATGAGTAAACCCTAATGGTTTTATCTCAGATTCAGGATATGATGCAGCAGAAGGAGTTACAAGGAGTTTAGAACAAAATAATGCAAACTAAGAATGAAGTAGTACCAAGTAAGCAGTTCAAGTTTTGCCATAGATTTGTCAGTCGCTAATTACAGCCAACTAGATCCTAGAACGCTCTATTCACAATCAGAAACAATAATGTTGTTTATTTAGCACAAAACTTTGTGGAAAATATCAAGTGCACTCAAAATTTACCGAGGCTGTTATGCCGAATACAATGCACAACTTCACTTCAGTGCTAACCACCCCAATGCAGTCCTCGAGAAAAGCTGCTTCCCATGTCCAAGTACAATATCATTTTAAATATCACAGTCCATAACCCAGATTTTCCATGTCAGTGTCTACAATGCTAGCCCTTCCTATAGCATGCCTACTAACGTATTGTCCCTAGTGGTATGCACACCAAGCAGTTTTGAGGCCAGCCTCACTTACATCTTGTTACCAATATGCTCCTCGATGTCTTCCTTGGTCTTGATCCTGCGCTGTCTTTTGCTAGCAGCAGGAAGTCTCAATTTCCTTTGCAGGGTGCTCTCTGTCTACTCCAAAAAGCCCCTCTGTCATCTAGGGGGTTCAGGTTTCTGCTGCCTTTTCCTCTCTGGCAGCAGCAGATCATTGTACCCTTTCAGCAGCACCTCATCTCACTAATACAGTTTCTACACTCACTTTGTGGTGCAACAGAAATTCCTTTAAAAGCATTGACATCATCCCACTAGAAAGTTCCCAGTGAGCATGCTCAGCTCTGTTTAGAGCGTCAGCCATGGTGTAATGGGCCAAGGTTCTTCCCCATCAGGGTGGGTGTCGTGTTGGAGGTAGAAGAATAGACAGAGTATTGATAGTTTCCTTCTAGGCTCAGCCCCCCCCCCTTCCCTTCACCCTCCGCCCCCACATTCCTTTATGTTGAAAATTCCCTGGTTTCTGTCCTTATGATATTGGTCTTCTTTATACCTGATTCTCTTATATGTGGTGTCTCTTTCAGCCATTATAATAAAGGTTACATTTTAATAGTCGTCTTGTCTGTGAACTTTGTGATTTTGTACTTCTCATTAATTGGATATCAGGGATCTGACAGCAGCTAAGCCACAACTGTGATTTCTTTAAAAACGAGAGTTCTGTGCTGTCTATTAGCGTCATTCATTCGCAGACTCCACGCTCCAATTTAGTATAGGGCGGGGTAGAAGAAGACTTGGATTACTGCGCTCTTTAATTTCTTCCTGCCTAAGAAAGGGATAGTGAAATAGAAAATGATTAGAAAGATACTGCTAAAATAACCAATATCTTACTATTATAGATGGGCGAGCGTACTCGCTAAGGCAAACTACTCGAGCGAGTATTGCCCTATGCGAGTACCTGCCCGCTTGTCTCAAAAGATTCGGGTGCCGGCAGGGGCGGGGAGCGACGGGGAAGAGCAGGGAGGAACAGTGGGAGATCTCTCTCTCTCACTCTCCCCCCCCCCCCCCCCGCTCCTCCCTGCTCACTCCCGTAACTCACCGCTCTCCCCCGCCGGCCCCCGAATCTTTAGAGACGAGCAGGCAGGTACTCGCATAAGGCACTACTCGTTCAAGTAGTTTGCATTAGCGAGTACGCTCGCTTATCTCTACTTACTATCCTTTAGGGCTTATTCGCAGAAATGAGAATATTTCGCAAGTTTTGTTCTATGTGATTTGCACAAAACACGCATGAATATGAAATCCATTTGTTTGAATGGATTTAGGCCTCTTTCACACGGGTGACAGCGATATCGCTGCTATGTACACGCGATTTTGGAGCGTCAGTGATGCTTTTTTCTTGGGAAAAATGTAGCATCGCGTCGCTGCTACCCGCGGCTTTCTCTTACGATAGAATCACACTATTTTTAGTGAGAAAGTTAATAGCACTTTCTAATGTTAAAACCGCATCACACGAAAATCGCAAGTTTGTGCTATGCGATAAACAAGAAGGCTCCATAGGGAAAGATGGGCTACAAAACATGGCAAATCGCGGCTGTATAGAGCATGCCATGACTTTGTATTCTCGCAATGTAGCAGCCTACAGAACATCGCTAATGTGAAAGCACCCATAGGAAAGCATGGGCTTCACTTACATGTGTTTTGTAGTGATGTAGCATTGCTACAAAATCGTGCGTTTGTGAAGCCCGTGTGAAACCAGCCTTATGCACAAGAGCGAAGAAAAAAAATAAATCACGGCTTGTTCTGTATTTGGGATTTGCTAGGAATGCATCGCCGATTATCTTTAATGAGACATTTAAAGAAATTGCATGGCACTCGCATGCCATGCGATGTGCATGCGAGTGGGATGTGGGTTTCCCATTGAAGGCAATGGGAAGCAGTCACTATCCTTTCACACATGGTGATGCTAATTTTTAGCAAAAACGCATTGCCACACAGCGAAAATTGCACATTCGCAAACGCAATATCAGGCCAAAGTTTTGCAGCCCAATATTGCGCTCACCCATGTGACCGAGTAGCTGTAAGGGGGTGTTCAGCACTCTACCTTTCACTCGGAATCTGTGGCTGGTGGCCGTGCGGTACAGGCGCCGGACAGTGGCATTTCGTAATAGTCTCCGAGAGGCTGTGTGTGGAGAAGGATATGTGAGCACTAGAGATGAGCGAGTACCTGCCCGCTCGGAAGAAAAGGTTCGGGTGCCGTCGGGGGGCGGGGAGCGGCGGGGGAGAGTGGGGGGAATTGAGGGCAGATCTCTCTCTTCCTCTCTTCCCCCCTGCTCACTCCCGCAACTCACCGCTCACCCGCACCAGCATCCATACCTTTTCTTCCGAGCGGGCAGGTACTCGCTAAGGGCAATGCTCGCTCAAGTAATTGTCCTTAGCGAGTATGCTCGCTCATCTCTAGTGAGCACACCCTCTCCATAGGGGATAGTGCAGGGCGGAGCCCGCCCCCAGTGCCAGGTCCTGCAATGTCTCTAGCAGGTCTGTGGGGATAGGTCTGGGTTCTGCCAGGCTGTTCATTGCTGTAATGGGAAAAGCAGCACTGAATGTTTATATATACAGTTGAGCTGCAATACCGGACACAGCCTCTTGACAAGAGAGGCACTGTTTCTGGGGGAAAAATAGCTTTTCTTCCAATCTCTTATAATCTCTAAATACATTCATTGAGGAACATTGAGAAGGATCACATTATTGCTCCCCCTGTAGTTGATGTTCAAGTGGAGCATTAATTAATGAGTATACCCGTATAAATGTATGTAATTACTCTCCAGCAGCGTTCACCTGAACATGCAACAGGGAACGTGATGGAAAGTACACTGCATCCTGTGGCACTAATACTAACCCATAGAAGTATCAGGAAATTGTGTTTTCCATAGGGTGTCTATAAACCCATAATGGTTCTCTCTCCTAATGTACCGCTGTGTACGGCTTTTATTGACTAGAATAGCTTAGTGCGCACGGGTCAGTGCGCTGCGCACAATCATCGAATTAATTAAACAAAACACATTAACCCCAACAAAATACTGAACATTTCATAGGGATTACTTTAATTACTATATTTGTTGCTCTTTTATGCAACATTGAATTTTGCAGCTGGGTGCCCACTATGAAAAAGGCATTCATGTGCAAGCCGATGGAGATAATTAATAGGAAAGAATCCATAAAACGTTCAGAAAAAAATATAGAAAAACATCTAAATGCACTGTAACCCATGTGACCCGGCTAAATGTTCAAAACCCATTCAAGAGACAAAAAATGCATTAATGCCAACTAATTTAGGTTATTAATTTCCTATTGTGAATTATGGCGCAGTGAGAAAACTCAGCTATCTTATACTATGCATAGATGGCATTCTTGTCATGCACTAATAGGTCCCATTATGCTATACTGTACTATGTTATACCATACTATACTGTACCGTACTATAATGTACTGTACTGTATTATACATAGATGGCATTCTTGTCATGCGCTAATAGGTCCCATTATGCTATGCTGTACGGTACTATGTTATACCATACTATACTGTACCGTACTATAATGTACTGTACTACACTATGCATAGATGGCATTCTTGTTATGCACTAATAGGGCCCATTATGCTGTACTATACTGTACCATACTATAATGTACTGTACTATATTATACTGTACGATACTATAATGTACTGTACTATATTATACATAGATTGCATTCTTGTCATGCGCTAATAGGGCCCATTATGCTGTACTGTACTATGGTATACCATACTATACTGTACCGTATTATAATGTACTGTACTATATTATACTGTACGATACTATAATGTACTGTACTATATTATACATAGATGGCATTCTTGTCATGCGCTAATAGGTTCCATTATGATATATTATACTGTGCCATACTACAATGTACTGTACTACACTATGCATAGATGGCACTAATAGTTGCCATTATGCTATACTACACTGTACAGTACTATGTTATACCATATTATAATGTACTGTACTATATTATACATAGATGGCATTCTTGTCATGCACTAATAGGGCCCATTATGCATTACTATACTGTACCATACTATAATGTACTGTACTATATTATATTATACTGTACTGCACTATGCATAGATGGCACTAATAGTTGCCATTATGCTATACTACCCTGTACAGTACTGCTATACCATACTATAATGTACTGAACTATACTATACTATAATGCACTGTACTATATTATACATAGATGGCATTCTTGTCATGCACTAATAGGTCCCATTACGCTATACTCTACTGTACTGTAGTACACTATACTGTACTATATTAAACTATACAGTACTATACCAAGAAATCACTGGAGCAGGAGGAACACCAGATGGTCAAACTGAATTTGTCACTGTAGGGTTCAAAACTAAAATATAACTTTTATTAAATCTTTATAAAAAAGAACTTGATGAACAAGTCTCAAATAGGACACACATATAGCTAAAAGAGAGTACTCCTTAAACAAAATTCCCAGAGATGACGGAATGGCCGTATTTCGGGATAGAGAATTTAAAGCTATACAGCTTTAAAAGGAGTAGACCATAGAAGGTTCAAAACAATCAGTGATTTGCTACAGAATTATGTAGTGTAGCTATAACCTTTTACTCAAAGGGTCAAACTAGCTAGTACGTTCAGAAGTTTCTCAGAACGCCAACAACCTCGAGAAGTCTCCGTAGCCCTCTAAACGAGGGGTTAACTCAGTGATTGGGTTCAGAATTTTTGGAACTTCACACGTTACCCCAGCCTAGTTTAGTGCACAGAGGTATACATAAATCCCTCTAAATTGCACTCCAATAGAGACTTCAGGGTAATCTCAGCAGAAAAGAGAAGATCCACTCCTCCCAGATCTAGTCCACTATATATAGATAACTTCCCATGTGGCTATATCTGATGGAGAATAGACCATTGATAACTTAGAAAAAATTCCAAAATTGATTACTTCCAATCCAAAATAAGGAGAGGAAAGATAATCCATCAATTATATGGAATAGTCTTAGGACGTCACTTCTTAAGAAAAATTACGCGGTTCGACGCGTTTCTGCTACAGTTAGAGTAGCGTCATCAGGAACCAAATTCCATATCTGGACGTCAAAAAGTCAGTAAACAACGTCCTTAAACTGCTCGACAAAAATTAGATTGTAGCGGAATTTGTAAAGGTAAAGGAGAGGTAGACGATGCTAGCATTCAAAGGGTTAAATATCCCCCAGAGATTCCCCCCTAGAAAGCAATAAGAACGAGAGAAGGTAGCAGCACCAGCCTCTGTGGTAGGCTGGCGGCTAATGGCCCATAGTGTGTCTCAACAGGGTTTAAGTAGTGGATAACTCCTCCCTTGATTCAGGGGTGTGTCGTCATATAGCCTATTAAAATAGAGTGCCTTGTAGCTCCACCTAATCTGACATCATTCACCTGTCACTTTTTTTTTTTTCCCTCTTTTTCTATCTCCTATCTTTATTGAATTCACCTGTCACATTTAACTGGTTGTTGTACTGATCCATATTAATGCTGTGGGGTAGCTGGTCAGTTTTGGAAGTATTCCACAGACTGTCCAGGGACTTGTTTATGATGCACCTCCTTGTTGTGATCCTGTTGTAAGCGTGCCGTTGTTATGGGGGCTCGGCTCCGCGTGCAGCGCTACCACGGTCCCATGTGATCAAACGTGGTGACGTAGGACGCTGAAAGGGTGCATAGGGAGAATTGTCATCCCCTCACCGTGCGCGCGCCCACGTGATCAAGCGCGATGACGTGGAGTGCTAGAAGAATGTACTGGGAGAACTTTGAAAAGTTATAGTTTCCCTGTGCGCGCGATCACGTTTCTTCTCTGACTACAGGACCGAACCTGGTAGGAGAGTAAATCAGAGGGAGGTGTAAATATCAACCCCTTACATCAACATGGCTTATGTTGTACTTATACTCCGATCATAAGACCGGTCCTGTTGGTGAAAATGATGAATGAGCCGTGTCTGTAACCTCCCCTAATGGTCACATGATCATGGCCGAGGACATGACTGGTGGTGTCCTATAATGCTGTTGTGTAGTGCCCAAATAGACAGCGCCGAGGTGGATCGTCCACTCAGTGCCCCTATTGGTAATTTGGTACCAGAGTGTCCCCAACGATAGACATAGGTAAGTATATCTTTAATAGTATATGATCATAAGACTTCAAAGTTGGGCAAGCTTGTAGATAAACAGCTATCATATAATGTATTGCCAGCTAGTCCGGGTGCCGACATAGTGGACGACTATATCCACCCCTGTATGTTTTTAAGTATACAGGTAACAGGGTTGGATTTTTTATTGATATCAACATGATGATGGGCATAGAATCATGTTCCACCATCAAATCTAATACGCTTGTGGTCGGAATAAATGTCCAGGGTTTATTAGATACATATAGGCAGATAAAGTCAATTTATGATGTTAACATCTGGTGTAATATTAGGCATACTCTATTAAGGCTGTATTCATATGACGCTTATAGGAGGAGGGTGTATTGATAACACCTCATATCCTCTTAATAAATATCCGAAAAGAGAACAAAGTGGGCTAGATTACTAGAATGTATTGCTCAACTCAGGAAAGAAATATGACAGAGTTTAGTCCCAGTTCATATAAAGCATGCAAAAGAAAGGGTTTCATTCAGGCCCTTTGGTTGTATGCAGTCCATACGATAGGTCCATTGTGACTCCTTTTGAAGGAGCCTCTTGTCAAGGTCACCTCTCCTCCCATAGCTCCTGATGGATTCTACCCCGTGAAACATTAGTAGGTCAGGGTTACCTCCATGGTGTTCTCGCATGTGGTTTGCTACAGGTGTTTTGTCGCCTCGTAGTATATTCCCAAGGTGGCCAAGAATTCGTCGCCTGAATTCTTGCCTCATCTTCCCTATATAGTTCTTCTTACAGGGGCATGTTGCCATATACACTAAATGGGAAGAGTGACAGTTGAAAAACTCTCTTAGCGTGTACATCTTACCAGTATAGGCACTCTTGATAGTGTCTCCCTTAAGGATATTTCGACACGCTAAGCAGTCAGAACACGGGATAGTTCATCAAGTTCTTTTTTATAAAGATTTAATAAAAGTTATATTTTAGTTTTGAACCCTACAGTGACAAATACAGTACTATACCGTACCATACCTTACTGTCCTATACAGTACTACACTATACTTTACTTTATTGTGCTATACTGTACCATACCATACTGTATTGTACTGTACTGCACTACACTAAACTATATTATACTGTACCATACTATAATGTATTGTACTATACTGCACCATACTATACACAGATGACATTCTTATCATGCACTAATAGGTCCCAATATGTTATGCTATACTGTACTGTAGTACACTATACTGTACTATATTATACTATACCATACTATACTGTACTATACCTTACTGTACCATACTACTATATACTATACCCCACCATGCTGTGCTATACTATACCGTACTGTACCATACTATACTGGACAGTACTACACTATACTGTACTTTATTGTACTATACTGTACTATACTACTGTAGTATACTGTACCATACTACAAGATACTATACCACACCATACTGTGTTATACTATATTGTACTGCACTATGCTATACT